>NC_077228.1:543278953-543578953 GCF_027887165.1 Monodelphis domestica
CCTGTCTACACCTCGCAGAGATGCCAAAGCGCTTCGCTCTGTGCTCTTGGACTGACTTTACAGGTGAGGAAAGGGAGGCTGGGAGGGGCTACTTTAGGGAGAGCTGGTGGGCCACTGGAGCCATTTCGTTTCTGCCTGCCTCGATTTCCCCGATTGTAAAAGAAGGCTGACAACGGCAGGTCGCTCCCGGGGCGGGGGTGAGGCTGCAGGGAGCTAAGGGACAATATAGTCAAATGGACACGGGAGGCACTTCGTGCAAGCTTTTCTTCCTGAATCAGGCTGTTACTTGGTCTCTGGGGGAGGATTCGAACTCGGGTCTCCCCGACTCCAAGCCCGGTGGGCCACTCCACATTCTTTACAGGAACCAAGGAAGACTGAGGCCGGCTTTAAACAGGGCTGGGAGGCCAGGCTGTCTGGAAGAAGATTCGGAGCCCCAACCCAACTTTAGCCGCCACACGGAGGAGCTCCACGGCCGCCTTTCAGGAAACGGGAGTGAAAGTGGCAAGGGAACGAGGGCGAGGGCGGAGCTCCAGAGTAGCAAGCCAGAAGCCGGGGCAGCTCCTCCGAGAGGGCCAAACCAGCGGGGGGAGGCGCGGCATTCCTAGCGGGGGATCAGGCAGTGGTCCCTTCCAGGTGCGGTGCAGTGCCGTAAGGGTTGCTCCCAGCAACCTGTGGCCCCCGGAAAGCCCCGGGAAGTGCGTGTGGGGAGACGGGAAGTGCGTGTGGGGAGACGCTCAATCCAGAGTCTACATAAACTGATTGGTGCGCCGGGCTGCCAGAGGGCGGGGCAAGCACGTGACTCGCAGCCAAGGAAAAATGCTCGAAACTGACGAAATGAAATTTAAAAATAAATGAACGAATTCCGCCACATTTTCAAATAATGACAAAAAGTTTCCCTGAAAAAACCCGCAGTCAGTGCTGGAGAGCCGGCGCTTATTCCGGGTGCCAGGTCTATAGGCAGTCAGAGGGAGGGAGGGAGCTGGACAGGTGGACATACACAGATGGACGGTGGACTATGGCCATAGGCAGGGTGCAAATAAAAAGATCCAAACGTCCCTGCCCCCCCCCCCCCATTGGCCATCCTGGTCAGCCGTCTGAGAAGCTGCCACATCAACGACAAGAACTCAAACTGCCGAGCTCACATTCCACAGGGAGGAAGGCCAAAAGACGGATATTGGCGAGCCTGGGGAGGGCATGTCCACCCGCCCAGCCAGGTCAGCAGAGTCCAGTGATCCCGAAATGCCCACCACAGCACTCCGACATAGCCAGGAACACGAGTGAGTCAGCAGCCTCACAGCAGCCCCAAAATAGCCAGGCAGACAATGATGCAAGGAACAAACAAAAAGTAGCCAAGAAATGTTCCGGATTAAATGCCGCCCATTCTGCTGCCTGCTGGGACTCGCTGGTATAATTCAAGGATCCCAGGACTGACCAGATGTCCAACTCCAGCCGGCCCACTTTACAGCTTATTCGTGCAGGCCAACAAGGATGCCCTGGGGGGGGATCAATTTGAAATTCTACCCGTGCCCTTTGACCCAGGATCTAGACCCCAAAGGGACAGAAGGGAGGGGAAAGGGATCCAAGGTCCTCGGAGAAGCCTCAATTATCACCTGGCTGCCTGCGCGGTCTCGACCTTTACCCCTCCCCACCAGATGCCTTTGGACCACTCAAAGGAGGCGGTTCCTGCCCTCTGAACCCTTTCCTCCGCCCTTACTCCCTCCTCCCACTGAGGGCCAGCCACTTCCCCCCTGCAATCCACCTGCCTTGTGAATGTCACCCAAACCTCCTGGCTCCATCGCTGGCTGTCCCTGCTTGGGTGGAAATCAGAGCGCCTTCCCTTCTTTGGTGCTGCAGCAGCTCTGCATTCCCCATGGCCTTTGGGTAATGGCCGGCAGGAACCCGGCGGGACCACCTGAGCCCATCTAGAGCCTGACTGGCTCCCCACTTAGTTTGGGTGTGAGCGCTCTGTGCGCAGCCGCTGCCACTTTTGTTCCTTCCCTCTCCTTCCCCAAAGGAGAGAAGCCAAAGGCCTCGAGGTCTGACCTTCCCCACCCACCCCAGGGGCTGTCCTTGCCCTTCACTGCCTGTCTTTAATCCAATTTTGGGTTGGCCTGAGCATCCCTGCTGGTGGCAGTACCCTCTGGGCTCCAGCTCTGCTGTCATTGCTCTTAAAGGCCCTGGGGCACCCCCCACCCCGTGTCCTCTGCTCGCTCTTTCCCTTGATCCAAGCCAACAGAAGGGCTCCTTCTGGATTGCCAGCACTTCCTGCTGCTTCTCCTCCTGGCTGGTCCCTGCTGCCTTCAGAATTTGTTCTTGAGCGCCTGCTTCCCCTCCTGGGCTGATTTCAGCAGAACGGCTGCGTTCTATGGGCTCCCCAGGACCGCTCTCCCCCATCGGCCGCTGGGTGGCTCTCCTCCTCCTCAATCCCAAATTCTCTAGCCTCCGCCCAGAGCAGAAAGTTCCTGCCACTTGATGATCTGGAATAAATTGGGACTAAAACCTCCCCTGCTTAGGGTTCTACTTCGGAGAAAGCAGCCGTCCACATCCCGAGGAAGAACTGGGGGAGCGGAAACCGGGCAGAAGAGCAGCTGCTCGATCCCATGGCCGAGGGGATGGGATTGGAGATGTGACCCGTGGAAAGCCCGGTGGAGCTGTTCTTGGCTCTGGGAGGGGGAGTCCTGGAGCCACATCCCGAATGAACTCATTAACTCAAACTTTTCAATTAAAAAAAGGCAAAACGCCAGGAAGGGGTGGGGCTGTGGGCGGAGGGGACCCCGGCCAAGGCTGGACAGTCCAATGCCCCCCCCAGTGTGGCTGGCCTCTCCAGCCCGCAGGCCCTGGGCACAGCTGCACGCCAGCCCCAGCATGGGAAGATGGCCCCATCTGCAGAGCTCTGGAAGCGCTTGGTACCAGCCCCAGCCCGGAGGCTCCCAGCGTTCCTTCAGCTCGTCCGGCTGGCGGGCCGCCTTCTCCACGGAGGCACCAAGGAACCAGGTTCCAATGAGACACCGAGATCCGCCCATCTGCCCACCGGAAGCGTCCCTGACGCTGCGCCTCTTCTCAGGCCTCCCATCGGACCACGAAAATTCCGGTCCTTCCAAGGCCACCTTCCAGTTCCAACACAGAAGGTGGGAATGGAAAAAAGCATTTTCCAGCCAGGATCCCCCCGAGGGAGTCCCAGACTCAGCCGTCCGTCCAGAGGACCCACCCATGATGCCGGGACTGGCCGTCAGAGCGGGATCCTCGCAGCCAGCCTGGGGAGGAGGCGCCGCAGCAATCGCCGTCTTACAGGAGCCAGCGGGAGCGTCGGGCCACGCGGCTGGCGAGTGTCCGAGGCCATGTTTGAACTGCATGCCAGAACCGGGCCACGCGGACTCCTCAGTCCTTGGTTGTTCCAGGGGGACGGCCAGGACGATCTCAAATAGACACGGGAGGCCCTGAGGGCGCCCGTGACAGGGCGGCCGGCCTGGGCATGGGGAGGACCCGCCAGCTTTGGGCAGACCCGCCAGCCCAGGCTCTCTGGGGGGCTGTCAAGGAATCACTGATGCCAGGAAGCGCCTGACTACCGAGCTCTGCTCTGCTGGGTGATGGCCGCTTTTCCCATTTGTCTTGGTAACCGGCAGACACCCATCCACCATCGTCTGCTCCCTGCCCTGTCTGCCACGGGACGGAAACCAAGATGGTACCCGTGGACAATCACCTTGGAAAGGCTCCCTGTTCCCCATGGACGCCCTTTCCAAGTAGACGTGGGAAGGAAGAGGGGTGAGAGATGATGCCAAGCTGAGTGTGTGCATGTGTGTGTGCATGTGTGTATACGTGTTCCAGATGCTCCTAAGGATGGGCAAAGAGGAGCACAAGGAGCGCCATGACAACAAACCACGCGTGTGTCGGGCAGCTTTTGTCCAGGAAGCCGCTGAGCTGCCACGCGTGACCAACCACAGAGAAGGGCATCGCTTTTGCCGTGGCCGCCACACACTGCAACGGCTGGCTCTGGAGAAGTCCAAGTTCTCTTCCCTGATCTCCAACGACAACATGGTTTGGGGGTTCCTAGATGCCAACGAGAGGATTTCCACGGCGAGCCACAGAGGCAAAAGGAAGCCCTCGGCGTGCCTTGTGTGTGTGGCGGACGTGGCCAGCCTTCTGCGCCAGGAAGCTGGGAAGGAGCAGAATTAGGTGAGCAAACGGGGGGTGGGGGGGCACGCACTGGGGGAAAGGTCGGGGAGCGCTCAAGGGTCACAGATCTGGGAGATCCAAGTTAGGGGGAAGATGAAGGCTGGGTATAAGGCTGGGGAGAGGTGGGGGAGGCAGACAGAGACAGGCAGAGAGACAGAGACAGAGAGAGAGACAGAGACAGACAGAGACAGAGAGAGGGGGAGACAGAGACAGAGAGAGGGGGAGACAGAGACAGAGAGAGAGACAGAGACAGACAGAGACAGAGAGAGGGGGAGACAGAGACAGAGAGAGAGACAGAGACAGACAGAGACAGACAGAGACAGAGAGAGGGGGAGACAGAGACAGACAGAGACAGAGAGAGGGGGAGACAGAGAGAGACAGACAGAGACAGAGAGAGGGGGAGACAGAGACAGAGAGAGAGACAGAGACAGACAGAGACAGACAGAGACGGAGAGAGGGGGAGACAGAGACAGAGAGACAGACAGAGAAAGACAGAGAGAGAGAGGGAGAGCCAGAGGTCTGTCGGCTAACGCTTATTAGCCCACCTCGGCCAGGCCAGCCAGGGAACTGGGTAGCAAAGGATCCTGCCTGCAGGAAGAGAGGACAGTCACCCCAAAACGTGTCCCTCTATACAAAGGAGGGAGGGGACTGGCCACTCCCTGAGAGGGTCAGGAAGGGCTTTAGGCAGAAGATGTGCCTTAAAGGAAGAGGGAAGGAAAGGGCATGCCAGGCATGGGAGACTGCCAGTACAAAGGCATGGAGAGGGGAGATGGAGGGTCCTAGGGAGGCCAGAGAAGGCCGGCTGGGCTGGCCCGTAGAGCACAGGAGGCTGTGGAGGGGGCTGGGGGAAGCTTCAGGGGGCCAGTGGCCGGAGCGGGATGGGGGAGTCCACGTGGAGAAGGCCTGGAGGGTCTGGTTCACGGCACAGCCAGGAGGCCGGGGCCCAACGTGGCTAGGAGGGAAGGTGAAGGCCCAGGAAAACTGGGGGGGGGGGGTCCGAAAGGCTCTGAGCGGCCCAGAACGCTTTGAGCGGGCAGCCACGGTGGGGGGGGAGCCCCGGGGACCAGGAGGTGGCCCTGACCTGAGTACTGACAAAGGAAGTCGGGGGGGGGGGGGTGTCGAGCGTCCGGCCACGGCTGAGAGGCTGGGCAGGACGGGCAGAGCCGAGATCGAGAGAGCCGTGACGCAGTCTGGGGGACGCCACGGGGACCCGGGCAGAGAGTCGGGACAGGCCCGTCCGGCAGCGGCTGTCAGGAAGGCCGGGAAGGAGGACAAAAGCACAGAGCTGGCATTCAGGGGAGCTCGTCCACCCCAGGGAGGGGGCCCGGGGGCACGAGTGCTCCAGAGACCCGCTGGGGGCAGCAGGGCAGGAGCCAGGACACAGGGAGGGGGGAGGACAGGCGGAGGGGAGGGGCGGGAATCCCTCCGGAAGAGGCCAAAGGCAGGAGCACCGGAACCTTTGGGGGCCGGCTGTGGCGTGGAGCTTCCTTGAGAGGCAAGCTGCGAGGGGGAGAGCGGGAGGGAGGACAGGAGGGGTCGGGGGCCCTTCTGGAAGCCGGGGGACGCTGCATGTGTTCAGGGTGGCGGCAGGCAAGCAGGCAGGGGTGAGGAGGTGGAAGAGGAATCACGGAGGCAGCCTCTGGGCACAGGGCTTCCTCCTGCAGGGAGCCCACCCTGATTTCCCAGACCTCCGGGGCCCAAGCTGCTGGAGCGTAGGCGCCAACCCTGTTCTCCGGGCCCCAGTCCAAGGCCCAGCAGGCTGAAGGGTGGGGGGACACGCCCCAGGGGCTTCCCAACCCCCGCCCCCAGACAAGTGGGGATGCGGGCGCAGATGTACACGGGGCTCCTCGTCAGCAGGGCGGCTTCTCGCTTCCCCGGTGCCCGCCCGAAGCGGAGCCTTAACTGCTTGTGGATCGACTGGCTAAGCGAAGGGAAGGCTGCTGCCTCGCAGGCCCCAGCGCCCTCGGGGAGCTCCCGCTGCCAGGCACAAACCGCCGCCTCGGATCCTGCACTCGGGCCCCAGTTGGGTCTTCAGAGACGCGGAGAACCGACGCCGATGACGTCGGAAACAAAGGTTGGCGGTGCCGGTCCGAGGCCGGGAGACCTCGAAGGGCCCTTCCAGCTCCAGGATGCGACGCTGCTCTGTGGCCCAGCGGTCAGGAGGGCCCTGCAAGCCGGTTCAGGGCACACAGAGCACTTTATCTAACCCGAGCTCCAGGCAAGAGGGCAAAGAAATGGGCTGAGCCCTGCGGCGGGCAGGCAGGCCAGGAGCCCCGAAGCCCCAGGCCCGAGGGCCGCGATCTGCACCGAGAGGGCACGAGCGCCTCCTGGAGTGCCGACCCCAATCCCATCATGCCCTCCTCCCCGGTCTCAAGGCCATGCCAGTCCAGAGGGCAGCTGGGGAAGGTCAAAGGAGGTCCATCTCCCGAAAGAACCTGAACCCTGGAGAGAAGAGAGGCCAGTGCCAGGGGCCACGGCGCCCAACCCGTGCGCAAGGCAAAGGTGGCTTTGGCACAGTGGGCACCAATGTCCTGGGTGCCCACCATGCCCAGGGGAGGGATGGCAGAGAGGCCCTGGCCCTCGGGGACTTGCCCATTTGGCAGGCTTAGCGAGGGTGCGCTCCCTAAGCTGAACTCTGGAGGATGAGGGTCTCTTTCCTCTTTGTTGGGGGCAAAATGCAGATGTCCAGCAGGGTCAGCCCTTGGGCCGGGCTGGGGGCTCTTCCAGAGAAGGGGGACACCCCATAGGAACAAGCACTAGGAGAAAAGTGCAGCAACAGTGCCCCCCAAAAGGCTGAGCACACTCCCTGAGGAGGCACAAAAGGACCATCTGTGACCGCCCCCGAGGATGCTGGTGGCAGGGCCCAGGGGGTGCCTCCCAGAGGGAGCCCTGGATTCGGTGGATGCTTTCTCTGGAGTGGCAGGTGATGGGTTTTCTAAATTAAGACTCCAGCCTTGTGACTAGCATCCCAGAGATCCCCTGGGGCACAGTGCAGCAGCCAGCCCCCAAAGCTCACCCTCCCAATGAGGTGAGCCCAGTGGGGGCAGCAGCCTCCAGGAAGAGGCCATTGGGGGTGGAGCCAGCCAGTCAGGCCCGACCAGGCCCTGGCCTCTAGCTGTACTCAATGGGCAGCCCCTTCCCACTACATCCCCACGTCCTTCCAACTCCACCCTCTCCCCCTCCTGCAGGGGGCTGTCCCCCTGTGGCTCTAAAGCAAGGTGCCTGCCCTTCCCCAGCCCCAAGTGATGGACAGGAAAGCAACTTCTAAAGAAGCCATTTTATCTGCCCCAGCTCTGGGTATCCCAAAATATACAAAACCATTTCAACTATTTGTAAATGAAACCAAAGGTATTGTTTCTGTTCTACTGGCACAGACTTTAGGACAAAATCCAATTGCATATTATAGTTGTCAGCTTGATCCAATAGCTGCTGGTACAGTTCCTTGTCTAAGAGGTGTAGCAGCTGCAGCTGTGTTAGTCCAGAAGTCAGCAGACTTAGTTTTGGGATGTCCAATGACTGTATATTGTTCACATGAAATAGGAGCACTAATGAGGAAATTTCATACTCAAGCTTATTCAGATCAAAGAATTTCTAAGTATAAAATTATTCTCCTAGGGAGTAAGAACATCCAGTTGAGGAGGTGTAGTATATTAAATCGAGCTTCGCTTCTTCTTGATTTGCCAAAGAATGGTGAACCATTACATGAGTGTGTAGAAGTAGTAAATCTAGTGGATATGCCTAGGATGGATTTAAAAGCCACTCCAATTGAAAATCTAGGCTTGGTGTTATTCACTGATGGTTCTTCATATTTGTGTAATGGAATTAGATGTACAAGTGCTGTAGTGGTCACAGAATTTGAGACACTGTAGTATGGCTCATTACCTAGTAACCTTAGTGCTCAAGGGGCAGAATTGTTTGCTTTGAAGCAAGACGTCTTCTAGCTGAGGGTAAAAGTGCAAACATTTATACAGACTCTCATTATGCATTTTCTGTATGTCTTGCTGCAGGAAAGATCTGGAAACAACGAGGTTTTATTACTGCATCGAGAAAACCAATTGCTCATGCAGAAATAATAACTGAGCTGTTGGATGCTATCCAAAAACCTAAACAGCTAGTGGTGATCCACTGTAGAAGCCACACTAGTGGCAGAGATTCAGTCTCTAAAGGAAATCATAGAGCTGATATAACTGCAAAATTTGCTACCAGGTATGATCTAGTGTATGTAATGAATTTGTCAGCTATTGAATCTGATGATCTAGAAAAAGCTTATGTAGACTCAGAAATTGAAAAGTGGAAGGAGAAATTTGGAGCAAGGAAAGAACATGGAATACGAGTTTCAGACACTGGAAAACCACTGTTATCAAAAGATTTGTATACCTATTTGTGCCAAGTCATTCACATAAAGGTCATTTTGGTACTCAAGCTGTAGTAGATTCTGTAAAGAGGCAATGGCTAGCACTGGGAATAAGTACTGTAGCAAATAAGATCTCTATAAGTTGTTCTACTTGCCAAAAATTCAACCAAGGAGCATTTAGACAGAAAAGTTTAAGTGGTAGATCTTTAGTATATTGTCCATTTGAGAGTCTGCAAATTGATTACATCAGCATGCCAAAAGCTGAAAGATACAAGTTTTGTCTGGTAATTGTGGACAGGTCGACAAAGTGGCCTGAAGCATTTCCATCAAATACAAATACAGCTAGTTTTGTAGTGAAAGTGTTGATTAAGGAAATTATTTCTAGATTTCGTATACCACTTATCATAGACTCTGATTAAGGGATCTCATTTCACCCAAGATATCCTGAAATGAGAATCTAGGAATAACACCTAAATATCATGTTACTTATCATCCACAAAATTCAGGTCAAGTTGAGCATGTAAATAGGGAACTCAAGGCTATGGTGGGGAAATCTGTGCTGAAATTCATCTAAAATGGCCAGATATTCTTCCCGTAGCTTTGTTTTACCTACATACAAGACCAAGAGCAGATTTACATATATCATCTTATGAAATACTCTTTGGACATGCTCCATTACAGGCAAAAACTTGTAAGACAGTGTATACATCTCTCTTAGGAGGAGATTGTCACCTTGCTTCATACTTAAGTGCTTTACAACAATGTCTTTAAAAACTGCATGATATGGGAGTATTGATCCAATCTGGTCCATTGGATTATTCTCTCCATAATTTCCAACCAGGAGATGTGGTATATGTGAAAATTTTTGCTGGTAGGACCCTATACAATTGTGTTAGTTTCTCCATCTTCTGTAAAAGTGTTAGGTAGAGATTCATGGTATCACTGTTCACATATAAAATTAGCTCATGGAATTAATAATGAAAGTGTACAAATTATTGAGGAAGAAAATGAAGAAGAAAGAGATCATGGAAAGTGAGAATCCTCAGTCCAATTGAGTCTTGAGTCAGAAAGATCAGTAAGGAGAGGGCCATTCCAGTGGAAGAGGACATTTGGATAGAAGAGGACAATGCAGATGAAGAGGAGAATTCAGGAAATTAATGGACATTGTTAAAAGACTGAAAACTTATAAAGATAAAGACTTTAGAGGAAATTAGCATTGAAGAGGATCAAGTAACCAATGGACTAATGATTCTAAAAAATGTGGGTAATGTATTATAACACAAAACAACATTACATATATTCATACAAGCATTCATAAATACATTTACTACCATGGATTTGGAGAAGAATTCTTCAATCAAGGTGAGATGAGAAGAGAAGGAAAATCTGAAGATTGGGTAAGTCTATTACATGCAACAGTAACGCAACACTAACAACAATAACCCTGACATAACACTAGAATAAGAACATACCACAAGAACATAAATAAGCATGGTTAGGCTACATTGATTCACCAGTTGAATGAATGAAACAATGTATGGCTAGGGTACTAACAACGTTATAATTAGCTATAAATTAGTTAGTTACTAACAAAAATAGTTACTTAGTATAGGAATATAGGTAGATAGGAGATTTAGGAGATAGGAATAAAGACAGAGATTTCGATAAGATTAGAATTTAAGATAAATAATGTAAGTTAATATACTGCATTACACTACAAAATGCATTACAACATACATAACAACATACATTCCATAGCACAAAAGACATATAACACCACATATCACACAAAATTGTAAATACCTATGTAAATATATGTAAATACTGTGTATAATAGGATTGTAAAATTAATTGTATTATAGTGTCTGTATCTGTATGTGCAACATATATGTAACATGTACACAAACAGTACATGCCTACTTGTGACATGTATGTATATATGCATGTGTAGTGTGTATGTTTACATGTGTGTAAATTTTATGTAAACAGATCACTTGTGTTTAATTTTATCTATTGGTAAATGTAGTTTGCATAATTGAGTTTGATGTTTTGGTTTAATTTTTTTGTAAAACTTATGCAATGTTGTGTTTATTGTAATTTTCCAAAAATTTTCTCTAAGTTTGCTGTTTATGCATTACAATAGTAGTAGAATGTTCTGTATTAGTTGATCAGAGTAGTACTGATGAGTTTAATGTTTGCATGAAAGTTGTGTTTATCTTTTGCTTTTGATGTTATTTGCTTGTTATGCTTTTGCATATGTTTGATCGGTGTTTGAAATTTGTAATTCTTTATTATTTAATTCTTTTTTCCCTTTCCTTGATTAAATCCTCAGAATAGGATGATTTTAGTAAGAGAGTTGAGTGTAGATTGTTTGTTATTTTGGGTAGGTATTTTCATTTAATATATAAGTAAGTTGGTGCACAAATGTCAAAATAGTGTTTTCAACACAATTTCGACTTTGTGCAAAGGGAGGACTGTAGCAAGGGAAGTTGCAAAGAAGTTGCAAAGATTGATTGACAGCCCTCAAGTCAAGGATTCTACAAGAGCTGGCTGGGTCAAGATTCTAAAGGGTTTGGAACAGTTTTCAACCATCTGTCTGGAGCTGGATCTACATGCTGAAGTTGTGACTCTGAGATTCTCCCTGGAAAAACATCTTTCAAGCTGCCTGCCTTAGATTAACATCAAGAAAAGGTTGAGAGGAAGTTTCCCATTCATTCTGGTGGACAGAGTGATTTTGGAAGAGAATTTCTCCCTTTCCTGGATCTTCTAAGGACTTAACAACTGGATATCTGCCGTCTGACCCACCAAGGACTCTGTGAGAATCTGGGCTCCCTGTTTGGACTTATCCTTAGTAAACTTTAGTTTAGTTTAGTTTCGACAGGTTAAGCTTAGTATAGGAACTTACTGAGTGGGTGATAGTCTGATGGTCAACCTTCCCATTTCCTTCCCCATCATTCTCTTCCTTTAATAAATTTATTTATATAATTGTGTGTTTTCCCTTTCCTACAACCTTTCCTCCTTTCTCTTAAATTCCCTATAACAGAAGAGCCCACCTCCATTTCCATTTCCCTCCTTGGGGACATGTGAGCCCCTTCATACTGCCTGATGTCCCCATGCCATTTCTGGGGATGCCACACACCTACAGGGGATCCCCAGACTCTCAGGCTACAAAGTGCTCCATGGTGTCACACGAGATGAGTCAGAGGGTCATCAAAGGAGAAGACACAGAGAGAAAATAGGAGCTGACCATGTGGTCAGCCCCCTGGCAGCTAATAGGACCAGGCTTGGCCCAGGGTTCTTAAGGGGGTCCCCTGACCCCAAAAGGGAGGATCAGGGAGAGAGTTAAGGGGGTCTGGGAACTTGGATGGGAATCCCGAACTGAAAGCTAGCCTCCCCATCAGGGATGGCCATAGGCAACGAACCATGATCTGGAGAAGGGATCCCCCAGCCTCAGCAGAGGCCAAAGAGGCCCAGGACGCCAAAAGGAGAAGAACCCTGGAGCACCGGGCTAAGAAATGTCAGACAAATACGTGGGATTCATGAAAGCAAACGTCACAAAAATCAAGTGCTTCCTGCAGATCCATCGAAATTGTGGGCCCCAGGGGGCAAGTGTCTTCTCTTCTGTTAGCCCAGGAGCTCCTCGGGGGCAGCAACTGCCTTTCTCTGTGCCCACATTTACATTCCCAACCCTTGGCAGAATGTCTGGCACACAGTGCAAATACTGAATAAATGCTTGCTGGCTTGACTTCCTGTGGCAAAGAAGATGGCATTTGATCTAGCAAGGCCGGCCCAAAAGCAGCCCAGAGGGAAGCCTGTAGGGAGGCTGAGGCTCCTCTAGGAATCACCCCAGAATGGGAAGGGTCAGAGGTGAGCCACCTCACCGAGAGGAGGAGGGGAAGGGTAAAAGCAAGGGCAGCCGAAAGCCACCCAAATCCAGGTCCTTCTCTGGGCAAAAAGATCCGGCCCCCACTGGAACACTCCTGGGTCCAAGAGCTTCTGCTGCCCGACGCCTAAAGAAGGGGAGCGTTTGATGGCAAGTCTAGTGTCGCAGTCAACCAGGAAGGGACACCAAGGCCTCCTGCCAACCCAGTCCCACCCAATCACCGTCAAGGTTGGTGGAGGTCAATCTCGGTGACCAGCCCGGCGGGTTTACTTCTTGATCCACAAATCCGAAGACTCGCGCGTTGCCCCTGAGAGCCACGGGAACTGGGGGCCACAGCAGCTTCCGGGACGGCCCCCGAGGGGCTGAGGGTGCCTCTGCCGCTGCCCTGCGGAGGGGGCCGCTAGGAAGGGGGAGGAGGGTGCTGCTGGGCAGCTTCCATGCTGACGCATCCAGCGAGTCATTTGAGCCAGGCTTTCTTCACTTCTCGAAGCCCTGAAGGATCAAATGAGCCATCTGGGGCTCGGAGAAGGGCTTTCGCATTAAATAAAGACAACGGAAAGTGGGCTGCCGGCTGGGGACCCTGGGAGAGTCGTGACACAGACATCAGGCCAGCCAAGGCCAGTCGTCTCCCCCTCGGCCGAGGCCTCCAGAAGACTTTCCTGCCATTCTTTGGGTCTCCTCTGCCAGATGGGAAGGGAGCAGCCAGTGTGGGCCCAGCGAGGGTCCCCGGGGCCTGGGGCAGCTCAGAACCCTGGACAGCTCCGAGGGGCTCCTCTGGGCTCCTCTGGGCAGAAATGGCTTCTCAGGAGAGTCCCACCAGCCCAGGCGAGCCTTGGGTGTTCCCCTGGCAGCCCCCAGAAGAGCCCTGGAAGCAGCCGGGCCAGTGTGTGGCTCCTTCCTGGGCGCTGGAGACCCCGGACAGCGTCATTCCTCTTCTGTAAGAGGAAGGCCTGACAGCTAAAAAGGAAAAGCCCAGGAAGCTGGCGCCCCAGAAGAGCTGGGCCCCTGCGGTGCGTGCAGTGCGCAGGGAGCCTCTGCCCTGCACGTCCCCGGTCTGGCCGCGCGCTCACTCTGGGCTAAGCATTTACGATGAAGATCTCCCTGGATCTTTGTCACAACCCTGGGCGACAGGAGCTGTGATTATCCTCATTTCACATAGGAGGAAACTGAGGCAAACAGGAGTTAAAGTCCCCTGGCTACCAGGTTTCTGAGAGCAGATCTGAACTCGTCTTGCCAGGTCCTCGCCTGGTGGGGCTCTCTCCACTGGGCCACCTAATTCACCCACATAAAGCCACAAGGACTGCGACCAGCTGCTTCGTCTAGGAGAGAAAGTGCAGGATCGTCTTCCCTCGACAAGGAGCAGAAGGCAGCCTGGCGTGGAGGCTGGACTCCCCATGCTTGGCGCAGCCCCTTGAGCCTTGCTCCTGTGTCCGAGTGCCCGCTGCGAGCTGTCTCCAACCTAGGTCCCCGCAGTGCTCGAGCGTGCCAGTGCAGGATGCGGCGCTGCCCAGAAATGGGCGCTCAAAGGAAATCCAGGAGCACCACCAAGTCTCGTTTGTACTCGAAAGGCATCTCCCCGGAAGTCTCAGAAGAAGGGAAATCCCATCTGTTCACAGCAGCCAGTTTGGTGGATCGTGCGCGGCGTCCAGAAGCCCAGAGCGGGAGCGCAGTGGCTAAAAGCCATTGGCGAGGGGCCGGATCGAAGCAGGCAGGCGGCTCCCTCTTCGTCCTTCTAGGCTTCTGGGACTCCATGGACAGGTCCAGACCACGCGGCAGGCTCCGGCTCTGGCCTGCCTTCCCAGAAGGCCTCCCGCGCTGCCAGAGCCTTCCTCCAGGCTTCTGCTGCCCCGTGGGGACCAAGAAGGCACGCGGCCGCCCCGGCCCTCTCGCTCAATCCACGCCCAGCCGCCTGAGCCCTTTGCCAGGCAGCTCCCATTCCCTGGATGGCATCTGTCTGGTGGGGAGGTCCTGGGCTCCCCTCCAGGGGCAGGGAGGCCCTCGCAGGTGGCGGGAGGGGCAGAGCCGCTGGACGAGAGCCTCCTGGCTGGAACAAAGCCTGGGAGGTGGTCGTGGCGGCAGTGCGGGCAAACGGCCCAAGAGGCACAGCCAGAGCCGCTTCCTTCTCCGGTTTTCCCTCGGTGCGTGCAGGCCCTCCTCAAGAACATCCTGGAGAGCAGAGGGCAAGCAGGGGGCAGCGGCCCTGTGCCAGCAGCACGGCGAGCCGGCCCGGAGGCGGGAGAGCGATGGCCTTCCTGACCCCAGCTTTGGGCCCTTCCACCCGGGCGTCCTGGGAGGGCCGTTTCCTTCTCTGTCTGGCGGGCGGATTCCTCGGGACGTCCCCATGCATGGGCTGAGGCCCTTCTGGACCCCTCCCGGCGCGCCCCAGCCTGCCCGTCCCTCGGAGGACGCTTGTGCCCTCTCCCAAGCACGGAAGGGGGCCTCGCGCTGCCCGGGCATTCGGCCGCCCCCGGCGTGTAGCCGCCCTCTCCGGCCGGCCGTCAGGCAGCCACAACGCCTGAAGCCCCAGCACAGGCCGTCCAACGCGGCGTCCAGAATCTCTTCTCCTCCGGGAAGGGTCCTTAGAGAAGAGGACTCGTCCCCGGCCCAGGGACCGGCTTCCCTCCGGCGGCCCTGCTCGAGCGCCCTCCCCAACTGCCCCGCAAGCTCTTCGGCACGCCTCGGTGTCCTCCGCGCGCTTAGATCTGCTCCGACGCTTCCTCGGAGCCGAGGCGGACACGACTGCCCTTGGAGGAGCCGCCCCGGGCCCAGCCAGCTCTTTGAGAACCGCTCCAAGGCCAGCTGGCAGGTCAGTGGATGGAGAGCCGGGCCTAGAGACGGCGGTCCTGGGTGCCAATATGGCCTCAGACACTTCCCGGCTGGGTGACCCTGGACAAGTCACTTGACCGCCCTTGCCTAGCCCTGACACTCTTCTGCCTCGGAGCCAATACCCAGCATTGATTCCCAGACGGAAGGGGAGGGTTAAACAGAAGACAGACAGACGGACAGACAGACGCGCTCCAGAATTCTGCCAGGAAGGACCCCCGGCTGGCCACTCCCCGCGGGGCTCCGCCCCCTTCGTGCCGTCCAGGCGGGCTCAGAGGTGCCTCACAGCGCCAGGCCCAGGTGGGTCCCCTCCATCCGCTCGTCTCCCACAGGGCCTCCCGGGGCTGCTGCCCTCCATGAATGGTCACGTCCGGGTTGGCTGGGACAAACGCCAGGCTTCCCCCCTCAACGGCGTCCTGGGAGGGCCGGTCAGCAGCCGCCTGAGCCCGCCCTGGGACCTTCCCCAAAGCCCGCCCGTGTCCTCTCCGTGTCAGGCTGGGCGGCACAGGCGGCCCCCCCGGAAGGCGCCAGGACAAATGCAGGAGGAGAGCCCCGGGGCAGCGGGCAGCGGGCAGCGGGCGCTGCGTCCCCCCTTCTGCGCCCACCGGCCGCGCGCCAGCCGCTGCTTGGGAAGCTGGGACTAAAGAGCGCCGGAGCCCCGGCCGGCCCCCGTCCCCGGGCCGAGCACCTCAGCGACCCCTCGATGGCCGGACGGCCGGGCCCTTGCGGAAGCTGACCGCCCGCCCGCCCTTTCTCCAGGGCCTCCCCCCGGCCAGCCCTCCCTCCAAGGGCACCCAGAGGCCTCGGCATCACCCCGGTGCACCGCTTTTGGTGCCGCCATTCTGGGCTTTCACCGGCCATCCTTGTTGAGGTCGGAGACCAGAGAGCCCGGAGCCCCGGGTTCGAATTCCCAGCCACCCCCTTAGCATTTCGGAGCCTAGAAAACGGGGACGATCCCACGTGTGATCCCACTGCTGCAGCGCTCAGGGAGCCCGGAAGAGGCTTTGCCAGGGGAATCACGGAAGAGTCTCAAGCTGGAAGGGCTTCTCCAGCTCTCCCACCTCACAGATGAGGAAACAGAGTCCACAAGGGAGGAAGTGTGAGGAGCGGACAGAAAGGGCCTCAGCCAGGCCCCCTGACCACCCCACCAGGATAAAGGCCTGGAGCCAGGTCTGAGGCGGCACGCGCCCCAGAGCCTCATCTACAAAACCAGGGGGCTGGACCTAGGCGCTTCTGAGGTCCCTTCTCCCTCCAGAGCTGGGGTCGGAAGGCTTGGGTCAGGCGCCACCTCCTCCAGGAAGCCTTCCCTGAGCCCTCCCCTTGTGGACATTCTCTTCTCCCAGAAACAAGCTGGCGCTGACTTAGGTCCTTCCAGGGATCTATTCCTTTGCCTTCTCCAGGCCTCACAAGCGATCATCGGGGCCACGAGGTGGCTCAGCAGACAGCCTGCAGACGGGAGGTCCTGGGTTCGAATCTAGCCCCAGACACGTCCTGGCTGCCTGGGCGAGCCACGTCACTCCATCTGCCGAGTCCTTCCCGCTCTTCTACGACACAAGGGAAGGGTTTGGGAACAGATCAGTACAAGGATACTGAACACTTGGAGAGGCAGTGGGGGCAGCCGGCCCCGAGTTCAGATCCTCACCGGCAGGGGGACGCTGGGCATGTGCCTCGTCCTCTGGGTTCCAGGGCTCGAGAGCTCCTTTCTCGCCTCCGGGAGTCTCTCACAGACCGCCCCACGCAGAGCCCAGGCAGAGCCCCCGCAGCTCCCGCCCCACAGATGCCACGGGATGGGCAAGGCAGTGCCAGGGGAGCAGAAGCAGCAGGAACGGGCACGACGGTCCCTGGCAAGCAATTGCGTGGCTGGATGGAGCGAGAGGATCAGGAAGGAGCGAGCGCCACCCACGCCAGGAGCTGGAGGTTCCTGGGCCACCACGTAGGAACCGGGGGAACCCGGCGCGGCAGCAGGCAGCCACTTGGACGAGGTCGTCTCTGGGCAACGAGGGCACTCGGTGGCATCAAGAGCGGAGCGCTGGGCCTGGACTCAGGAAGACCAGAGTTCAAATTGTGCTGTGATGGCTTTTACTGGCTTGGGTGACTCTGGCCTCAATTTCCCACTCTGTAAAATGGGAGCAATCCTTAAAGCTCTCCAGAAGTGCTCGCGCTATTCTGGGACTCTCCCAGCTCCAAGCTCGATGACTGTCACCTCGGAATCGGAGCTGAACCGAATGAAGCGAGCCCTCGGGAGGCCGGGTCGGGCTTCTGAGGCGGTCAGGGAGCCCCGAGAAAGCTGGGCAGCGAGGCTCTCTTCAAGGACACCCATCCACGACGAGCAGAGGGTCTGCTCCCCAGGCAGCCCCAGTGCCATCCTGGGGGAGGGTCCAGGCAGCCCCGGTGCCATCCTGGGGGAGGGTCCGGGCAGCCCCGGTGCCATCCTGGGGGAGGGTCAGGGCAGCCCCGGTGCCATCCTGGGGGAGGGTCAGGGCAGCCCCGGTGCCATCCTGTGGGGGCATCTCCCTGGGCAGCAGCCCCAGTGCCTTCCTGGGGGAGGGTCCAGGCAGCCCCGGTGCCATCCTGTGGGGGCATCTCCCCGGGCAGCATCCCCGGTGCCATCCTGTGGGGGCATCTCCCCGGGCAGCAGCCCTGGTGCCTTCCTGGGGGAGGATCCAGGCAGCCCCAGTGCCATCCTGGGGGAGGGTCAGGGCAGCCCCGGTGCCATCCTGTGGGGGCATCTCCCTGGGCAGCAGCCCTGGTGCCTTCCTGGGGGAGGGTCCAGGCAGCCCCGGTGCCATCCTGTGGGGGCATCTCCCTGGGCAGCAGCCCTGGTGCCTTCCTGGGGGAGGGTCCAGGCAGCCCCGGTGCCATTCTGTGGGGGCATCTCCCCGGGCAGCAGCCGCAGCGCCATCCTGGTGGGGGCATGTCCCTCGGGGCTCTCCCTCCCCAGGAGAAGGAAGGTGGCCCACAGGCAGCACGCGGGCCTTTTCCCGCTCTGTGAACATGTCTCTGGCCGCTGGTGCCGAGGCCGTTCCGGCTCCTCGGGAGGCCGAGAGGCTCCCGGGGCCTGGCACAGGAGTGCGTGCAGAGGGGGAGCCGCCCCCGGTGGCTGAGCTCCCAGAGGGGCCTCCTGTGCTTCGCTGGGGCTTCCGTATTTGGTAGGGAAAAGGCCAGGAAGCGGGAGGCTCGGGGCTGGGGGCTCTGGGCCGGCCCCTCCCCGTGGGCCCTCGTCCGCTCAGAGCTCCCGTGTCTCCAGAAGCCTCGGAGTGAGCCCAGAGGGGGGAGAGGGCGCCCGGGGGGGGATTCCAAGAGCAACGCCCGCCCGGGCAGGGCCAGAGTCGGCCCCGGAGCCCGGCATCATCCGGAGCAGCAGCCGGGCCAGCCCTCGGCGGAATCCGGGCGATTCCGTGCCACCAGCCATGATGAGACACCCGTGGTGGGCACAAGCGGGCAAAGGCCCGGCATCGCTCGGGCTTCTGAGAACGCTCGCCTCCTGCTCGTGGCGGCAGGGCCGGCCAGAGAGCCGGCCGGCCCCCCTCCTACCTGCGGCGCTCCCAGAGACCGGCGGGGAAGAGGCGGCGCCGTCCCCCGGGCCCTCTTCCATCCCGGCTGGGCCAAGTCCTGCTCTCCCGGCACCTCCCATCTCCGCTTCCCCCCATTCCCACTGACCTCCCTGCAGGAGGCAAGAAGACCTGACATTTAACCGCTGGCTGCCTCAGTTTCCCCAGCCATAAAATGGGGATACACACAGCCCCTCCCTGCCTCCCCAGAGCTTCGGGGAGTATTAGATGGGATCCTGTCCGTGCAGCTCCTGGCACAGGCCCTGGCACACAAGGGGCACGTGGCGAGGGCTGCAGCCCTTCCCTGCCCCCTCGCCGGGCATGGCACCCAGTGGGGCCTTTGGAGAAGCCGGACCAACTGACTTCCAAAGCCTCCCTCCTCACGGGGGGCCCCGGGGGTTCCCTCAGCCGCTCTCCAGGGCCCGATCTGCTCCCCTAAATCAGGAGCCAAAGCCCAGTGCTGGGCACCAGACAGGGGAAAGGCGCCCCCCCCCCCAGGCCCGGGAGCTCGGGCCCGGCAGCGCAGCCTCTTCTCTCCCCTCCCCCCACGGTCAGCCGCAGCTCCTCCTGTGCTGAAAGGTGACCCCGGAGGCTCCCACACGAGCACCGAACGGCCAGGGAGGCCGGGCGGCCGCTCTGCCACACGGTGCCCACGTCCAGAGGCCCGAGAACAGATGGCAGAGCTAAGCTGGGAGGAGGCCATCGGGGCCCATCTGTGCCCCCCGGGGCCCGGGCTGGGGAGCCGAGATCGAGGGCGCCGCGCCGGGGCGTCCATCTGCCCGGCCAGTGGCTCGTCAATAGCTTCCAAGTGACTCCCAGCGAGCAGCCGCTCCGTGGCTGGCATCAAGGTCGAGCTGTTCTCGGGCGCCGGACGCGCCAACCCCGAGGAAACTGAGGCTCGCCGACGGCCCGGGAAGCCTCAAACAAAGAGCAAGATCCCTGCCACGCTTCCTCCAGGGAGGCGGCCCCACGGCACCTCCGGGAGGGCGGCTGAAGCAGGATATCCTTCCGGGGCAGGAGGGCGCCCTGTCCCTCCTCAGTGAGTCCTGCCTAGTCAAGAAGTTCCCACCTCCTTGCCTTTGGCTGCTCACAGCCCCCCCACATCCGGCGGGGCAGGCAGGATGAGGAAGCAGCCCCATTCCAAGAGGGGCTGGGGTCAGGCCCTGGGGGGGGGGGGTCCCAGGGCTCCCTCCATTCAGCTAAGACCAAGGCGTCAGCAAGCTCGGCGCCCACCAGGTGGGAGAGTGCCCGACCCTCGTGCCCACGCCTTGGGGGGGCACAGAAGGCAGCTCTCCTCTTTCTTCCAAAAACATCTCAGGCCCCCCCCCAGTCCGGCAGGAGGGGCCCTCCCTGGCTGACCTTGGCCGGACTGAGCCTCGGTTTCTCCTCCCGTAACAGCGTGGCTCTGCCCCAGACACCTCTTCCCCTGGGCTTCCTGCAGGTGCACCCTGCCACTCGCCCTGGGGGGCCGCCCTCGGCCCTCCTGGCCCACAAGGCCCCCCAGCAGCCGCAGACCTTGCTGGGGGAGCCAGGTTCCCAGGCGGGGGTTGGTCTCGGGTTCCTGGCAGCAGCCACCTGAGCCGCTGCTGGCGCTTCCAAATAGGTCGCCGGGCAGCCTGGCAGCTCCCCAAGGCCAGAAGGTGGCCGCAGCCGCCGCCTCCCTTCTGGCCCCAAACAGTTAAGCGTGAGGCCGGCGGCGGCGGCGACATGACTTCATCCGCTCGCTGCCCACCAGGCCCGGAGGCCGGCGCTGTCCTTCTCGCCCCTGCCCCTCCCCCTCCCTGCACAGACCGCCCAAACTTCCCGAGCAGCAGCCCCAGGAAGCTCCAGCTGCCCGCGGCCCTCTGACCCGGGGCTGCTGCCTGGAGACAGCGCCAAGCGCATCTGGGCTCCCCTTCAATGAGCCCCCGCGGCGGCGGCGGCGGCGCGGCGGCATCTCTCGCCCTCCGCTCGGCGGCCGTGTCTACACCTGTCCACTGACCTCCGAAATCGGGTCCCTCTCCGGCTGACGGGGGGAGGGGGGAGGGGGGGCAGGCAGCCCGGCAGACTGGGGGCCCTGGCCCATCACCTCTCCCTTCACAAGCATCTGCCAAGCTGCCGGCCCTGCAGCCAGCCAGCCCTTCCTCGGGCCTGAAGCTGTCCAAATGCAGCTCCGAGGGGGTGCGGGCGTCTCCGGCAAGCGGTGGGGGTCCCCGCTCTCCGGGGGCCCAGCCTCACGCGCTCACCAGGTGTCTGCGGCGGTGGCGGCTCCCTGCCAACCTGGGCAGTGCCCGCGGGCACCTCTGAGGCCCGGGCAGGGGCCCCGATGGGGGAGCGCCCCAGCATGTAGAGGGGTGCGGGGCCGCACTCGACCTCAGGTGTCAGCGCCCCTGCCTCCGCGCGCGCACCCTCACATCCCCTGTGCGGCGCGCAGCACGCCCGTGGACCCCAAGGGATGGGGGATGTGGGGGCCTCTCCAAATGGCCCCCAGCAGAGGGCGGGGGGAGGCCGCCCCCCCTTCCCCGGCCCCCAGCGCCCGTGAGCGTGGGCTCCCGTCACTCACCGTCCCCGGAGGCCGCGCGGAGCGGCAGCCATGAGCGCCGTCCCTCCCTCGCTCCGTGTCCACGCGGAGCCCCGAGCCCCGAGTCGCGAGCCGCTACAGCGGACGACGACGACGATGCCGCCGCCGCCGCCGACGCTGCTGCTGCTGCTGCCGCTGCCGCTGCTGCTGCCGCCGCCGCCGCCGCCGACGCCGCCCAACTGGCCCCGGCGGCCCGCGCCCGCGCCCTCCGCCCGCCCGTGCCCGCGCCGCCCCCGCCCCCGCCCCGCCCCCGTGGGTGGGACCCGGCGTCACGGACGCGGGGACGCGCCCCCCGGCTATCTGTGCGCACGCGCACACACCTCCTCACCCTCCGACAGATCCAGGTCTCAGGGCCCGCCCCGCATGCCGCAGCTTGAGCCCCAGCGGCCCGGGCGCAAGAGCCAGAAGCCCAGGGAGCTGAGTCTAGCGGATGGAGGTGGGGCCTACCCGAGACTCCTATTGGCTCCTATTGGACCGCGACTGGCTCGAGCGCCTCGAGGGAGGATCTGTGGGAGGAGTTTCCCGGAGCCAGCAGCCCTGAAAGCCGCCGGGGCCACAAGAGCTGGAGGCGTGGCCCGGAGTAAAGGGGCGGGGACTGGGCGGGGCAGAGTTGGGCCCCTGAGCTCCTATTGGATCTGAAGCTGTCTCTGAGGGGAGGCTGTAGGCGGAGCCTTCCCATGCTATCAACTTTGCAGCAACCCGGGCCACAGTAGCCGGAGGTGGGGCCTGGAGTGAATCTAAGCAGGCCTCTACTCTTCTGTTGAGCCAGAACTGGCCTCTGAGGGCTCTGAGGGAGGAGCTGTGGCCGGGGCCTCCCTGTAGCCGTCAGTCTTGCGGCAGCCGGGGCCAAAGGGACCGGAGGCGGGGCCTGGCCGCCAAGAGGCGGGGCCGGGGTGGGCTCCTGTGCTCCTATTGGACCAGGCCTGGCGGCTGAGCCTCAGAGAGAAGACATGTAGGCGTGGCTTTTCTGAAGCCCTCAGCCCTGCAGCAACCTAGCCCAAGCGTCCTGGGCGGGGCCGAGCACCTAGGAGGCGTGGCTAAGTGTCCACGGAGGCGTAGGCGGGGCTTCCCCCGAAAAGGACGGACTGCGGTGACGAGCACGAGCACAGGAGGCTGGCGCTAGGGCGCGCACCAGTGTTTGGGTGGAGAAGGGAGCTGGCCTTTTACAAACAGGGAAACTGAGGTCCAGGAGCGGAAACCCCTTTCCCAGGAACTCCCAGGGAGTGAGAGAACTCGGAGTGGGACAGACCCCCAATCGCCATCCAGTCCCACTCCCTGGTTTTACAGATGGGGAGACTGAGGCTCGGGACAGGAGAGGACGGGCTTTAGAAAACGTCCTGTGATTCTGACCCAAGGCCTGGGCCTCTGGGCTCGCCCAGCCGGGAGGGGGACTCGAGGGCTGCTCAGCCACCCCCTGCCTCTCAGCTGTGGAGGAAAGGCCCCTCCCCGGCCCCGCGGCTTATCCCTACGGCTGGTGGATGGATTGGAAGTGGGGGCGGGGAGAGAGGAGGGTAACCGAGCTTCACCCCGCCCTTATGGAAGGTCCGATGGGCGTCTGGCGATGCGCTAAGTGCGAGGGGCGCACGCGCGCGCGCGCACACCCTTCCATTCATTTCGGAGGGGGAAAACCACGTGAACCCCGAACGCGAAATGGCAAACTACCAGCCAAGGACAAAGCTTGAAGGAGCCCGGGAGGCTGGGTCTGAAGGGAGGACCTGAGTCCAGCCCAACTCCAGCCAAGCGCTCTTGGCTGAATCATTTCCCCCAGGAAAAGGAGAGCGTTGGGGACCGCATGGAGATCCCAAAAGGGGACGGGACTTAGCCAAGGTCACTTGAGTGGTCTAGCAGACCCTCCGACCTTCTCAGTGGGCCTACATGGGGGCGATCTGGCAGGGCAGCAAGAACCAGAGCCGGAGAGGATGGATGAGGAGGGGAAGCTTCCCTTTCTGAGGCTGCCTCCTCCAAGAAGCCCTCTCCTTCCCTCCACTGGGATCCCGTGGTTTAAGTGTTTGGCACAGCACCTGGCACAGAGTGGGCACTGCCCTTTCCCAGGGAGCTCCTGCTGCCTTTGGCCACAGCACTGCCCTGGGCCTCAGCCTCCCAGCCTCCCCTCTTCCTCCTCCTCCTCCCCCGGGGCACTTCTGCCTCCCCTTGCCTCTGGAGGCCAGCGGCGGGATTGGCTGCGGCTGTGTCCGGTGGCCCCATCCGAGGTCCAGTGGCTTGCTGGAGGCAGCTCTTGCCCCCTCAGGTCTCTCTTCCTTCATCCGGGCAGGAGAGGACCTGTGCCCAGCCCCAGCCTCGCTGCCTCGATGCCTCCCTAGAGGCCAAGCAGTCCGATTCCAAAGGCCACAGGCCAGAGTGGCCAGGAGGCGGCCCCCATGGAAGGGAAGAGCCTGGGAGTCTGCTCAGCTGGGACGGACATTGGGCCGAGGTGGGGGAGGCGGCCCCCGGGGCCCCCGAGAACCATCATCTCCTCCCAAGATCCAGCGGGGATCCCAGCTCAGCCCAAGGGGCTTCCCTTGGGTCCAAGTCCCGGCCTCTGAAAGAGCTTTCTGCACAGGGGAGGGAAAGCTGAAGAAAGTGGGGGCCGCCCTCTGTGCCCCAGGATCCCTGGGCCTCTCCTCTGAAGCTTCCTTCAAGCCCCAACCGGCCACATCCTCCTTTGGGGGCTCGCCCAGCCTCCTCAGAGGATCTGGGGGGAGATGGGCTCATGCCCCCATCCACCAGCACTAGGAGGAAGGACAGGGAGTTGTGCTTCCCTTCCAGGGAGCCCAGGACGAGCTGTGGGACCCTGGGCAAGTCACTTCACCTCTGCCTCAGTTTCTTCAACGGTCAAATTAGGATAATAGCAGCCACCTTACAGGGTTGACGAGTGGATCAAAAGAGATCCCATGTTTAAAGTGCCGGCACAGCGCCCAGCACAGAGTAGGCACTTGCTAAATGCTTGTTCCCTTCTCGGGGAAGCTTCTGCTGCCTTTGGCCACTGCACTGTGCCCTGGGCCGCCAGGCTACCTTTTTGCCTGCTCCCCAGCTCCCTGCCTTCCCCCCATCTTCCAGGGCTGGTTCTTCTGGGGCTCTCATTGCCCGGAGGCCCAGGGTCCCATCACTCGGGCCCCGAGGCTGCGTGCTCCCTGGCTGACTCCCTGGCTTGCCTGGAACGCTGTCCCTCCCTCCTGGCTCCCCTGGGCCAGCCCGATCCATCTCCCCTTCTCCTGGGGCATTCACACCCCTGTTCTCTTCTCGATCCCCTGCCTCCACCTGCTTCTGTCTCCCTCCTTAGCCCGGGAGCTCCTTGAGGTTAGGGACTGTCTGTGGTGTCAGCACCCAGCAAGGCCTCAGCCAATGTTGGTTGACTTGCCTGAGAGGGCTGGCCTCGGGGGGTGCCACGGCCCCTTGGAGCTCTGGAGCTGGGATCTACCCAAAGTACCCTCTCCTGAGACGCCCTCCCATGGCCCCCAGGGGCTGCTCTGGGGTGCCCCTTCCCAAGTCACCCAGGTGGAAAGTGGGCGGGCACACTGCTTGTGGACCCAAAGCTGAGCCATGGGCTAGCCTCGTTGGAGCAGAGGAAGGTGTCCCGGGGGAGGAGAGCTGCCTGAGACAAGCACTCTTGGAACCTGCCCAGCCTGGAAGCCGGGCCTCCTCGAATCTAAGAGTCGCCCTCTCAGCCCAGGTTTGTGCTCCAGAGTGAGTGTAAACAGTCCCGGGCAGAGTATATAGGAAATCCACCAGCTACAATCCATCAATGCAGGCGAGCCAGCGAGGGCCCTGGGTGTTTGGAGCCCGTATTTCTCATAGCCGTCCCATCAGCCTGCCAAGGTTATCTGACACCCAAAGCCCCGGGAAGGGGAGGGAAGGCACTCAGGGGTGAGCGCTGTGCAGATGGAGGGGCCGAGGTGACTGGGAGGCCCAGAGGAGTGGCTGCTTCCCCCCCCCCCCCAGCTGTATGGGTGCCTGGGTGTCATGGGCCGAAGGCATGCGTGCTTCAAGCCTCCTCCGGACAAACCCACACCCTGGAGAAGTGAGCCCCAGCAGGCTCACTAGCCCAGGCACCCCAGAGCAGCCCCTGGGGGCCATGGGAGGGCATCTCGGGGGAGAGGGGTGTTTGGGTGGATCCCAGCACCAAGTTATCCTGGTGGGACTTATCTGGAGACCCCTTTTGATTCTGCCCAGCCCGATGCCTTCTTCAGGCCGATTCGCCTCTCCTCGGGGCTGGCAAACAGGGACGGGGAGGCCCAAGTCCAACTTCTTGGGCAGCTGACTGATGTCCCCCTTCCCTCCTCCATCGCGGCCACACCCCCTCCTGGATGCTGGCGGCATCTCGAAGGAGGTGTCGTGGCCCGAATGCCCCCAGCCCGCCGCCATTCCCAGCAGACTTCTTCCCATTGCGCCAGCTCTTGAGGGCTGGCCGTGGGGGCGACAAGGCAGTCCGTCCCCTCCGGGCCCCGGGGAGGATGCAGGAGTGCCCAGGTGAGGGGCAGCAGAGGTCACTCCCTCCCCGGATCACAGGCCTTCCCATGTGTCTGACGACCCAGCAACAAACACTTGTGAAGGGTCCATATCATACAGGGAGCCAAAGCGGTCACCCCCTCGGCAGAAGGGAGCCTGGTGAGGGGAATGCTGGGACGGGGCCAGGCAAGATGATGGAGGGCCTGGGAGAGCGGCAGAGGGCCTTGCTGGCACGAAGCTCTCCCTGCACCTGCCCCACTTCCCACTGATGAAATGCTGACGCTGAATTTGAACGCTGCCAGCCTCGTGCCCGACGACCGTCCTGACGCGGCCCAGGCTCTGCCACCGTCCCCTGCGGTCACGGCCGAAGCCTTGGCTCCCGGAGCCTTGATGCTGACCTGCCCGGTGCGGGGAGCTCCTGCGGGGAAGAGGGCGGCATGTGAGAGCCCGGGTGGCGCTGAAGCGGCAGCAAGGCCTCTCCCAGAGCTCTCGGGCCCCAGCCCCGCCTGCACTCGCCGGGGATGAAGACGAAGGCCCGAGGGGGCTCCTGTGGCCCCTAGGGTGGACCCGCCAATGTCAGGCCCAGACCAGCCGTGTACGGGGCCAGTGGAGGGTCGTCTGGGCAGTGCCTGCTGCCTGGGTCCTCACCACAGGCCCTGCCACAGTCTGTTACCCCCACTTTATGGAGAAGGCGGCCAGGCGTGCCCGCGACTCTGGGCTCCTCCCCTGGTGGCTGGCCAGCCCTCCAGAGGCCGAGGACGGACTGCTGTAGGCCCTCCCGATCGCCCCAGGGGCTCTGGCGGCAGCGAGGGCGCACAGCAGGAGCTCGCCTTCTCGGGCACGGGGCCCTTTTGCCGCTGCCCAGACGAGTGGGGGGCAGCCGCTCTCTCCTCCGTCCTGAGAACGCCCAAGGGAGACGCCGTCCTCGGGGGATCCTTCCTGGCCTTGCGTTGGCCAGTCTTGGAACCCTTGTCATGCCCCATCATCTCTGGGACTCAGCCTCCATCCACCCACAGCGACGGAAGGGCTCCTGGGTGAGTGCAGGCTGCTGTGCCTCCAGGCAGGGAGAGCTCCAGGACTCCCGGGCTCAAGGCATCCCCCAGTGGATCCACAGGCACGTGGCCCCCTCCTCAAAAGCAACTGTCTGCCAGGGAAGGTTCGAGTGCAGGACCGCCGGGCAACGGGAATCGACCTGGCAGACTGGCCTCGGCATCTGTGCGGCTGCAGTAAGGGCACTTGTTCACGCCTCCTCACGTCCTCCCTGGAGGCCATCCAGAGTCGGCCACAGGCTCCCCCTCCCCCGCTTGAGTGGAATGAGCCCAGGCTGCAGCCACAAGCCGCTCGGGCCTAGAGATGGAGAGAAACGGTCCTGAATGACCCAGCGGCCTGGTGCAGGGAGCTCACTCGGGTGACCAGGAGCCCTGGGTTCACACTGGTGCATGCCCATAGCCAGCCCAGGGACTCTCAAAAGCCACATATCACCAGGGAGCCACGGCTTCCACGGGAGAAATCACCAAAATATCACATGTTGATGATCCATAGGATTGGAGACTTAGAGCTAGGAGGGGCCTTGTAGGAGGAAACTAAGGCTTAGAGAAGGTAAAGGACTCATCCAAGGCAACGGTGGGAGTGAGTCGGGATTCAAACTCGGCTCCACTGACTCCAAAGCTGGCTACATCTTCCACAACAAAATCGAATTATGCATCTAGCATTCTAGCAGGGGAGATAACACGTGCACGTTCCAAATCTTGCGAAATGCTGACAAATTAAATTGCTGGGATTTCCAGAAGGTTTTAACACCGAGGGCACTTGGGTGGGAGGGACTGTGAGGAACCACACATTCCAGACAGGAAGGGTCCCCACTGCAAAGGCATGGAGGTGGAAGATGAATGGCATAGCCAGCCCTCAGGCCTCTCAGGCTAGCAAGGAGAGTCACAAAGTAAGGGTGGAGGGGAGAGTGGAGCAGCCAGGCTGGGCAGGACTTTCATTGGAAGACTAAGAGTTGCTCAGCTTCCCTAGAGCCAATGGGGAACCCTGGCAGATGTTGGGGGGGGAGGGACAGTGCCATATTGCAGCCACATGGGTGAAGTGGCTGGATGCAGAATGGACGAGAGTAGGGGAAACACTAGAGCCAAGGAGATCAGCATTAGAGTAACTCACATTCCTGGAGCCCCCCTTTTATGTTCACCCAATGCTCCCCTGAGGGAGTGCCTTCTCTGGCTTATTCCTCACCTCCCACTTGTTTGGGGCCAAAGACCCAGAGGATGGACAATTAGTTCTCCCTTCAGGGCTCTCAGGATGACCCTGAGAAGTGATGATGTTTTCTAGTTCTAGTGCTCATGGGCCCCCACCAGTGTACTCCCCATCAAATTTTTTGGCATTAATATAGCTTTTTAAAAGATTTATAAAGTGCTTTACAAATAGTATTACAATCAATCACTCCTCACAACAACTGTGGGAGGCAAGGGCTATTTTTAGCCCCATTTTTCTTTTTGGGAAGTTTTATTTAATTAATTTAGAATATTTTTCCAGGGTTACAAGATTCATGTTCTTTCCCTCCCCTCCCCCACCCCATCCTGTAGCCAATGCGCAATTTCTCTGGATTTTACATGTGTCATTGACCAAGACCTATTTCCATGTTGTTGATGTTTGCACTGGGGTGATCACTTAGAGTCACCGTCCCCCAGTCATATCCCCTCGACCCATGTGATCAGGCAGTTGTTTTTCTTCTGTGTTTCTGCTCCCACAGTTCTTCCTCTAGATGTGGATACATTTTTTTCTCCTAAATCCTTCAGGGTTGTCCTGAGTCATTGCACTGGTGCTAGTAGCAAAGTCAGTTACATTCGATCGTGCTACAATGTATCCCTCTCTCTCTCCAATGTTCTCCTGGTTCTGCTCCTTTCACTCTGCATCAGTTCTGGGAGGCTGGTCCTGTTTGCATGGAATTTGTGCTCCCTGTTGATGACTGAACAAAGATTTGCTAAGGTGATCGGGAAGAATTGGTGCAAAACCTCCCGTAAAACAGGGACGTGTGCTCCTACAAGTGCCTATGGAGTCCAGTGGAAAGTGGCTCAAGCTTCAAGATCATGTGTGGCAGGGGAGTAACCCGAGCTTGGGATTGTGGGGAGGCTTTTCTTCCCTTCCTGGAGTCTCCATGAAATTTCCTGAGGGTAGCTCTGGAATTCAAGGTCTTTCTTGACCTTTCTGCAGCTGCCTCTCCTCAAGGTGTCTAGACTGTCCTGAGACCACCCCTCCTGGGACCCTCTGATGGGAAGTCCAAGAGCTGGGAGAGGCCAGAAAGCCCTCCGTGTACACCCACATCCCTGCCGCTCTCTTGTTCAGGGTCACGGAGGCTAAGTGCAGTAGTTGGGATTCCAGGGCTGGCCTCTTCTGTTACTGGGTACCGTGACCTTTTGACCAAGACACCATCTCTCTTGCCAAATGTGAACCTATAGCACAGGAACAACCCTTAGCTCCTAGGAGCCTAGATCCGTCTGGAACTAGGAGAGACCTCACTTTACACATGAAGAAACTGAGGCCTGGGGAGGTGAAGTCACTTGTGCACAGTCACATTTGTTGGAAAGGGCAGATCCAGATTTGAACCAAGGTCCTTGGAGTCCAGATCTAGCCTTCTTTGCTCTGCCCTCTGAGGCCTCCAGCCACAGCTTTCCAAAGAGGTTTCAGAGTTTATCAGTTCTACTAAAAGGCTACTTTGGTAGCAGGATTGCTGGGTTTTCCTAGGCTTTCTGGGCCACCAACCCCTCTGTGACAGGCCAGCCTTCATTGGCTCTGCCCGCTGCCATCTTGTCCTCCAGTCTCCCTCCCCCTTTCTATGGGTTCCCAATAATTTGGGGCCCAGAACCAAGCCCAGAGCAGTGCCCGCCCGGGGCTGGCAGGCAGTTTCCTGCTGTGCAGAGGGTCTTTCATTTGCTCCCTGCATGCCCCAAGTAGTGCTCGTTACGTTTCGGTCCTGGGCACGTTGCCAGCTCTTCCTTCCCCAGCCGAACCCATGCTGCTACCCCTGGGGCCAGAGCTGGGCTAGCCATGGACCACAGCCACAGAGCCGGCTGAGGGCTGGCAGGCCCCGTGCCAGCTGGGGGAGGCTGGCTGGGGTGGGAAAGTCGGCCTTTGGGAAGTCTCAGCTTGTGGGGGCCAGCTGTGTGGAGCAGGATGGCCAGTCACCAGAGGGGCCCTCGGAAGTCCCAGGGAAATGTGGGAGGAATGCAGAGACCACACCCCGGCGGGAACAGGAAAACCGGTCTGGAGTCTAGGAGGGAGGGAAGAGAGACCCAGCCACATCTGAGTTATAGCCAAGGAGGTTCCTTCTTGCTTTAAAGTGCAACGAGGCCACGGTCAGTGGTCATCGCCACAAGGCCAGGAGAAGCCCTCGGAGCAACACTGAGTGGAGGGCAGGTTGACATCCGAGGCCACTTGGGGTCCAAAAGTCACTTTAAAGGGGGGAGGCGGAGGAGGGGAACAAGGAACGAGGAGGCAATTCTAATAACCCGAAGCCTGTCTACAAAGGGTCCCCAAGTGAGAGCGGACTGAAAACTCCGTGTGACATGGCTGCCAAACAAAGGCACTTGCACTCCCTGCGCTCAGTTCTGGGCATCCGTTGGAGGTCAGTGAAAATTCGAGGATGAAGCAGAGCAGAGGGAGCTGGGGCTGTCTAGCCTGGCGAAGAGAACGCTCCAAGAATTTGACATGGAGAAGAGGGATTAGTCACGTTCTACTTGTTTCCCATGGGCAGAGCCGGGAACAGGCTAAAGCAGCAGAGAGGCAGATTGGGGCTTGCCTGGAGACGAGTTCTGAACACTCCAAGCTAGCCAGAGTCGGGTAAGCACCTGGAGGAGGGGAGGGAGGGCGCGTTGCCTCCTCTAGCCTAGCTGAGGCTTGCAAGCAGAGGCTTTCAGGCTGCCAGAGCCTTTCCCAGATAGGACACCTCCCTCAGCCAATGAGCAGAGCTCAATCTCAGGCAGCCCTGCCGTCATCCGTCATCCATCCGTGTGCGCTGAGGCCCATCAGGGGCTCCTGAAGCCCCAGTCCTGTCGCTTCTCTTGTCTGACCCATCAGGCAGACAGACTCCCCGTGGGCGGGGCCCCTCCTCCCGGGTTCCAGCCTCTCTGGCCCAGTAGCTGCTGCACAGTCAAAGCGGGGTCTGCCAAGAGAGCTTGGCTCACCGGCACCCTACCAGGAGCCCAGCTCCAGCCCGCCAGCCTGAGTGTCAGAGGCCTGGGGAGCCCCACTGCTGGTCCAGAGGTGGGCATTGGGGCTGTTCACAAAAGCCCCACTTGGGGCAATGGAGGGCCCAGGAGGGCTTTCCTGCGGGGTCATCCATCCAGCTGCTCCAGTTCAGTTATTAGTCGGGTGCAGACTCCCACCCAATGCTCAGATTCTTTCCAGGCTCTCAGCCACCTCTTCTCCACTCGGATGAGCTTTGCTGGGTTCTTTTATTGCCTCTGCTGCCAGCCCCAAGTTGTGCCTCCCAAGCCTCAGTCCTCAGCCTTTCATTGCCCCAGTGACGGAGAGCTCACTACTGGTAAGGCTACCTACTCCTTTGTTAGAAAAATGCTACAGGGATTTCCCTTTAGCCGTGGGGAGTCTGCCTCACCATCACCCCCATTCCGACTCCACCCTTCAAGCAATCTCCTCCAGATGTCTCTGACTTTGGCCCACCGGTCTCCATCCAGGAAGTCAGTCAGCATGCATGCAGTAGGCACCAGCTGTGTGCTGGATGACGCTGCACTCAAGCCAAGGTGAACAAAGATGGGCCAAAAGGAGCTCCCAGGCTAGATGGAGAGAGCCGTTCAGACAAGACGCACACATGTGCTTCCTCTCTTCCGGAACGAAGCCCTGGGCTCCTCTGTCCTGCTCCTTCCCTGGCTGGCGTCATGTGGTCAGCCGGTCACTGCTGAAGCAAGCTTCAGTACGCCCTCCCCACGTAGCGCACATCCCAGCTCCCCTTGTCCCGGAAGGCAACATCAGACAAGCTGCCATTCACGCGGACTTCGCAGGGTTGTTTGCTTTGAGGAAGGAGAGGGTATTGGGGGGAATCCCTGCAGAGGAGAAGAAAGGAAAAGCAAGCAGAGCCAAGGCCCAGCTTGTCTGGACTAACCTCGCTCCTCTTTCTCTTCCCTGGTTTTGGCGACTTCCTCCCACCTGTCGGACTGGCCCTTCTCGGGCTGCTCTGTCCAATGTTCATTCCCATCATGCCCCACACCGTCCCCAAGATTTTGGCTCGAGGCCCCCAGGGACTCTCCTCTTCTTTTCTTTTTTTTTAAACCCTTACCTTCCATCTTAGAGTCAATACTGTGTATTGGCTCCAAGGCAGAAGAGTGGTAAGGGCTAGGCAATGGGGGTCAAGTGACTTGCCCAGGGTCACACAGCTGGGAAGTGTCTGAGGCCAGATTTGAACCTAGGACCTCCCATCTCTAGGCCTGGCTCTCAATCCACTGAGCAACCCAGCTGCCCCCAGACTCTCCTCTTCTTCAGCTCATCTTTTCCCTTTCTCCCAGTGACCACACCAACCACCATGTGCTCAGATTCCCGGATGGACAGCCTCTCCCAGGGGGCCTCTGTTCCTCATGACCCTGGATGGCCCAGAGCCATTGCAAACTCCAATTCATTGCCTTCCCCACAACTCCCCTCCTTTCCCAAACATCCTTATTCTTGCCTTCCCAGCCTGTAAGCTTGGCATCACCCTTGGCTCCCCCCTCTCCTTCCCTCCATACTCAGGAACCCTGTCCTCTGGCTCTCTCTGGTCAGCCGGCTGCCGCCTCACTTCCAGCCCTCATCACTCGCCTCTCGCCTGGGGTATTGCAACAGCCCTGGGATCTGTCTCCTTGTCTCAAATTCCTCTCACTCAATCAGCACTTACTAAGCGCCTACTGGGTGCCAGGCAAAAAGAGGCAAAGGGCAGTGCCTGTGCTGGAGTTTTCCCTCTAAGGAAGGGGATATGTAGAATGCAAGCTATAGAAGTAGGTATCCCCTTTGTATCCAGCAACTCTTTTCAATTTCACTCTTGCAATATCTCTTGTCCATTTCACCTTTGTTCCAGCTCTTGTCCATTTCACCTTTGGAGTGAGTATAGGAAAGAGGACAAAGTTAACAGAGGAAAAGCCTACAAGTAGGAGGGTTTGAAGGAAGGCTTCTTGCAGAAGGAGGGATTTTGGCTGGGACTTTGGTGGAACAGAGGAGGGAGAACATTTCCGGCCTAGGGGACAGCCCGAGAGAATGCCAGAGCTGGGGTGAAGGGTCTTATTCATGGGGCAGCCAGAAGGCCAGGACCCCTGGATCCTAGAGTATGTGGCAGGGAATGAGACGGAAGGAGAATGGAAAAGGAGTATAAAGGGCTTTGAAGGCCAAAGAGAGCATATTTGCTCCTGGGGGCAATAGGGAGCCACTAGAGCTTACTGAATAGAGAGCGACTGAAAGGAAGCTGGCCTGGACTGAGGAGAGACCTGAGGCTACGGGCAGACCACCCCCTCCCCATCCAGCTGCCATTGCCATAGCTCAGGTGTGAGGTGATCAGGGTCTGCACCAAGGTGGGAGCACCTTCAAAGAAAGAAGTCGCAAAGGTGAACTAGATAAGAGATTTTTTGCAAAGGTGAAATCTACAAGGGATGTTGCAAAGGTGAAATCTACAAGGGATGTTGCAAAGGTGAAATCTACAAGGGATGTTGCAAAGGTGAAATCTACAAGGGATGTTGCCAGGGGCCTTGGCACCAGCTTGGAGATGAGAAGGAGGCCAGGATGATGCCCTGCTTGGGAATCTGGGTGTCCCCTCTAGTGGTGGGGGGAAGAGAATGAGCTTGGTTGTGGGCACCCTGAGCTTCAGCTGCCTCCTGGACACCTAGTTGGAGAGGCCTGAAAGTTCGCTGGAGATACAAGAAAGGAGGTCACAGGGGAGGCAGAGTCAAGAATCGACACTCCAGAGCTGGTCACTCAATCCATGGGAGCTGCCGGGACACTGGGTGAAGGACAGAGCCCAAGGGACCCCCACCAGCCAAGGAGCGGACACACAAGTGGAGGCGACTCTGAGAGGGAAGCGAGGAAGGAGGAGAGACAAGCTCACGGGACCTGGTGGCTGAGACTCATCACTGGTCACTTTGGGGAAGTAGGAGCAGAGCCGAGGGCTCCAGGACAGAGTGAGAGGGGAACCCAAGGACCCAGGCTTAAAGACCAGGGAGGGCATCCGTGGCTGACAGTGGCAGGCTGGCTCTGAGGAGGTCCCTCGTGAGAGGAGAGCCCCCCCATCCAAGCAAGATGAAGGAACCCTGACAAATACTAACTTATAGCTCTGCCAGGCAGGCGCCATTATTATCCCCATTTCAGAACTGAGGAAACTGAGGCAGACAGAGGTGAAGTCACCAGGATCCACAGCTGGGAGGTGTCTGAGGCTGGATTTGAACTCGAGTCTCTCTGACTCTAATCTCAGCACCCCCCAGTGGCCTGTGGTTCCTCCTATACATCACTGCCCAAGTGGTCTTCCTTAAGGCCAGGTCTAGGCGACTCCCCTATCCAATAAACTCTGTGGCCTTTAGAATAAAACAGAAACTTCTCTGTTCAATCTCCAAGGCTTTCACCACCTGGCCCCAACCTATTTTTCCACTCTTGCATCCCTTCTCCAAGCCTTTGCACTGGCTGTGCCCCTTGCCTGGAACACCCTCACTCCTCACGTCCACCCAGAGTTCATCTCTTTAAGAAGAGGCCCCTGAGCCCCTTTCTGCCTGTTCTGGTCCTCCCCAAATGCCACCCCCCCAGATCTTTTTTTCTCCTGGACAGCCGAGCCTCTTTTTATTTAATTTAGCATATTTTTTCAAGATTCTTTCCCTGCCCTCCTCCTTCCCCCCTCCCGGAGCCAATGCATATTTCCACTGGGTTTAACATGTGTCTTTGATCAAGACCCATTTCCATATTATTGATATTTGCACTGGGGTGATCTTTTAGAGTCTCCATCCCCAGTCACATCCCCATTGACCCATGTGATCAGGCAGGTGTTTCTCTTCTGGTTTCCGCTCCCCCAGTTCTTCCTCTGAATGTGGATACATTCTTCCTCACAAATCACTCAGGATTGTCCTGGATCATTGGCTTGCCAGTAGCAAAGTCAGTTACATTCGATTGTGCTACAATGTATCTGTCTCTGTGTAGGATGTTCTCCTGGTTCTGCTCCTCTCACTCTGCATCAGTTCCTGGAGGTCGTCCCAGTTCCCGGCAGGTTTCCTAAGGACTTGGAGCGCCTGAAATTTCCTGACGGGATGTCTGGCCACCTGCAGGGCAGCCAAGAGATGGCTGGACAGAAGCTGGGGGGCCTTGGACCTGAGCGTCATCCTTCCTCTACAAAGTGGGGGACAATAGGACGGTTGGCTCTGAGCCTGGCAGAGGGCCCAGTGGCATCAGTTATGCCCAGAGATGCCAAGGCCATGAGCCCCTGAAGCTGCCCCAACAGATACCCCTTGCCCACTGCCATCCACTGAGCCAGACTGAGGCCCCCAGAAGACCTGGTGAGCTGGGGAGCCCCATGTGGGCATGCTAACAGGCCAGGCTGCCAGAGGCCGGAGGTGCCACGGGGAAGCATGGGCCAAGGCCTTGCTCTCTGGCCTCCTGCCCTACTGGGGGCCTGAATTCTTTAGGCCTTTCCCAGCTCTAAAGACACCCTGGTGGTGATGCCCCAAGCCTGCCCCACTCTGTCAGGCTGCCAGGGCCTGGTCACTCTTGTTGGTTGGTCAGCAGGAAATGGGCAGGCCCCAGGTCGCTGTCTACACCCTCCAGGAGAAGAGCAGCTAAGGACCCGGGCCTCCAGCTGTGGAGCTGAGATGCTGAGAGGGGAAAGATAGAGAGCCGACCAAGGCTGACTCAGAGGCTCTGGGTTCAAGTACTGCTTTGTCATTTTCTCCCAGTGCCTCGGTCTCATCCCCTGGGGGGTGGCCTGGACACCTCTTCAGCACCTGAGCCCAAACCTCAGAGGCCTCCACAGAGGCCAGGGTGTCCCCACTTGTCTTCCAATGATCATCTCTCAGTTCCTCTTTGCAGTGATTCCCCAAGTGTTTCCTTCCTGTGGGGCCAATCCCCTTTCGGCAGCTGATATTTTGACTTTGGTCGGGCAGCTGCAGGGACAGTACATAGAGTGCAAGAGTTGGAGGCAAGCAGCCCTGAGTTCAGATCCTGCCTCAGACATTTAGTAGCTGTGTAGTAGACCCTGGACCAGTCACTCCTCCTATTTCCTCACCTGTAAGAAGGGGACAGAAACCCCCAAGGTTGAGATGCCCTAATAATAATAATAATAAGCCACACTTCAGTGTTTGTTCCTTTCTCTGAGTACCCCCCCAAGGACCCCCAGGGGCCTCCCATGGCCACCCAAAGGCCTGTCCTCAGCCCTGAGGCCCTTTTCCTATGAGGATAGCTTTCAGGGCTGATGCTTGGAACTGGCAAGACCTGGGGAAGACCCAGATTGGGCCAGAGAACGTCCTGCCACTGGCCTTGGGCCTCCTTGGCTCTGGGTGGCCCCTGGTTCTGCTGCCTTCTCTCTTCAGCCCCCTTCATGTCCTGGACCCTCCTCGCCCCGCCCCCCCCACCCCCACCTCCGGCTCCCTCTTCCATTTTTTAGGTGAAGAAGACAGGAGGCCGCAGCCTTGTGAGCAGTAGAAACCCCTGAAGCCCAGTCTGGGGGGGATTGAAGTGAGCCAGGCCAGCTGTGAGCCCCGTAGACGCTTGGCCAAGGACTGGAACAGGACCTCCTCTGGCCAGGGTAGACCCGGGTCCCCCACAGGGGGTTCTGTTTTCTCCTTTTCTTTCCTTCATAAAAGCTCTCTGGATCTGACCAAGAAGTCAGCCCTGAATGGCCTCCCCCTGACCGAGTAGTCCACTCACACTCCACTGGAGTACTGCGCCTGGGGTCCGTGGGCTCTCTGCCTTTGCACGGCTCTCTCCAGCTCCCCTGTGGCTCGGCCAGTTCTCCTTGATGCCCAGGTGCCAGAAGCGGCTCCCTTCCTGCCCAGGCATCTCTCGTGAACACAGGAAGGGGCCAAGCTCATGGGCACAGCCCATCCACGGGCCACTCGTGGCCCCCAGACCCCTCAGAGGGCTCTGATAGGTCTGGCTCTTGTCTAGCCACCGGGCCTCTTCTCCCTGGAGCCCACGAGGCACGGGAGCACCTTTGCATTCATCCACGCCATTGCTCTCGTCTGGGGCAAGCTTGGGGGAAGGTCTTGGCGCCCCCGTCTGGGAGTCACCCGGACACCTGCAGGAGCCTCCAGTCAAGCCCTGCACAGAATGCTGCAGGAAGCTCTGTTTGGTCAGTGAGGAGCTGGGCCGGAGGGCAGAGGGCCCCTGCCCTCCCCCACCCACCAAAGGTCCAGCCACGTTCTCTTGCTGTACTACGTGGTCCCCCCTGGCCGGAAGACTTCATTCTTCCTGGGAAAGGGGCCACCTTCCACCCAGAGAGGAGAGCTCACTCCTTGGCAGCCTCTGGCATTCCATGCACACAAAAACAGGCATGGTTTCAGCTGGAGGGAGACTTCTGGAAGCCAGGCTACTGGCAAAAGGCCCCTGATCCAGCCCTGCCTGCCTCCCTTCTTCTCTTCCTTCCTTCTGTCCTCCCTCCCTCCTTCCCTCTCTTCCTCCTTCCTTTCCTCCCTCCCTTCTTCTCTTCCTTCCTTCTGTCCTTCTTTCCTCCTTCCTTTCCTCTCTTCCTCCTTTCTTTCCTCTCTCCCTCCCTCCCTTCTTCTCTTCCTTCCCTCCTTGTCTCCCTTCTTCTCTTCCTTCCTCCCTCCTTCCTTCTTTCCTCTTTCTTCCACTCTCTCTCCTTCCCTCCTCTTCTTTCTCTTTTTCTGCCCTTTTCTCCCCCAATGGCATGGACAGAGAAAGGGGCAATAGAGAAGGTGGGAGCTCCTATCTCACAGCCAAGTTGGGCCTGGAGTCCACTTTCCCATCATCACCCCCTGAGATCTAAGAGGGTGCCCTGCTGCTGCACTCTGTGTCAGAGAGAGCTGTCACGTGGGGCAGTTCTGTGATTTCCCCTTTCCTTCCCAGAATCACCTGGGGGCCTATGGAAAGTTTCAGCTTGTACAGGTTCAGATGTTTTCCATTTCTTTGTGGGCAGGACCACAAAGCTGCTCCGGTCCCTTCCAGACAGACACTTTCGCACCTCCTAGAAACTTAAGAACAAACTAGAGGAATTGATGGCGTCTTTTGCCCCCAAACTGACGGTGGTCCTGAGGAGCCTCCCCAAGAAGCCCAGTGCTGGGCGGCTCTCTCCACAGGAACCAGCAGCGCCTTCTCAACCTCCGCCCGGGCAGGAGTATTGGCCAGGGGTCTCCGCCTCGGCCCTGAGCGGGCTCATCCTCCCTCTCTCTCCAGTCCACAGGGACAAACTGTGGCTTTGTCTTCAACTCTCCTCCCTGGCACACCTGAGAAATATGTGAAGTCTGGCTTGGCTCCCCCCAGCCCCTGCTGGTGCCCCTGCTTGGCTGCCGGCTCCCTGTCCCAGAGGGCTGCTCTCGCTGATGGCTACCAAGCCAGCTAGCGAGGATAAAAGCGAGAGAGCCGCCTTTCCCAGGAGGGTTTGCATTTTAATTACAACTCTGGAAACCCAGAAAGCCTTCTCCACTCAAAGGAACAAATCCCTAATGGCAGAACTGGAGACTCTCCTGGCAGGCAAATGGGAAGCCAAGGGGGAAGGGGATCGTTTACATTGTGCTTCAGGCCAGCGAAGAGTTTGGCAGCTATTTCTTTTGGTCCTCCCAACCCAAGGCTTTTAGGATGTCCATTTTACAGTGAAGGAAACTGAGGCATTCAGCGGCTTGGGTTTTGCTTTGTTTTGAGGTGACTTGCCCTGCTCATATAGTTAGTGTCAGAACCATGATATGAACTTGGGAAGATAAGGCTTCCTGATGCCAGGCCTGGCACTCTATCCATTGTGCCATCTAGCTGCCCCACAGTCAGGCAGCCCTGAGTTCAAATCCTATCTCCGATCTCTCAGTGGCATGACCCTGGGCAGGACCCTTAACCTCTGCCCCAGTTTCCTCAATTGTAAAATGTAAACAAGCAAAAACCCAGCATTTACCTCCCAGGGTTGCTCTAAGGACCAAATGAGATCATATTTTAAGTGCTTGGTCCAGCGCCTGGCACACAGTAGGTGTTCCCTCCCTCCTCTCTTCACATGGAGAAGAGATATCAGAGCAGGCTGGGGAGCCTGGTGGTTGGCACTGCCTGAGACCTCCTCCCAGGAGGGGCTTCTGTCTGCATGTGAGGAAAAAACAGGCACCTCAGCAATGCTCTCCTGCGTCTGACCATTGGGCAACCCAGCCTGCTCCTTAGCCCCCCCCCCCCCAAGGACATTTTGTGAGAGAGCCCACATGCCCTCCCCAAGAGGCCACCTCGATTTACCTGGATTGTCGAAGTCTTCCTCTGACAAGTCTCGGTGGCACGGAGGTGGCCCTGGGCAGCCCAGCCCCACCAGCAGGGCTTCAGGGGAGGGTCTGACAGGGGCCCGTGAGTGGCCCTGCTAGGTTCAGGGAGGACCATCCAGCGTGAGGCGGGACGCAGGGGGTGGATGTTTTAGCCAGCTCCAAACACCATCCATTAAGACCAAGGCAGGAAGGGAGGGACGACGCCTCCGGCAAACACGAAAGCAAATTCTGCCACCCACAAGCATTTCGAAGCACCTACTATGTGACAGCTGGCTAGGCAGCTCAATGGATAGGGTGCCAGGCCTGGCGTTAGGAAGATCTGAGTTCAAATCTGGGCCATCAGCCCCTCGGCTGTGTGACCCTGGGCAAGGCACTTCCTGCTCTTGGCCTCAGTGCCAAGAGGAGGGAGGCCCTTGGGAGGGGGCGGGAAACAGGCAGAAGGCTGGGGCTGCCCATCGTGCACCTGCCCAGAAGCCCTTGTGGCTCAGGAGGCCATTGGGGGTTCAATTGAGGCTGCGCCCTTCCTTGAGCTGGGGGTGGCCCGCCCAAGCTTGAGAGGCGCTTGTGAGAGAGCGAGCGAGCGTGCACATGGCCAAGCCAGCCCAAAATAAAAGTGTTTTCACAGGCTAAACCCCTGGGCGGAGCGCAGCGCTTGGCAGCTATAATTACACTCTCAAATTTATTCCAACACAAAGGAGGGAGAGCGGAGAGCAGGGGGAGGTAAGGCCTGGAACGCCGAACCCACCCCACCTGCCTCACCCTCAAGATGGCCAGTGAGCTGGCCCTGGGAGCAGCTGGCCAAGAGAGCCGGGCGGCCGTGCTGGCGATAGGCTGGGCCCTGCTGGGCATCTGTGCTGGCGGGGACAGGCCCAAGTGTCTGAGCAGGAGCAGGCAGGACTCAGAAGGCTCCCCTGGGCAGGAGGTGTGGGGTCAGGCGGGCGGGTGGCACCACCTCCCTGCCCAGCTGGGGCCTTCTGGGCCCAGACATTCTGACAACCGCTCGGCCCATCTTCACAGCCATCCTGGGAGCCAAGTGCTCTAAGTATCCCCATTTTCCAGCCCTAAGTGTTTGAGGCAGGATTCAAATCGTGGCCTTCCTGCCTGCAAGCCCCAGAAGCTCCTCAGAGTTTTGCAGACTCTCCCCACCTCCAGCAAGCCTGGCAGGGACCAGGGAATGGTTTTCTTCTCAGTGATCTCCCAGACTCACAAGCCCCAGCTCTTCCCTAACCTGGGAAAATGTCACTCCAGAGGGAAGAGATGGCATCTGGGGAGCCCCAAGAAAGAGGGGCCGCCACCCTGCTGGGCCCCGGCTGCCCTCTGCCCACACGGGCCCTCCAGGCCTCTGCACCTCATTTTGTTCCACCAAAATTTGAGTATCCTGGAGGGTGTGGGACTCCCCTGATTGTGCCCTTCCTCACTGCATCTGGGGTATGGAGTCAGTCTGGAAAAGGCCTTGGCCTGAGCCGGGCGGCTTGGGTCTCGTCCGGGATCTACCCCTGTCTCTGAAGGGGGTGAACCAGCTGGTCTTCGAGGCCCCTTCCTCTCCTGACAGTCAAGGGTTCTCTTGATCCCACCGACCTCATGATGACCTAGAGGCAACTGAGGCCTGCGTAGGACCCCATGCCCTGTGAGGGTCTCATTTTGGTTCTAGAAGGTGACAGCAGCAGGAGGAAGAGGAAGCAGAAGAGGAGGAAGAGGGGGGAGGTACAGGAAGAGGAGGAGGAAGAGGAAGAGGGGGGAGGTACAGGAAGAGGAAGAGGAAGAGGGGGGAGGTGCAGGAGGAGGAGGAGGGAAGAGGAGGAGGAAGAGGGGGGAGGTGCAGGAGGAGGGAAGAGGAGGAAACAAAAGAGGAAGCAGAAGAGGAGGAAGAGGGGGGAGTACAGGAGGAGGAGGGAAGAGGAAGAGGAAGAGGGGGGAGGTGCAGGAGGAGGAGGACGGAAGAGGAGGAAACAAAAGAGGAAGTAGAAGAGGAAGAGGAAGAGGGGGAGAGGGAGGTGCAGGAGAAGGGGACAGTGGTGGACGAGGAGGAGGAGGAGGAGCTCAGTGCTTTGACGTGAGGTGGCCAGGCCCAATTTCTCCAGGACTTGCCCATTTCTTGCTTCCTTCCTGTCCAGAGGCTCTCTGCTCTCTGGGGCACCTTCAGCCATGGTGGGCCGTTCCTGGGTGCTCAGGGCTAGGCCAGAGAGACCTTGACAGACAGCAGAGTCGGAGGGCCCACTGCCCCTGGGCAGGCTGGCACACTAGGCCGTGCGCTGGGTGACGGGAGATGGAGGCAGAACGGAGCTGGAAGGGAAGTCTGGGCAGGATGTGGGCAGCCTAGGAGAGGAGGATCATGGGAGAGGAGAGGAGAGGAGAGCCCCAGGCCCTGGGGCCTTGTCCACTTCCCCCTTTTGGCCTGGGTTCAAGGGAGCAGACTTTGTCGGACTCAGTCCAGGTCCTGAAGGAGACCCAGCCCTGGCCATGGTCCCCTCGTTGGCTGGTCCAGAGAAATGGACTCTTGGCCCCCCCGGGTCTAAACGCCTGGGCTCTGCTGACCCTGGGGGCAGGGCAGGAAGGAGGAGAACAAGGCAGGGGCAAACCAGGGACGGAGAAGGGGCTCCCCACAGCGACCTCATCCCAGGGCTGCCCCCAAACAAGTCAATCCGGCCCCAAACCTGGGCCTTCCAGAGGGCCACTGCTGTAGGGGCCCAACAGGCCCTGAGGGCCACCCCGCCCTTTACAGAGGGGGAAACTGAGGCCAAGTCACATAAAGTCTGGGGGCGAGACGTGTTCCCCACATCCAACGCCAACCCTTTCGTGAAGGCACGGCCAGGCCCGCAGCCAGCACGGAGGCCAGGCTGGGAGAGGGCCTCAGTGGGGACCAGGATGTGAGCGGTATGACCCTGGGCAAGTCACCTAACCTGGTCTGCTCTGTTTCTGCCCCTGTAAAACAGGGATACAAGCAGCGCCGGCCTCCCAGGACTGTCGGAAGCCAGACGAGCTTTTGCTGAGGGCTCTTGAATGCCGAGACGGGCCGCGGCGCGTGCGGGTGGCAGGACTCGTCCAGGGTCTCGTGGCCGGCAAGCTTGGCGCCTAGCTGTGCCCCGTGCCCCCGGAAGTGCTCCACCCGCCTGGGCCGGGGGGGGGGGTCCTGGAGGGCCGGCTGTGGAGCCCGGGTGGGGGGGGCTGCCCTGGCCTGGCCGCAGATGCCCTGGACAGCTCGTGTCCCAGCCGCCAGCCTCTGGGCCCGGGAAGGTCACAGCAGAGGGAACGGGCCGGAGGGCCCACGGGATTGGGCGGAACCTGCCACTGAGGGCCGCCCGGGGGAGGCAGGGAGGGGGCCGGAGCGGCCAGCAGCTGAGCCGTGTGGCCCGGCCTAACCTGCACCCCGGGCGGCCCAGGGCGGAGAAGGGGCCGAGCCTGGGGCTGGCGGCCAGTGGCCGGCCCCGCCGTGGGAACAGCCACGTCCCCAGGCAGAGCCGTGACAGAGGCCCCCCCGGGGCGCCTGCTCCCCCCCAGAGGAGCCCCGTCTCATCTGCCCCCGAGCCGGGCACAGGATGGCTCCCTCGCCCGCAGGGCCCTGGGTTCGAGTCCCAGCTCGGCGGCCCCCTGCCTGGGCGTGGGATGGCTCCCTCGCCCGCAGGGCCCCTCAGCCCAAGGGGCCAGCAATAGCCCCGACACGGGTGGGTGCCCACTCGCTGCCCGCAGCCGAGCTCGGAGGGCCCGGCCTGGAGAGCAAGCTCTGAGGGCGGCCTCTTGGCTCGGGCAGACAAGCTGGGGGAGGAGACGCGGGTTCGAGGCTCCTCTCGGACGCCGGCTCTCCGGCACACTCCGCCCCCCCGACCGTCCCGCAGAAGCCGAGGGCCCCGACGTGGGCACCGTCTGCCACCGGAGGGCCCGCCAGCTCCGCCACCAGCAGTGCCCTCCCAGCCCAGAACTGCCTCCACGTGCCTCTCCCGGGCGGCGGCCCTTCCCTCTCACTGACTGGGCACACGCCTGGCAGCCGGAGCTCCGGCCCCAAACAACACCCATAGGATTCCCGTCTTCACGCCATTCCAGGACGTCTGGCCCGACCGGCTCTTCAGTGGCATCGCCGCGCCCCTCTCGTGCCAGCTTTGCCCACCCTCTGGGCGACGCGAGACCCCCAAGGCTGGCATCCCTCCTTTGGGGAAAGGGCACGAGACTGGCATCTCTGCCAGCATTGCTGGAAGCTGCTGGGAGTCCTTGAGAGATGCTGAGGCCGAACCCGACCGCCCCGGGCTGGGCTGGGCTCGCCCTCCTCGCCTGTCTGCCCCCCCCAGATCTTGAGAGAGACAGACAGACGGACGGACGGAGGGGCGGGGCGCTCTCCCCCCATCGCATGCCTCTGCTCTGGGGGTCCCTCGAAGGGAACTCAGAGGGTCCTCGGGAGCCCCCAGCCTGGCTTTCCTGCCCGAGCGCACGAGGCCACGAGTCTGTGGCAGAGTCTCCCCCCATCAGGTGACCCCCCCCTCCCTCCCAGGGCTTTGGCTTTGTCCCCTTTGTCTGGTGCTGGCACACAGCAGGCGCCTAATAAAGGCCTCCTGGCCAGAGCGACGACTCTGCGGGGGGCCTCCCGGGCAGGAGGGGGCGCAGGCTGCACCCAGTCAGAACCGCGCTGCCCCTCCCCCTCTGGAGCGCCTCCATCGGGCCACGTGAAGTCTGAAGTCATTTATTGTGTTTCTTTATTGGGAAAATCCCCCGGGAAAATGGCCGCCCGTCCAAAGTCAACATGTCAGCCCAGGAAGGTGGCTCTGATGCCCGGCCAATGGCGACGGGTCTCGCCGCCCCGCCCCGCCTGGCTATGGGAAATTCACACCCCCTCCCCTCCCCCCCCAAGTGGGCCCTCAGAGCCTCCATGGCAACGGCGGCCAGGCCAGCCTCCCCAGGCCCGGGCCTCCCCATTGGGGTAGGATGGACACGTGGGAAGGCTTCCGCCCACACTGACCGGGTCCACCCTGAAGGCCACCAAAGCCTTTGCCAAGGGAGGCCAGAAGCCAATCCGTCCCAGGCCCCCCCCCCCAGGCGCCGATGGGGGGCATCCGCTGGGGGCTGATCTCCAGCTCAGTACGGGGGCCTCTCGGGACTTGGGGGTGTCATGTGGGATTTTCCTTTTCCTGAGAGCTCAGTGAACCCAAATGAGGTCTTAAGATTGAGGGCTGAGAGGGACCCCGAGAGCACAGATGGGGGCCCAGCGGCCCCCGAGGTCCATAAGGGCCCTGGAGGAAATGGCAACATTGTGGGCGTTGAGGAGGCACGTGGCTTCGCGCTCTCTCTCCATCTGTGCAGGTGCCCCCAGCCGAGGCTGCCTTCCTCGGCACTCCAGCACTCGGCACGGCCATCTGGGAGAGCAGATGCCTCCCCCGCCCCGGACCACGAGGGGGGAGCCGGCCTGTCGTCCCTCCTCAGGAGGCCAGGGAAGAGCTGCCCCCGGAGCTCGTCCCCCGTCCCCGGCCTTGGCCGTCCCCTGCCCGGGCGTTTCCTGCTTTACCCCCATCTAGGCCAGGGCTCACTCCCTGTGTGACCTGGAACACGGCACCTTGCTGGGCCTCGGTTTCCTTCCCTGTAAAATGGGGGGGGGGGGCGCCAGCTAGACCACCTCTAAGCTCCTTCTGAGGTCCTGTCGTGGCTTTGGGTGAGAACCTCGACCCCCAGCCTCAGTTTCCCCATCTGTAAAATGAGGAGGGGAGACTAGCCGGCCTCTGAGGTCCTCAGCGGAGCCCGACTCCAGCTTTGGGTCTCCCCCCAGCATTGTTCTCTTGCCAAACCTGGGGGCCGAGGGAGGTGTCCACACCCGCCGCCTCCAGCCCCCCCCGGGCCCGAGAGCCTTTGGCGCCCGCCGGGCTGCTCCTTCCGGGCCACCAACGCTGATGCCCCTCAGGGGGGCCGGACGTGCTGCTGCTGGAAAGGGGCGCCCGGAGAGGACGGGCCAGAGGCGAGTCCCTTCGGCATGTGGGGGGAGGGGCCGGGGGTCGCCGAGCCCAGCAGGAACGGGGAGGCGGGTGCGAGGTCTCCCGGGGCCAGGGAGACCCCGAGCCGCGGCAAGAAGAGGAGCCAGGCCGGGGCGGGGGCTCTCTGGGCACAAGACTCGTCCGCAGAAGGGGCTGCCGGCCTAGGCTCCGGCCATTCTCAGGGAACGAGGACAGCAGGATGGACACGCGTGTCCACGTGGGGCGCATGTGTGCAGGGGCACGGACACATGTGTACACATGTGGGGCGTAGATGTGTGCAGGGCCCGGCCCGGGAAATCCCCCTTTGGACGCCAGGCAGCCCTGCTCTGCCCTCGGGCTGGCACGGCTTCCTCCCTCCAAGAAGGCCCTCAGGGCTGGGGGGCCCAAGCTCCTCCCCTCCCGCGGCTGTCCATCCGTCCAGAACAAAGACTTCCCACCAACTCCCAGCGGGCCGTCCCCTTCCTCTGCCACTTGGCCGAGTGACTTCCCTCTGTAGGCCTCATCTGGGAAATGGGCGCACGGGGTGCCACCGGCAGGCCTGGCACCAGCCTGCCGGGGCCCTCGGGCAGAGGCGCCCCCATCGCTCGTCCCGGAGGGCCCGGATCTGCCTCTAATCCGGGAGCAGAGCAGGAGCTTCTCCCCGGCTGGGGCAGGACGTCCCGCCAAAGCCGCAGGCCTCGGCGCTGCCCTTCGGCCTGGGGGAGCCGGCGGCCTTGCCAGCGGCCAACCGCTTCTCTGGGCCATTTTTTCTCGTCAAAACCCAAACAATGTCAAGTGCTAAATTCCTGAGGCTAAAAATAAAGCCGTTCGCCGGCTTCTCTGGAGGCGAACCCCCAGCCGAGAAGCTCCGCCGCGGCCGCCCCACACTAAGCAGGGGCTGAGCCTGGGGAACGGCCCCCCCGCGACCCCCGCGCAGGGCAGGAGAGAGCCGCGGACTGACTGGGGCTCCCTGACCCGCGAGCAGCAGCTCTTCCGTTCACCGTCCCTGTCGTGTATGGAGAGCCAGGCAAGGCCCGAAAGAGGCTCGACCCAGCGCGGGGAGGAAGAAGGAAGGCGGCCCCGGAGGCCCAGAATGACTGCAGAGCCCCAGAACCGGGCCAGCACCGGCCACCAGAGAGGCCTCTCACAGGCCCCAGGGGGAGGAAGATGGTGGAGAGCGTTTGGGTGGAGATCCCCGGCGGAGAAACACAAGAGATGCTCCCTTTGGAGTAGCTGGAGATGGCCTGGGCAGAGGGAGGAAAGAGATGAGGGGCGCCCCCTCCCCGCCCCCCGGCTTTCCTTTGGCTGTCCGAGCTGCCCCACAGCAGCTTGTTTGGGCTTTCTGGGGGGGGGGAAGGGCTGGGGGGAAGGCCTTTCACCGAAGAGACCCTCCAAGCCGCTCCTTCACCTTCCTCTCCGCTTCTCGAGCTTCTGGGCTCGGCAGCTCTAGGAGATGGGCCAGGACAGGGCTGGCCGGTCGGCCCGGGGCCAAATGTTTCCAGCCGGAGCCCCCCAGGACTAACGCAATTCAGCAAAACTGAGGAAGCGCCTGCCGAGTGCCAGACAGACTCGGCCCGACCTCAGGCAGCTTCGCTTCTCCCCAGGCAGCCTCAGAGGCAAGGTTTGAACCTCGATCTCGGCACTCCTAGACCGTCTGCCCACGGCCAGGCATTTCTCTGCTCGTGGCCCGTGTAGCCTCGATGGCCCGCAGAGCAGCCTCACCCCGCTCTGGACAGGTGGGCAGAGCCGAGCCGGCCGCCTCCTGGCCCCCGGGCTGAGTGGTCCGGCCAGGGACAGCCACCAAAGAGGGCAGCCCATGGGCTGGGGGAGGAAGCGCCACCCCCTCCCCCGCCAGGAACAGCCCCTTCCCTGGAGTGGGCCCAGCCAGGACACTCCCCGGAGCCTGCCACAGGGCCGACTATTGAGCAGGATTCGGGCTCCTGATCCTCCTGCACGCTCGGCCTCCAGGCATTGCCCTGAAGGGAGGAGGTGGCCCTGCTGGGCCCCCTCTGCTCCTCACGCTGCCTCAGTTTACTCTTCTGTCAGAGGGGGGGTCTCGCACCCCATGGCTGCCGAGCAGAGCCCCTTTCACCTCGAGGGCCGAGGAGGGGGGCAGGAGAGGCCTGGGGGGCAGCCCGGGGCCCTCGTGGGCAGCCCCCCGCAGGGCCTGGACAGAGAGGTGCCTGCAGACACACACGCGGCACCCAAGACAAAGCCTGGCCCACGTGGGTGCCCCCGGAGCCTCGGGGCCTGCCCTGCTTGGCCGGCTCCTCCCCAGCCAAGCTGCCCCTGGGTGCCGGCTTCAGGGCAGTGCCAGGGCGCCGCCACAGGAAGATCGTGGCCTGGCTGCTGCCCACCCAAAGGTGCTCTGCCCGGCCCCGGCCCCAGCCTCGGCCTCCCTCCTTTCTCCCACAGGACTCCAAGCAACTCAGGAGCAAACAGTTGAGACCCGGAGCTTGAAGCCAGGCTGGGCAGCTTCTCCATTGGGGCAAACTCCCTCCGCGAGCCCCGAGAAAGCCAGGAAAGGACGTCGCCCAGAAACCTCTGCCCAGGCCGCTCCCTGGACCGCCATTTCTCAGGAGGGGTCCTAGCCGTGTGCCCGTGCCTCGACTAGCCCCCCCCCCCCTCCTCCTCCTCCTGCGCCTCCTCCTCCTCTTCCTCCTCCCCCTCCTCTTCCTCCTCCTCCTCCTCTTCCTCCACCTCCTCTTCTTCCTCCTCCTCCTCCTCTTCCTCCTCCTCCTCCCCCTCCTCCTCCTCTCTCCTGGTTCCTTGACCCCTTCCCCACCCTCCAGCCCCCTTCGTGGCTGTCCTCCCCTGGTCAGGCTCCCCGGGGCCGACACCCGCTCCCCGCTTCTGGTGACAGCACGGAATCTGGGGGAGCCTCAAGCCGTGGCCCGGCCGGGCCAGCCGAGCCCCCGCTTAGCGACGGGAGGGGAGGAGGGCCAGGCCGAGCTGGGTATCCCCGGAGAAGCCCTCGGCTGCCGGCAGGCCTCGGCCTTGTGCTCTGCGGGCTGCGAGCGGCCGGCGCTGTCTGGAGAGCCTCGTGAGGCCTGGGGACGCGGGGGCGGCGAGAGGGGCCGAGCCAGGATGGCCGGGAAGCTGCGCCCCAAAGCAGTCCGGAGCAGGAGCCCCCGTGGAAGGCCAGGGGGCGGTGCCGCAGGAGCCCCGAATGCCAGGGCAAGCCCCAGGCCGGCTTCTGACCTCTCAGCCACAGATGGCAGGGGAGGCCCACTGGCCCAGAGCGAGGGCTGAACACCCCCCTCGTCCCGCCGTTCCACCTCGTGCGGCTGAAGCGGACGCAGCCCCAACGTGCAACAGGCCCAACCTGGACCCGTTTCTAAGTGACAAGAAACGAAAGAGGCGGGAAAAGGAGCCAAAGCCCAGCAGAGACAGTGATTGTGGTGACGGCAGAAGACAACAAGGCCCAAAGGCAACAGGAAGGGGCCTCCACCCCAAAGGAAGAAGGAGAAACCCCAAAAGCATTAAATAAACGGGCTAGCGAGGTAGCTCAGCGGACTGAGCCAGGCCCAGACACAGGAGGTCCCGGGTTCCAGTCTGACCTCAGACACTTCCCAGCTGGGTGACCCTGGACAAGTCACTTGACCCGCAGGGCCTAGCCCTGACCACTCCCCTGCCTTGGAGCCAATACCCAGCATCGATTCCAAGATGGAAGGGGAGGCTTAAAAAATAAATAAATAAAAAAGTTAAATTAAGGCACAAGAAAAAGAGTGTCGGAAGGAGGAGGAGGAGGAAGGGGAAAACCGAATGGGGTCAATTATTACCCATAAAGGAGCCTTGAAAGGGGGAGGTCAGGGGGAGAGCGCGGAACCCTGATCTCATCAGAACTGGCTCAGTGAGGGGAGAACTTACACCATCAATTGGGGAGAAAAGCTGCCTCACCAACCCTTCAGGAAAGGAGGGGAATGAGAGAAGGGGGTGAAGGAGGTAGGAAAGAGGACAGACTGGGGGAGGGAAGGTCGGCAACTCAACGGGTAAAGAGGACAGAAAATAATACTCAGTAATCGCAACTTTTCACGAGTCTCTCTAATAAAGGCCTCATTTCTGAAACACAGACAGAAAGTGGTTGAAGACATAGAATACAGGTTGTTCCCCTACTGGTAAGTCAGCAAAGGCCGTGAACGGGCAGTTTGTCCTCCCACGAGGGGCCGTGCTTGTGCCTCTGCTAAGGGGCCTCCACGGAGAGGACGGCAGAGCGGGGGGCGCCCGGGCCAGGAGCCAGACCCCCCCCGCAGCTGTGGCCTGCTCCTGGAAGAGCTCGGGCAAAGGGGCGAAGGCAGCTGGGGGCTTCGGCCTGCTGGCAAAACTCCCCCCAGAGGCGCATCTGAAGGGCCGGGTCCTCGAGCAAAGTCGAGCTGCCCTTTGGGGGGCTCCCTGGTGCCGGGCGTGGCTCCTTCCTCTGGTGCTGCCAGCCTGGCTCTGGGGAGCCCCACGGTTGCCCCTGACCCTCGGGGGAGTCCCAGAGCCTTAAAGACCCCTTTCAGAGCCGCGGCTGAACACGCAGGACAGGGTTTGCTCTGGAGATCAGCAGCTGCCCCGAGGCCACCGAGAGGACGGGCGGATGGATGGACAGACAGCGGGGGGGGGGAAGGAGCCAGGGGGAGGGCACGAGGCGCCCAACACGGGGAAGACGGGGCGGCCGGGCTCCGAGGCAGAAGGGGGCGGCGTCCGGCGGGGATGTCCGAGTCCCCACGTGGGCAGGCGGGGGCTGAAGGCAGAGCCTCGGCCTGGGCGCGGCTCCAGCTCTGAAGGGCTCCCAAACAGAAGTGAAGGATGGTCATTAGCGCCGTCGGGAATGCAGACAGTGAAGGCCTCCCGGAGCCGGCCCCGAGCCAGGCGAGCTCTCCCGAGGCCCCCCTTTCCTGAGCAACGAGGTTCAGCGGCTCTCCGGAGGGGGCTTCGGGGAGGGAAAGCTGGAGCTGCGGCCGGCGGAGGAGGGGCGAAAGGGGGGAAGAGACCGGGGAGACGGGAGAGACGGGGGAGACCGGAGAGACGGGAGAGACGGGAGAGACTGGAGAGACGGGAGAGACTGGGGAGACGGGAGAGACGGGAGAGACTGGAGAGATGGGGGAGACTGGAGAGACGGGAGAGACGGGAGAGACTGGAGAGATGGGGGAGACTGGAGAGACGGGAGAGACGGGGGAGACTGGAGAGATGGGGGAGACCGGAGAGACGGGAGAGACGGGGGAGACCGGAGAGACCGGGGAGACGGGAGAGACTGGGGAGACGGGAGAGACTGGAGAGATGGGGGAGACCGGAGAGACGGGAGAGACGGGGGAGACCGGAGAGACCGGGGAGACGGGAGAGACCGGGGAGACGGGAGAGACTGGGGAGACGGGAGAGACGGGAGAGACTGGAGAGATGGGGGAGACTGGAGAGACGGGAGAGACGGGGGAGACGGGGGAGACGGGAGAGACGGGGGAGACCGGAGAGACGGGGGAGACGGGGGAGACGGGAGAGACGGGGGAGACGGGAGAGACGGGGGAGACGGGGGAGACGGGAGAGACGGGGGAGACCGGAGAGACGGGGGACCGGAGAGACCGGAGAGACGGGGGAGACTGGAGAGACGGGAGAGACGGGGGAGACGGGGGAGACGGGGGAGACGGGGGAGACCGGGGAGACGGGAGAGACCGGGGAGACCGGGGAGACCGGGGAGACCGGGGAGACGGGAGAGATGGGAGAGACCGGAGAGACTGGAGTCCAGAGCCTCGGACCCCAGCGCGGAGCTCCTCCCCCACGGCAGGGGGCCAGGCTGGAGCTCGGGCTCTGCCACAGGCCTCCTCCCAGGGGCCCCAGAGGGCGTGGCCAGGGCCAGGAAGGGAGTGGGCGGGGCCATCACAGAGGAGGAAACCGAGGCACGTGTCTGTGGATCCCTCGTCCAGGAGCCCGGCGGCGTGTCCCTCCCCCCCAACACCTGGGGCCCTTCCATCTGATCCCGCAGCCCACCAGCAGGGTCCGAGCCGCCCCTCCCCCAGGAGTCTTTGAGAGGGGGAGGGGCGCCATTCTGGGAAGCTCCGCCACAGCCCTCATCCCCTCCGAGAAGCCACGGGGGCCCCCAGGGCAGCGTCCAGCCCCCGCCACAGCCCCCCCCCCCCCCCCCCGGCCCCCAGCACCACGCGGAGCCCTCGGCATCTCCGGAGCCCGGGGGGGGGCCTTTATTGTGGGTCCTCACAACAGCCCTGGGGGGGGCAGCCTAGAACCTCCCGGCCTCCTCCGGCCGCAGCCTCCTGGACAGATGCTCGCTGATGGCTCTCAGAGGGTCGGCCTGATAGGACGGGCTGGCGAGGACCTCCCGGAAGCGCGTCATCTCGTCCTCCCTGCAAGAAGAGGGCCGCGCGGTCAGGGGGAGGGCCAGGTCCATGCTGCGGGGGGCCAGGTGGGGGCCAGGGTCCCCGGGGTGCCAGGTGGGGTACAGGGCCCCTGGGGTGCAGGCAGGGTGCCAGGCGGGGGACAGGGCCCCCGGGGTGCCAGGATCTCTCCTCCCTGGCTCTCCTGGGGATGAGGGGCTCCAGGATGGGGCGGAGGAGGGGGAGCGAGGCTGGGGCTGACACAAGATGGCCCTGAGCGTGCTCCAGAGGGGAGGAAAAGGTCCGTGGGGGGCGGGGGGGGGGCACTGAGGGGGTGAGTGAGCGGGAGCAAATGCATCAGCCCATGAAAACTCAGCAGAAGACCCAGGTTCAAATCCCGCCTGACTGCGATCCCTTCCTCAGGCCTCCGCTTCCCCAACCATAAAACAGGGTGAGCAGAGGCTGGTCTGATGTCAGCCCCTCCCCACTTTGGGCCTCAGTTTCCCCAGCTGTAAAAGGGCGGGGTCGAGCCCTTTTGGTGTGAGCTCTTGGGCTGGCCACCGGCACTAAGAGGCCTGCCTGGCTCCAGGATCTCGGGGGGTCACTGTGGTCCTCTCTGGCCGGGCACCGCGGCCCCCAGAGCCAGCCTGGCAGAGCCCCCCTGCGGGCCCAGCGGGGCGGTGCTACTCACAGCAGTTGGCGCTTCTGGGCCGTGGTCATGCGGCTGAAGTTGGTGGGCCGGGCCTTCTGCCTCGGGGCCCTGCGGGAGGAAGGAGGGAGGCAGCGGTCAGAGGAGCTCCGGCGGCCCGCCTGGGCCTCCCCGGAAGGGGCCGCCGGACGCTCTCGTCTTGCTCCAGGCTGGCGCCCTTCCGCGCAGCCGCCGTGATTTCCCCAACGAGGCGGACGTGTGGCTTCCCCTGAGCTGCCCTCTGGGGGCTCCTCCTCCTGCCTCCGAAGCCCGGGGGTGCCCCCAGCCTTCCTTCACCACCGGCTGCCCCCCCCAGGAGAGCTGACCAGGTCAGAGGTCAGAGGCTCCGGCCTCCTCCTCCTTTTGGAGGCAGCCCAAGGCCTCTCGCTGCTCTGGGCAGTCTCTGCACCCGCAGACGGCTGGGGCTTCCCACGACAGACCCATCAGTGGCGCCACACTCCCGGGGCTCCAGAGCCATCGAGGTGGGCCTTTGGCCAGTGGCCAGACGGCCCCGGGACCCTCCTCAGACCCCCTTCAGGCCAGCACCTCTGGCCGATCTTCCTCGGCCCATCTCCGGGGACAGAAACAGTCACTTGTTCCGAGGGTGCCGGGGCTCGGGGGGCCCCGAAAGGCCCTCCCTCAGCAGCCCGGTGGGCTGAGCCCCTCTGAGCAGGGTGGAGGCAGAGGAAGGGCACCGTCCCGCTCCTCTGTGCCAGGAGGCTCCGAGGGAGAGAAAACCTGCTCCGGAGCCTGGCGCCCGCCCAGCAGGATCGGCCCCAGCACACGGGGGTGCCTGACGGAGCAGGGGCTCAAGCAGCCACCACGGACTGGCCAAAAGGCATCGCCCGACACCCAGAGAGGCAGAGACAGCAGGGAGGCCGGGGGGCCGGCTCTGACCCTGCGCACCCTCTCGGGGCCCCTGGGAGATGGGCCGGGTGCTGGGGGCGGTCCTGGGGGAGGGGGGCTGCAGGACACTCATTTCCCCTTTTACACCGCATCTAGCGGAGGGAGAGCAAACCCAGCGGGACCCCGACGTCCGACAAGGATGAGCCTCCATTCTGGCCACATAGGCAGAATGGCTGGCAACAGCCCCAGAAAGCTCTCGGGCACGAGGTCAGGCGGCCAATCCCCCTCTACAAACTCTCAGGGGGCCAGCCATCCACCCCCTGCTTGGATACCTGCACGACTGGGGAGCTCCCTCCCACTTCCAGACAGCCCCAGCCAATGCCTTCCCCATGGTAAGCTGGGGGGGGCGGCGGCGGGGGGGCCTCTGGACCGACGGCCGTATTCTGGAAGCCGCCAGAGAAAGGCCTTTTGATGCCAAGTGATGCTTGCCCAGCGCCTGGGGGCTGAATGGAGTCACGTGATGCCAAATGGCCTAGCAGTGGCTCATGGGAAGCCAGACAAGTCACCGAGGAAGGGCAGGGGGGGATGGATTGCAGTCCCCACCCACATCAAAGACCCTCAAGCCGCAGCAGCTGTTCCTTGAGAGTGGCACAAGCAAGGCCTGCGGTCACCAGGGAATGAGCTGCTTCCAAGCTGTCTCTTCCATCCTACCCCCACAACTCCACTGGCTGCCTGGCCCAAACTCGGACCCTGCACCAGAGCCCTGACCACGTCAATCCCAACGGAGAGCCGCTGCGCAAATCCGGCAGAAGCACCAAGACGTCATGAGAAGGCCCCCGGCTGTGGCCACCTCCTCGACGCTTGCATGGTGACCCCCCAGCCCTGGATAGTCGGAGACAGACCCCTTGCTGGGCCTCAGGTTCCCAAAGAGGGCATTGGAGAAGATGGCCTCCGGTTTTCTTCCTGCTCACTCGTCATTGGCCCCAAGCCGACTGTTGAGGGATGGTTGGTGAAGGAGAAACTACACCAGAGGAATGAGGAGCGGGAAGCCACCCTCCCTCTCCCCACCAGAGTATAAGTTCCTTAAGGGCAGGACTGGGTCAGGCAGGGGCTTCAACATCTTCCTCTCTAAACCTTCCCCCACTTCCTTTCTTCCCTATCACTATAAGGGGCACCCCCCCCCCCATCCTCCTATTACCCAGCCTCCCAACCTGGGAGTCATCCTGAATGCCTCACTCTCTCAGGCCCCACCCTACCCCCACCCAATATGGTGGCCAAGGCCTGTCCATTGCACCTCTGCTGATTTCACTTCTGTATTACCTCTTATTGGTGTTAGCACTTCAGCCTCTCCAGTCAATTTCGTTTTGCTGATTTCATATCTGCAGAATTTCTGGTCAGTTCTAATTCTAGAGCATCTCTTGCTGATTTCACCTCTGCAGCATCTCTAGTCAATGTCACCTTTAGAGCATCTCTTGCTGATTTCACCTCTGCTGCATCTCTAGTCAGTTTCACAGCTAGTCTGATTTCCCCTCTAGTCAATTTCGCCCTTCCCCTGTCTCTCCCCATTTCCTTCTATCATCGCTGGCCCTGCCCCCACCCTGGTGCTGACTCCCATCACCTCACAATGCTGGGGATCTGCCTGGCTCGGTCTCTCCCCACCCTATTCAGTCCCCATAAAGTAGGGGTCTGCCCACGGCATTCCAGCCCTATTCCATAAACTCCAGGTCCCAATCCAACATGCTGTGTGGCCTTCAGAGTCCTTCGTAGCCCAGCCCCTCCTGCCCCTTCTTCTACCTGGCGCTCCTCAGCCCCGGGACCCCTGGCCTCCTGCTGTGGCCACCCCTCAACCTCCATTTTGCAGATGAGGAAACTCAGGCAGGCAGCAAATGACGTGCCCAGGATCACACAGACACATCTCGACGGACTCAAGTCCGGTGCTCAGCGCACTTGGTGCCCCCAAGCTCTGCCAAACAGCTGTGGAGGGGGTGAGCTCTGTCGTTCTCCCCCACCCCCGCGAGGGGCACGCGCCGCAGAGAGAGCGACGGGCAGAGCCTCGGGAAGGGCTCGGGGAGGCGGCTACGGCCGTCCCTTTTCCAGCATAAGCTGGGTTAGATGGTTCCCCAGAAGCCAGCGCTGCAGGGGGCCGACTCCAGCCCCCACGAGGCCCCGCTCCCCGCCCCCGACTCTCCCACCCACCTCGGGAGCTCCTTCCGGGGCCGGCCGGCCGTCACCAGCTCCGCGAGCTCGGGCAAGGCCTCCGCGAGCGGGCGCATGTCTCCCACGACGACCGTGGCCTTCCGTCTCGCCTCCGCCTTCCGGCTCTCTTCTGCCGCCTTGATGGCGTCTATTTCTGAATCGGAAAAGCGCAGGAAGGGGCCGGGGATGAGGCCCGGGCGGGGGAGGGGAGGGGGCGCCCCGCAATCCCAGCTGGGTGCCGGCCCACACGGACGGGCGCAGCAGCCTTCTGGTTTCCCATTTTCCTCTCAGAAGGGCCCCCAGAGCCAGGCTGGGGGGTCCCTGGAGGCTTTGGGCCGCCTGACCCCACGTGCTGAGGAAACCGAACCGTCTTGGCTCGGCCCGGTGCTCCCAGGAGTCGAAGCCACCCTCTGTGGCTGCCGCCGGGCTGCCGCTCCTCCCTTTCCTGGCCGAGTCCCTCCTCACGCGCTTCCCCAGGAAAGGCCGGGCCATCCCGGAGCCCCCTCGCGCTGCCCTCAGGACCCCCTCCGAGGAGCTGTGAGCCCCCCCCCCCCCCCGCTTACTCTGCAGCCATCGGGCGCGTCTCTGCTTCAGCCTCTCTTTCTTGGACAGGACGGGGCTCGCTTCAGCACCTGAAAGGGAAGGCAGGTCCGTGGGGGGGGCCCACCGAGCGCCCCCCCGCACCCCAAACACACACGGGAGCCCCCAGGAAGCTGCTGCCCGAAGGAGTCCAGTTACACCTACTTGTGTGCCCGCACACGCGCACACATGCACACACGCACATACATGCACACACACATGCACACACACGCGCTCTCCATCCCAGGGTTCTTGGCCAGCCTGTCTGGTGGGGTGCACAGAGGGGGCGGCCGGCTGTGCCCTTTTCTGCTCAGTATTCGGTGCCTGATGCACGCCGGGGGAGGCGCGACTCGCTCTCGCAGCCCAGGCTCCCCACCGAGCCTGGGGGAAGGAAACGGACCTCCAAAACGTTCCAGGAACCCCAGGCCAAGGGGTGTGTCTGTGTGCCCGTGTGTGCGTGCGTGTGCACGCGTGCTTGCTGGTATGCACGTGTGTGCACGCACACGATTCCCGATGATGGAGCTGGAGTTGACCGCGAGCCGCGCCCCTCACCCACGCCAACACGGGGCACGGCTGCGTTTCCACGACCTCTCGTGGCATCCCGGGACCACCCTGGAGGGCGGCGCCGACCCCAATGGACAGATGAGGAAACTGAGCGGAAGAGAGCCGAAGAGACTTTACACGGCAAGGAAGCATCTGAGGTAGGACCGGAACTCGGGTCTTCGTCCCTTCCCCTTCATCGCATCTTTTCTAAGCCAAGAGGAGACGGACCGGCCGAGGAGGTGGAGCCACTCCAGGGTCGCCGGGGCTGGGCTGGAGGGCCGGAGCTGTGTGACCCTGGCCGAGTCACTGCAGCGCGGCCCCGAGCCGCAGAAACAGCCGTAAGAAACGAGGAGCGACACGTGCAGAAGCTCCTCCCCAACCGCTTCCCTCCGGCCCTCCCGGCTCTTCCAATCCTCCGGGGGGCCCAGGGCGCCCCGCTGCACCCCTCCCGGGGACGGGGAAAGAAGCCCTCAGGATGGGAGAGATGCCCACCAGAGGCCTTGAATGCCACGCAGAGACTCCAGCGGCGCCCAGCACAGCCCTGGTCCTCCTCTGCTTGTGTGCCCAGCCTGTGGCTGGAGGCCCAACTGGACAAAGGGGGGGACGGAAGGAGGAACGGCCGAGTGGGCACGGCGGTCAGGAGGGTGGCACTGCCCAGTCCAGTGGGCACAGCGGTCAGGAGGGTGGCACGGCCCAGTGGGCACAGCGGTCAGGAGGGTGGCACTGCCCAGTCCAGTGGGCACAGCGGTCAGGAGGGTGGCACTGCCCAGTCCAGTGGGCACAGCGGTCAGGAGGGTGGCATGGCCCAGTCCAGTGGGCACAGCGGTCAGGAGGGTGGCACGGCCCAGAAGGCACGGCGGTCAGGAGGGTGGCACGGCCCAGTGGGCAGAGTAGGACACCCGGTAACCCTCCGTGCCAAAAACGAACCCGCTTGGTGACGTGCCCAGAAGAGGGAGGAGGCACCATCAGCCCGGGAAAGGGCACGGGTGGAGAGGGAGGTCCTCAGAGATCGCAGAGAGGTGGAGCTGAAGCGGCACGTCACGCGCGCTCCAGCACGCAGTCCCGAGCAGCACAGATGGTGGAAGGACGCCAAGAGAGCCGCCAGAGCCGGGAGGGCGACGACGCTCTCCTTGTGTGCTTGCTGACCACGAGAGCCGACCAGCCCGGGCCCGATGAGCTCCTCCACCCACCCTGAGACGGTCACCGCCTCCAGGAAGGCCTCTGCCACGCGCCTCAGGACGGCGTTCGTGGCTCCTCGGTTGGGGTCGCAGATGGGTGAGCCTGTGGGCGCCGGGAGGCCGAGCGAGGCCGGCGATGGGCAAAGGCAGCCAGGCGAGCCCGGCCTCCTCGGGCCCTCTCGCGTCTGACGCTTCCGTCTTGGGCCCCCCGGCCGAGCCCCTGCTGACCGCCGGCTTCCTGCACCGTCCGGCGGCCCGAGGAGGGGGTGCCGCTGCCCGCGCCGCGGAGCCCAGACGCGGCCTGCAGGGGGCGGGGCGGGCCGGGAGGGGGAGGCAAAGACGAGGAGGCTCCAGGCCGGGAAGAGGGAAGCCTGGCCCAAGCGGCCCCACAAAGGGCCCGAGTGCGGGGAGCTTGAACATGCGCCCCGAGTCACAGACGTGGGGGGACCTCGGGGCCACTCGGCCACCAAACGGGGGCTCCCGGGCCCGCCCTGGAGGCTCGCCCACGTCCAGCACAGACCCCAGGGCCCGCGGCCGTTCCTGGCTCAGAGCAGGGGCTCTCAGGACCCCGTAAGGAACGAGCGACTGCCAGAGCGCGGGGGAGGAAGAGCGGCAGCCACCTGGCACTGAGCTCGCCTCCCCCACTGCCAGCCGCCAACTGGCATCCCAGCCCCGGGGGCCATTCCTGGCCAAGGAGCTCTGGGGGGGCTCAGCCCCCCGTGGAGACACGGAGCCTCCCAGAGCCCCCGAGGCGGCGTCCTGGTGCCAGAGAGGCGAGGGAGCCGGGGGGCCCCAGAGCCGGCGCGCGGGAAGGAGAGGGGGCTCGAGGCGCCCAGCCCCGCTGTTCTGGCCAGACGGACACAGGTCACATCACGCCCTACGAGGGCTGACGCCAGCAACGTCCTTCAAGACCAGCTTGGTCCCCGCGAAGAGAGGGGGAAACTGAGGCGTGGCCTCACCCAAAGTCACAGGGCCGGGCTTTCCTCCAGGGGCCCCAAGCCCGACTCCAGCCCCAGCAGCTGGGCAGTCGGGGGATCCCCGAGGGTCAGGGCCTGGGCGGTCCCAGTCTGGCCCCCCACGTTTTACAGGGGAAGAAGCTGAGGCCTCTGCCATGCGGGCCACCCCCAGCGGCCCCGAGGAGCCCCCGCTCGCTGCCCTGGGCCCCGGCCTGCTCACCTGGGCCAGAAGAGGATTCCAACACGACAGGCGCTGATGGGCTTCACTGCTCGCCTGCACCTGGCAGCTCATCGGACCTGGGCGGCTGGGGTGGACCCACGCGCCTCCCCTGGTGCCGGCCGCAGACCAAAGAGACAGGGCTGCCCACGGATGGCGCAGGCTCATCGCGGTCGCAGCGTCGGATGTCCGAGATGCCCAGCAAATGAGCCACCGAGCAGACGCCCAACCACTGTCATCCGGAAGGGCTGCCTCGATGCCACCTCAACATTTCCACCAACGACCACAGACAGGGCAGAGCCTGTGGCTCCCCAGCCACTGCCCTTTGGGGTCCCACCACTTTAGCCAGCATGCCACGGAGGCCCCAGGGCCGTGGTCAAAAGATCGCTGCCCACGCTGGGAGAAGCCGGGCAGCATCGGGGATGAAATGTGTGCCTTGGGTGGTCGCTCCCAGGCCCCACTGGACAGGGGCCTTCTGCTACCGGGTAGCCACTGGGCAGAAGGCCAGAAGGCCACGAAGGTCTGTTTGAACTGAAGCAGAGCTCAGAGCTGGAGGGCTTCCCCCACACAGAGGCGATGCCACGGGCCCACCCAGCAGCTTAGGACAAGCCTCAGACAGGCTCCTCGTAGAACAACTCCGCGACACTGTCCTGTCCTGGCAAACGAATGGAGCAGAGAGAGAATGGAGCATCCCACGAAGGAGATGCCACGTCCCTCCTCCAGAGAAGGAAGCAGGGGCCCAGGGGGCTGTGTCCCGTGTCCGTACTGAGCAGGGCGCCCTCCCCAAAGTGACAGGCCTAGAACAAAAGGCCTCTCTCAGCCACACCTGGGAGACCACGGACAGCCCCATGATCACCCTGGGCCACAGTGGCTAGAGAACCCCACAATCCAAGTTCCGGTAGGCAGGAGGCTGGATGGAGCCTCAGGCAGGACCCCTTTCTATTGAGCAATCCCATTACATCCCAGTTCCAAGGCAGAAGAGCATTGAGGTCTAGGCAAAGCAGGGTAACAGAGCTGCACAGCTAGGAAATGTCCGAGGTCAGATTTGAACCCAAGTCCTCCTGTCTCCAGTTCTATCCAGTGGGCCACCTAGCTGCCCCTAGCAAGCAATTAAGTCATCTTCTTTAGAATACCCAGAAGAAAAGGAAGTCCAGAGAGGACACAGGCCAAAAGGGTAAGTTTGTTACAAGCTCGTGAAACGTACGAGGCCGCTCCAGGGCACCACTTTGTGCCCCTTCATGCACGCTCAGGCCGAAGATCCGCAAGGAACAACTCAGTACTGAGAAGCCCACCTGGGCCCGCTGAAGCCCTTGCTGTTTGCCCCCTGTTAGGTCTCATCCCAGGCAGCCCGAGTTCATGTCTCTTCTATTCCAATGAAAAACCCTCATGCTTTCCTGCCCAAGCTAGGCTGGCCCAGACGAGCTAGCCCACAAGAGCCCCCCACCCCCACCCCCCACCCCAGGCCTTCACAGAAAGCTCTGAGACCCCTCCACGTCCCCAGAGACTCCGAAAACATTTTGTCCCAGATGTGCTGGCTGGCAGGAGTCGTCCGTGGTCAAATGCATCCCGGCATCATCCGCCAGACCTCCATAAACAAACCAAAGCCATCCTGAGAGCTCTGACTGACTTCCCGGCAAGAAAGTCGTACGGCCCGATTTGGAAGGAGCTCCCAAATGCTCACGCAAGGTTTCCTGTCTCTTTGCATCCTGCCCTGCCACCACCGAACATGCCAGCAGGCGGGACAGGGCCCACTAAACCCAGCTAAACGGTTGGACTCTTCATTAAACCCAACAGTCTAGCTCGGCCACAAGACTCCGGCGGGCAGTGGCCAATTCAAGCCCTCTCTCAAGGAGATCCCATGAGGGGACACCAGCCCCAGCCCTCTCTGGAAGCCACCTGGTGGGAGAGGCCGTAGAGTGCACGAGGCGGAAATCCAAACCAGCCCGCCAAGGACGCTGCCGCATCCAGCTGCAGGGGATTGTTGGAGAAAAGTGGTCAACAGGGCTGAGGCCTAGAAATATTTTCCACCAGATTCCTGGCAGGCTGACCCGACCCCCTTCCAAGGCCGATTCCTGGAGGAGTGTTTACGATGCAAGTTTGGCCCACCGAGTATCTGTCTCTGGGGCTCCCAGCAGACACTGGAAAGCGAGTGCAAAGGGAATCACAGGCCAACGTTTGTCCTTGTTTTGGAATCCAGGCAACCACTGTCGGTGGGAGGTGAGGGGCGCAAGCAATGGGGAATGCGGCCGTCCTTCCTCTGCCCTGAAGACTTCAGGAGCCAGTCCAGCCACGTGGAGCTGCAGCGGGGAAGGCTGACAGTCATTGCCACGTCCCCTTCGCCCACAGAAAAGGCCACGCGCCCAGGAAGCAGCTTTTTCTTGGTTTCTGCTGGGGAGGCCCTTGAAGTCTGTCCCTTACAGCATCCTGGCAAATAACAAGGGGGCCTGCTAGTTTACTTAAATCCACCGGGCAGGGGTAGCTAGGAGAGGCCAGACTGGAGTCATGAGGATCTGGGTTCAAATCTGCCTCAAGACACACGCAAGCTGTGTAACCCTGGACAAGTCTCTGCCTGGCCCTTACGGTTCTTCTGCCTCGGAACCAATCCTTCCTAACACCTCCGAGCCAGAAGGCAAAGGTAATCTGCCGGGTGATCTGATCAATTCAGCCGGCTCTGATCAAGTCAGTTTGGGTCAAGAACCCCACCAAGGCCCCAAAGGGCAGTCTCCGGCCCCATGCTGACCACTAGCCTGAAGTCACCAACGAACTCTTTTCTGGTTCCGGAGACTTGGAACCGTCCACCGACTGCCGACGTTCTCCATCAGGAGCGTTTCCAGAAGACAAAGGGGTGGCAGGCCCGGGGGGACAGCGCCCCGCAGATCGCAGAGGATGGCAGGGGGAGCCGCGAAGGAAGGGGGCAGCTTCCCATCCTCGTGCCCACGCCAGCTTTGGGAAGGACTAGACACGTTCTCTAGGAGAAACCGAAGCCCCCCCCTGTTCCGGGGGCTCTGTGTCTGCCCCAGGACAAGGGCCCCTCCCGCCCCTGATCCTCCATCCTCCACTCCAAGGACAGCTCCCACTCGGACCTAGAAAGGAGCAGCCGGGCGCCAAGGGGGCGATCCACCGAGCCCTCTCGGTCTGGCTGAGTGCAGGAAGCGGGCGAGGGTGGCAGCCAGGGACACCTCGGTTCCTCTGGGGGCCCCAGCGTGGGCTGTGGCCAACGTCTGCCCCCGTGAAGTTCTCGTCAGCCCAGCCACAGGACAACCCTCATGGGGTCAGCCAGCGACGGCCGAGGGAAGGCCCCGATGCCCGCGGGCACACCGCCGGGCACCCCGGGGAGACGCCCATCTGGATCAGGCAAAGCTCCAACACCCGTCTGCCCTTGCCCGGGGAGAGGAAGAGGAAGGAGAGAGGGCAGGGCACAGGGGAGAGCCCTGGAGGGGGGGCGCACCCCCAGGCCACTGCCTCGCCCTCTGTGATCGACCCTTCTGCGTGCGGCCACTGTCCTGCCCCGAAGGGGGAAAAGCCCAAAGAGTGGCCGGACGTCCGCGACGCTGACCACCGGCCGTCCTTTAAGGAGCCCAGAGAGCGCTTTGTCAGCTCGGCTGTCCTCAGGCCTTCTGGCAGAGCCCTCGAGTCTGGGGGCACATCAGGGCCCAACTGGCAGGTCCCCCCCCGCCCCCCTCCAAGGTCGGGGCCGAGAAGCCACCACTTCCCCCGAGGCTGGCCTTCTGCCTCCAGACGCCAGCGCCAAGCCTCAAGCCAGCCCGGAAAGGGGCCCCTTCTCGAGCCTCGGGGGCCACCAGCGGGCACGCCTGGGTGAGGGGCTCCCCAGGGGAGCGCAGTGGGCCCAGCTGGCCGTGCCCAGGAGCGTCCCGGGTGAAACGACGTTCACACGGCGGTCGGCGGGCACAGTTTGCCTCAAGCGTTTGGGCACGGCCTTTGGACGGGTGTCGGGGCGGCTCTACCCCTCCCCCTGGGGCAGCCCCGTGTCCCGCGTGTGAGGGTGGATCCAGGGACCCCCCGACCTGCTCAGGCGCTCAGATGGAGGCCGCTGGGCCTCGGTTTTCCCTTAGTGTTCTGGGAGGCCTGCTAGGAGGAGGCCCAGCCAGGCTCGTTTGGTCCTGTCTCTGACGTCCCCCGTCCGACCACCTGGCGTCGATCAGGAGCCCCGCCGGGACTTGGGGTTCCGCCATGTGCCTGGCCAGTGCTTCGGGGGGCTTCCGGGGGGGAGGCTCCCCACCTTCCACAGCAGCTCCCGGGGCCCCAAGGGCTCTGTGCGCCACGAGGTTGGAGGAGAGGGAAAGGGAGGATCACGGAAGCCTGCTCGGAGGAGTCGGCCTGCCCTCAACTGCTGAGATCAGCTTGGAGCCCAACGACCAGCGCCCTGTTCAATGAGGTCCCCAAAGGGGAAGGCTGCAAAGGCACCCGAGGCCTCGGGGGCTCCCAGGAGAAGAGGGAAAGTCACCCCATTTCCTGCGAGAGCAGCTGCAGAAAGAACCACCCGGCTGTCGCAGGAGAAAGACCCGGCCAAGAGTGGAGAGACGGGGCAGAGCTGGGGAGGGTCCTGCAGGGCCACAGCCGGGCCTCTCGGGGTCTCGGCCATCCGCCATCTTCCTTCTAGCCAGAGCGCGTGCCTGGCCTCCCCCCAGCCTCCTTTTCTGCCTCGGACCCCTCGGGGAGGAGAAGGGACGCTTTCCTCCGTCCTGGGCTGAGCGTGGGGCCTGGGGAGGGTGGGGAGGGGCCCCCCAGCCCCCAGAGAGAACAGAAGGGTCCGGGCGGCCCCCCGAGGCCCGGCCTGCCCGCCCACAGCAAAGAAGACGCGCCAACTAGAAGGGATCGCCGAGCCCCAGCGGGCGGCCCAGAGGCGGCCAGTGAACCGCCCCGAGGAGAAGGAGCGCCCGAGGCCCCGACAGGAGGAGGACGGAGGCTGCGTTCGGGTCTCTCCGCGGCCCTCCCCCGCCGAGGCCGTCCCCGTCGGCCTCCTCCTGCCTGGACGTTAGAGGCGCCTCGGCCGGCCCGGCACGCTCACGTCTTCTCTCTCCTCTCCTGAACCTTCCCGAGGATCTCGAGAGCGAGTCGCCGGGCAGCCCAGGGCCCCAGACCAGCGGGCCCCCGAGCGGGCACCAGGACGCCCTCCCCCGCCACGGGTCAGACGCTCCAAACAGGCACCCCCGCCTGGGAGCCTTTGGGGAAGAGGGGGCCCAGGGGAGGGTCAGAGCTGCCCAGGTGACCCCCAGCCCCGGCGCCCTCTCTTACCTGCCACCCCCAGACCGCCTGCACTACCACCACGAAAAACCAGCACGATTCGCACTCTTCCCCAAGGCGGGGGGGGGGGGCCCTCCTGCCGCTCCTCCTCCCCACCAAGTGTTGGGGGGGGGAGGCCCCACCGGACACGGCCTGGTCTGGGAGCTCGTGGGCAGGGCAGAGGACCGCCAGGCTCCTGTCACGCTGGGAGGACCCATCGGTGTGGCCCCCACCTATGCGCCTGTTTCCCCCCGGGGTCACGCCGTCCCTGCCTACCTCGGGGCTCCCCCATCGCGCTCACCTGCGGAGACGCTTCTCATGTCCGGCTCCAGCCTCTGCACCAGCACCTTCGGGTCGATCGAGGTCCCGGAGAAGACGTCCGAGGTCGGCGGCGCCCAGGCCTGCCCACGAAGAGCCAAGCGCGTCTCAGTGGGGGAGGGGACTACGGGCCGCCCTGGCTGCCCCCCCCCCCCCCCGCCCCTCCCTCCGGAGAGGAGAGCCCCAGCCAGCCGGAGTCACGGGGAAGCCCCCAGACCCTCGCCGGCCTCCAGGCTCTCCGGCCTTTAATTAGACTTATTTCAATGAAGCCAGTAAGCAGCCCCCGGCCGCCTCCTCTGGGAGGCTGGGGAGGCAGCTGGCTCTCACGGGCGCCCCGCCAAGGGTGCCCATGGGCAGGAACCCCGTCAGCCCGCCTTGATCAAGCACCTACTATGTGCCTGATGGGCCGGGCAGGAGCTCAAGGTCTGTGCAAAAGCCCCGGGAGAGGAAGCCGGGGAGGCCCGGGATGGGGCATGAAGGGCTTTGGGTCAGGGCTCCCGGGGCCGGGGGAGATGGTTTGGGTGGCGAAGAGGAGTGGGGGCGGGCGGGCGGCACCAGGGAAAGGAGAAACTGAGGCGAGGAAGCCGAGCTGAGAGTGCCGAGACGGGAAATCGACCAGAAAGGTGAAATCGACCAGAACCGGCCCTGGTCGAGGGGGCGGGGCCCAGGAAGCCCCCTGGTCTGGGGAAGGATGCACAGTGAGAAGAAGGGGAGGAGCTGGGGGGGGCTTCGGTTCACCCAAAGGGGCCTCCAGAAGAGAGGGATGAGAGCCCTGCTGAGGCAGGGGCGCCTCGGGCTGCCCAACCAAGCAGCCCGGAGACAGACATGAAAGCGTGACAGTCCCCCCCCCCCCCCCCCCCCCCCCCCGCCAGGCTCGGTAGCCAGGAACTGGGCTGACTCCAGGCTCCAGGCTCCCTGCTCGCCCCTCCAGGCAGGAGTTGGTACAGCCCACTCCCCTCCCCTCCCTGGCTCTCGCACGCCCTCTGCCGCCCTCACAGGAGCACGACAGCAGCAGCAGGACCGTACCATCTGCTGCCCCCTTCCCCCTGCCGAGCCGGCCACTTGGTACGGCCCGCTCAAGCCTCCTCCTCCGGCCCGAGGCTCCGGGGAATCCCATCCAGCGAAGGCGCACGGCGGGCCGTACCAAGTGCCCCACGCCCCTCCTCCCCCCCGCCCGGGCCAGTGGTCCCGTCCAGGGTGCGCCGCCCGTACCTGTCCCCCGGCCCCGCTCCACGCTGTCACCTCCGCGGGGAGAGAGGTCGCTGCCGCTGCCGCTGCCGCTGCCGCCTCGTCGCCGTTCGGGGCTGGTCGTGTGGTCTTCACCGCGGCCACGTGCAGCCGGGCGCGGGGCCGCCTCACCTTGCCTACCATGCTGAGCCTCGGGAGCAGCCGAGTCCGGCAGAGACTCCAGTCCGCAGAAAACAACAGCTGCGCACGTGGGTTCCGGGACTCCTCCACCAGGCTCCCTTGGAGGAAGTGGGAAAGGGGCGGGGCCGGGCGATCGGACCAATGAGGGGAGAGCCTGGGCCCTCCCTCGAGCCGCCTCCTCGCCTACCCCAAGAGTGGCATGCGCATGTGCATTTCCCGTGGGCGGCCCCTATACTTGGGCACTGCCTCCGTGTAGCCTTCCAGGATTGCCCCATAAGCGGAACCCCCCCGGACGTTCCCCAGGTCCCCCGCCTCCTCCACGCAGCCTTCCCAGCCTCGGCTTTTGGGTAGTCTCCTCCCCCATCAGAGCGGCCCTGCCTGGCACATTCTTCTTCCTGTGTCCAACTCTGGGAGACCCAATTTGGGGTTTTCTTGGCCCAGATTCTGGAGTGGTGGGTCACTCCTGTCTCTGGCTCTTTTGACAGATGGGGAAACTGAGGCAAGGAGGGTGCCCGAAGGGATTCCTCCAGCCTCCAGGGCCATGCCCCGGGCATGAGGCAGGGGCTTCCTAAGACCTTGTTCAATTGATCTTGTGGTTTCAACCTCAGGCCAGCCTCAGTTTCCCCATCTGCTAAATGGGGAGCACTGAAGGGGGGAAGGCAGTTGTCTGGTCCTTGCTCCTGAAGTTGCTGGTCCCCGGACTATGGGCTAAGGGAGGACCTGCCCAATCTGTGACAGAGGGGGAAACTGAGGCAGGCAGCGGTGGCGTGACCTGCCCAGGTTCACCCAGCTAGTCAGGGGCTGAGGCAGGGTTTGAGCCCACAACTCTCCGCCTCAGCACCCAGGTGCCTTGGGCCTCAGTTTCCTCCTGGGTAAAATGGGTCCAGGCCTCAGCCCCCCACCCGGGCCGGCCTCCAGGAGCTTCCCTGGGCGGCAGCTCGTCCTGGGAGCCCCCAGAAGGTGCTGCATCCCAAGCCAGGGACGGCGACAGCGGAAAGTCCGGGGAGGGAGCCCCTCCCCCGCTTCCTCTTTCCCCCTCCCCCTGCGCTCCAGGAGTCATCTGGGAGAGGGAGGGGCCGGAGGCGGCCCCTCCCCCACTGCTCGCCCAGGGGTCCCTCCCCGGAGGCCGAGCCCCCCTTCCTCGGCTCGCTGCCCGGAGAGTGGGGGGGCCAGAAGACGCTGCAGGCCCAGCACCAGCAGAACCTCCCTGGGGAGGCAGCTCCATCTTGGGGGGGCGGGGTGCCAGGCCCGGGGTGGGAGGGAGGCTCTGAGGGCTCCCCGCTGGGCCGGCCACGGGGCTGCCCCAGGAGGACTCGGTGATGCCACTTCGGTCCTGGGGAGGGGGTGGGGCAGCCCCCCCTCCGGGCGGGGACACTCCAGGGGCTGCAGAAGAAAGGGAGGCCCGAAGGCAGCCCCCCCCAGGGCGTTCCCAGCCCACCTCCTCCTCCTCCTCCTCCAGGGGCTGGACCAAGGTGAGCCGCAGCCCATCCCTGCCCCTCCCCGGGCCTGGGCCGCCAATAAGTCCCCCTGAGCCCCCTCCCTGGGCTTCTCTCCCAGGAAGGCCGAGCAGGAGAAAGGCAGACGGCAGCCCGGTAAGTTTGGGTCCTTTTACAGGCCGTCCATGCTTGGGGAAACTGAGGCCCTGCCTGGGTGGGTGGCCTTGGGCAAGTCCCTTCCCTTCTGAGCGTGCCCGCCCGCCGCTCTGCCCTCCTTGGGGGAGCCCAGAGCCCAGGGACTCTCCAGGGCCCATCCCTGCTTGAGGACCTCCTCGGGCACTTGTGAGATCCTGGCCAAGTCACTGGCCTAGGACAGGGGAGGCCCAAGTGCTTAGTCCCTGGCAGTTTGGCCAGAGTCCAGATCTCTGGGGGATCAGCTCCTGGAACCAAGACCAGCTCGGGCTGAGCAGGCTTCCCCAGGCTGGCCGCTCCTTTCTGCTGAGAGACGGAGGAGGGGGCGCAGCAGGCCGAGAGGCCTCTTGGATGCCGTCCTTGTTGGCCCCCCCTTCTAGGCAGGAAAGGGAAATTCAGGGACTCGCCCGGGGTCTCCCCTCTAGCTCAGGGGCCTGGTGGCAGGGCCCTAAGCCACCCTCTCCCTCCCTCCTCACCCTCAGGCCCGTCCTGGTGCTGGAGCGCGCAGGGCCCTCCCTTGGGGGCTCTTGGGGCGAGGGGGAAGGAGAGCCCAAGTAGGAGGGACTGCCTAAATGCACTCAGGAAGCCAATAAGCCTGGATGGCCTCCTGATGGATGGCTGGAACCCAGGAAAGCCTCCCTGCACCCCCACCCCAGAGGAAGACAAGGAAACTCAATCAATCAATCAGTAAACTTTGATCGAGGCCAAAGAAGCAAAGCCCTGCCCTGGGGAGAGCTTACAGTCTAGTGGGGGCGGGTGGCACCAGGCCAGCAAGGCTATACAAAGCATGCCGGGGATGGGCTGGGTTGCTTCTGGTCCTTCCTATCTGGAAAAGGACCAAAATGACATCAAGGCTGATGTCTTTGACTCTCACATAAATTGGATTTAAATGAGGCAGAATTGGCAGGATGGACAGGAAACACTCCACCAAAAGAAGGCAGTGGAATTAAGAAGGGTTGGAGAAGACTTCCAGTCACCAGCAGGATTTCAGGGGACCTTTGAAGTAGGCCAGGTAGGGACGGAGGAGGGGGAGGTTTTGGCATGGGGAGTGGACAAAGAAAACGCCCACAGCTGAGAGATGGAAGGGCTTGTTGGCAGGACAGCCAGGAGGCCAGGGTCACTGGATGGAGGTGGGAGAAGACAGGAGAAGGAGGAGGAGGCTGCAGGCCTTGAACACTAAGCAGGATTTTATATTTGATCTCTAAGGCGATAAGGAGCTTATTGAATAGGGGGGTGTGGAACTTGGCTCCTTGGAGGATTGGCTGGAGAGGGGAGGCAGGCAGACCCCAGTGGGGGCTATTGCTCTAGTCCAGGCATGGGGTAATGAGGTTCTATACCAGGGTAGGCTGGGTGTCAGAGGTTAGAAGTATTGGAGAGGTGAAATCAATGAGAAATGTTACCAAGGTGAAATTGACAAGGTGAAATCAATGAGAAATGTCACCAAGGTGAAATTGATAAGGTGAAATCAATGAGAAATGTCACCAAGGTGAAATTGACAAGAGAGGCTGCAAAGGGGGAATCCCCAGCTTGATGGGAGGAGGGAGGCACCATATCCAGTTGTCCAGAGGAAGAAGCCTCAACCACTTCTAGTTGAGTAATGGGAGGTGCCTTGTGGAGATGGACCTGGAACTAGTGCCTGAAAGAGAGGGAAGAGGGGGGTGGGGTAATTCCAGGCAAAGAACCCAGAGTGAGGTGGGGCAGTTGGGAGCAAATAGCCCAGTGTGCCTGGGTTCACCAAAGGAGAGTCCTGTGAGTAGAGGTACAGGCCTGGAATGACAGGTAGAATCTGGATTTGATTCATGGGTGACTTTGGACAAGTCATCTGTCTCTGGACCCCAACTTCCTCCCCCTGTAAGTTGGAGGAGAGAAGGGGGACAACTGATCCCTGAGCCTGCCCAGCTCAGAATTGTGGACTCTGAGGGGTGGGAGGGAGCCCTGGCTAAAAGCTGCTAGAAGAGCTAGCTGGGCCAGGAGGACAGGCACTTTGGCCTGGGAACCGGGGCTTTGCGTAGCCCGATGGCCATGCTGTGAGGGACCAGAGGGTGGAGCCAAGAAAGGGGCCTCTCAGAGGAAATGTGTTTCCACTCTTGAAACCACTGAAGCCGGAAGGTGCTTGAGGCTGGGGAGGTGGGAGGAGGCTTGATGCAAAGCCTCAGCTGTCCCTGACACCTTCAACCTTGTGTAAATCATCTGACTTATCTTGGGATGACTCACAGTGCCCAGGAGGTGACTAGGCCTTCCCAGCAGCCTACTCTCCTAGGGAGCAGCACATGGGCAGCTGGCTCACACTCCCTACCCAGGCCCAAGGTCCTGGGGTTCAGGGGGGCCATCCCCACAGGGCCACGGCAGCCACCAGCTCACTCCCTCTGGCCCAACTGCTGACTGGGGCTCTCTCCAGCCCCAGGGTCTCGGTCAACCATTCAGCCTGCTCATGAGGCCCCTTCCCAAGCCTAGAAATACAAAGTCTGATGGAAAAGAGCAAACAGTCCTGGGGGATCGGGGCCACTGAGCCTTTGCCCAGCCTGACAGTCCAGGAGGACTCCTAGGTTGGGGGCCTGGGAGGATGCTGTTGCCTCCATGGTCACAAGGAAGGCTGGAGACCTGATCTTTTGGGCTAATTGGACTTCCTGAGCTTGGGATGTCTTCGTTGCGTTGGATTCATCTGTGCAAAAACATTTGAATTGTGGGAGATCAGAAGTGCCCGTTTCACCTTCCGCGGGTTCGCTCCTGAGCTCCATCAGTGGCCATCTCTGGTGCTCCCCTTTAGGTCTGATCATTTGGTGCCGGCGAATGGCGGGAGCCTCGTTTCTGCCAGGCTTCTCCGGGAGCTGCTTTTAGCAAGCACGGGCTTCCAGCTTCCTTTGCGCTCTCTTACCTGCCGCTGGCAGCTGTGTAATGCAGCTACTGCCATGTCCCCTTCCCTGGACTTTTACTCACTGTACCAGAGGCAATTAGGCGATTGCGTCCTCTCTTTAATCCTTTGGGGTTTGCCTGGAATGGCCCTGAATGGGGGGGCGCTTTGTCCCCTGCGGTGAGTTTTGCTGCTTGGGCTCGGCCCTCCCCACCCTGAGCCTCTGTCCTGGGCCTCCTCTCCAGGTAACTTCTAGCCTCCAGCCCCGATCCCGTGGCACAAGTGATGGGAACAGGGAGTAGCGAGTGCAAGCAGTTCCCATTTGGGGCCATATTCTCTGTGGCCACTGTCCCGGGGCTGGGCCCAGGCCCAGTTCTCTAAAATGACAACGATGTGGAAAGCAGGAAAGAGAAGTGGGCCCAGTGCGCAGGGCCGATCTAGCTCTCCCCTTCCCAGGAAATCGTGGGGGGCCTAGCTGGAGTGAGTGAGCACAGGACAGGACGCCCCTGTGAACCCAGGGAAGAGCTCCCGCGGGGGCTGGGCTCCCCCACTCCCTGCCCAAGCACAGACAGTCCGGTCACCAGTGCCTTTAAGTGGTGGCCACAGGGAAGTTGGGCAAGAGAGTGTGGCAAGCAAATGTGGCCAAAGGCTCAGGCCCCATCGGGGCAGGGCAGGCCTGGCTGGAGTGAGGTGTGCAGGGCCAGAGAGCTCCTCGCCCCTCCAGACCCAGCCGCCAGGCCGCCACTGCCCCTGCCTCGGTCCCGGGGGCAGGGCACCCCTGGGCCCTGTGGTCAGGCTCTTGGTAACTCAGGTCCTGTGACTGCGACCTGAGCCACTTGGCCAGGCTAGCAACGTTTGATTCCGTCTCAAAAAGAGAAGATGTGGCTGTGGCCGAGTGTGGGCAAGAGGCCGGGGCCGGGGCCACGGAGCCACGGAGCGGCTCCCCAGACGGCCTCGGTTATTCTGGGAAGTGACCGCAGAAGCTCGCCTTGGCCTCTGGGCAGTGTGCCGGGGCGACATTTGGGAACAAGATGGGTGCCTGCTGGAGCATGGCCAGGCGCGGAGGCCCAGGGCTGCTTCCTGGTTTGGGCCCTGCTCCAGCTGTCTCTGGCCCAGAGATGCTCCCGGAAAGGGAGCCTGCTAGAAACAAGCATGTTTTCTGGATCGTGCAGCTTCTGAGGGGCCAAGAAGGGGCCCTTTTATAGGCACCCGCAGCCGGCCGCAGGGGGAGGGGGCCAGCTGGCCGGAGCTCCGCTACTCACGACTCTTTGACCTCGGGAGGGTCAAGGCTCCCTCTGTCCTCGGTTTTCTCATCTGTAAAATGGCTCCTTGTAGGCCATTATGGTTTTGCTTGTAAATCGTTCAGGAGTGACCCGACTCCAGTAGTCCAGGGAGGTCGACCCTTCCAGAAGAGCCCCAGATGCCATGTTGTGGCCTGTGACAGGAAGCTGTTGGACTCGGGGTAGGTAACCTCCGAGGTTTTTCTCAGCCCGGGTCGGCCCTCTGCTCTCATGACCTGGGGTTCAAATTCCAAGTCTGCTCCTGGGCCTGCTCCCTGTGACTAAGCACGTGCCTTCCCACCTGCGCCTCAGCCTCCTCGTCTCCCAAATGGGGGCATTAGCCTAGCTGCTGCCTTAGACCTCTCCTGGCTCTAGAGTGGGAATGACTCAGGCCCCGCCCCCGCAGAGGTCCTCTAGCCCAGCTTTGGGGCAGTAAACAGTGGTGTGACAGTGGTGGACGCAGTGCCAGCACTTGGGGGCTCTTTAAACATGGGAGGGCTGGGAGGATGGAAAAGGAAGAGTCCGTGTATTCGTGTGCAAAGCCAGACAAGCGTGGGTTAACCTGCAAATGACAGAACCCGCAAAGCTGTCAGAAAACCCAAGTCTGATCCGGAGGGGAGAAGCCCACTATTTGGCCCTTTCCTGAGCCGGCACCACACTTTTACAGCGTCTACACCCGGGACTCTGGGAGAGACAAACTTGGGGGTCTTTTATGCCCTCTGGAGAAGTTGGTACGGCAAGCCCGCTTACACTGAATGCAAGTGCGCTGTAAGGAGGCTGCAGGCAGCTTTAGGGTATCAGGGGGTGTATAACAATGACAAAGGAAAGGGTCAAACGAAGAGCTGGCCTTCCTAGCGAGGGATCTTTAACACAGTGGGAGAAGCTTCTAAAACCAAAAAAGGCACTCAACATCGGGACTGTGTCCACAGATCCCACCCACACTTCGGTCCCCAAACAGTTTAAGGTCTGTAGTTCAACCCAAAACAGGTGTGCCTGGTGCTAGGGTTTCTCAAAGGGCAGGGGACGTTGACAAGCACAGCCCCTGTCCTCAAAGAGCTCCCATTCTGATTTGGAGCGCTGTAAATAATGAGGGACATATCAAGTATAGCCTCTGGGGGGAGGTGCCGACATTAAGGGGGATCAGGACATGCTTCTGGTAGAAGGAACTTGAAGGAGGCCAGTCAGAGCAGAGATGGGAGAACATTCCAGCCATGGGGGACAGCCAGGGAAAATATCTGGAGCTGCAAGATGGAGGAATCACTGGTTTCACCGGTGAAAGGGAGCCACTGGAGTTTGAGTAGGGGGTGACTTGTGCTGTAGAAAAGATGGCCGAATGGAGGGTGGATTAGAGTGAAGAGAGACTTGAAGCAGACCAAACCCCTTCAGTGGTTAATGCAGTAGTCCAGGCATGAAGTGATGAGGGCCTGCACCAAGTGGATAACAATGTCAAAGGAAAGAAGAAGGTGCATGGGGAGGGGAGTTGTTGCAGGCAGAATTGAACAAGAAGAGATGGAGCAGAGGTGAAATGGACCAGAAGAGTAGGAGGAGAGGTGAAATTCACAAGGAGAATTGTTAACAGATGAAATGAACAAGAAGAGTAGGAGGAGAGGTGAAATTCACAAGGAGAATTGTTAACAGATGAAATGAACAAGAAGAGTAGGAGGAGAGGTGAAATTCACAAGGAGAATTGTTAACAGATGAAATGGACCAGAAGAGTAGGAGGAGAGGTGAAATTCACAAGGAGAATTGTTAACAGATGAAATGGACCAGAAGAGGTGGAGCAGAGGTGAAATGAACAGGCCTTCCCTAGAGCTTGGATGTGGGGTGAGAGCAGCCAGGACTTCAGGATGGTGTGTGGGTAGAGTGGTCACAGTGAGTGTGGACTAGTACAGCCTCTCCTAGGGCTGCCAAGGAGGAGCTCTGGGTCCTCTGGAAGGCAGCAGGACTCTGGGGCTGAGCCCAGCAGCGAGAGTCTTGGTCATCTTCACCTTTCTGGGCAGCTCAGCTCTCTGGACTCCAGGGTTTCCTTGCTTCAGTTTCTTCTATCTGTGAGTGGAGAGGGTGGAGGAAGTGGGGACACACCTGCCTTCTTGACCCACTTCCCTGGGGGGGAGGTTACAGGCTCTTCTTTTTGATTCTTTCAGGGCTAGCTCTGTGCCACCTGGTGCTGGGCCTCAGAATCCAAGTTCAGCTGTTCAGGCTACTAAGTGTGTGAGTAGGAGCAGGGCTTTTCCAGGCTTTGGGCCTCAGTTTCCTTATTTGAGTCTCCTTTGACTCACCTTTTGGTATTCAGCAGCTCTGGGGCCTAGGACCAGCTGCAGATGAGAAGCTAGAGAGCCGGTCTCCTTCCGGGGCCAGGCTCCGCTGTGGTCCAGCTGGTGCCTGCTTTTCTCCAAGACCCTGGTTAGCTGTACACAGGAGGGACTAACCATCCAAACAGCCAAGAAAGGCTCATTCAAGAGACATGGACCCAGCAGGTGCCTGGTGCCATGTTGTGTTGGGCTGGGCGCTGAGTGGGTGCCATACGATGGGTGCTGGGTTGGGTATTGGGGTGGGCACCCTGAGCAGATGGTAGGTAGTGGGTGCTTCCAGTTGTTGGGCAGAGAGAGGGGGTCTGGCAGGTCAGATCTCAGTGGGGAGAGGCCCCTGCTCTGAGCCTGGCTGGGCCTCAGACAACAGCGGCTTCCTGCGTGCTTGTGCTTTAAGCTTTTGCCTTGACGGCCCCCCGCACAGCCTTGAAGAACTTGGGGTCCCCTCCCTGCCCCCGGCCAGAGAAGAGCCCCAAGACCTTATTGCCCAGTAGAAACCACTTGCTACAACTTGTTCTCCTGACAGAGCGTCAGCAGGAAGTAGGTTTCATGGGCCAAAGGGCTGCCTCAGCAGGTAGGGAGCTCCCCATCGGCAGAGAAATTCCAGCAGGAATGGCCAGGATGCGGGAGCAGGTGCTGTTGGTCCAGCCCGGCTTGGTGTGAGAGTCTCTGGTGGGGCTGCCCCATCTCCCTCCCACTTCTCCCAGCCCTCTTGCAACACTGGGGCTGGCGAGGGGGCAGCTTCCTCTTCCCTCCTCCGCCCACAGCACTTTCGGAGTTCCACTTCCTCTGCGCTTGGCTAACCCCGAAGCCAGAGGAGCTCCGTCCCCCTCAGAGGGAACCTGAAGGCGCAGCCTGTCCTCCGGGGATGGCCCAGGACTGTCCGGGGCTGGAGTGCAGCTAAACTAGACCCCGTCCGAGGCAGGTACGGCCAGGAGCTGCTTCGGCCCTGGGGGAGGGATGGCAGGTGGGCTCTGCCCCCAGTAGAGGCCGCCAAGGGGTGCTCCAGGAGCCCGGGGAGGGGGGTGGCTCTCCTTCTAGGCCCGCCATGGAGAGGATGGTGGAGGGAGGGAAGGAGCCAGGCAGCCCTCACCAGCCTCTGCCCGCCCGCCTGTTCCCTTCTGGGGGCTCTTGGAGGAGAGATTCGGCCATCCTGGGCCACCCTGGACGTCTGCCAGGAGAGATGGGCCAGTGCAGACTCTCCCATGAAAAACCGCCAGCCCCAGGGGCCACTCCAGGGCTTCCTTTTTGACAGGGGGAGAAACTGAGGCCAGAGCAGGAAAGGGCCTTGCCAAGGTTCACCCTTCATGGCTATGGGCCCCCAAGGAACAGTGAGGGGGGAGCAGAGGTCCCCCGGGGCCCAAGGAGAGCAGCCCCTTCCTGGGGCTCCCTGACTGAATTAGGCAAACCTCCGGCTCTGCAGCCCCTCCGTATCGGGCAGTGCCATCCACGGCAGGGAGGCCCTGACCCCTCCTCGGGCCGAGAGGCTCCTGTGACCGCAGAGCTCTGTCCACTCGCGGCTTCTGGGCGCCCCCCCCCCCCCGGGTCCCCAGAGGAAAGGGGGCTTCTTGGGCTCCCTGGTCCAACCACCCCAGCTTACAGATGAGGAGACCAAGGCAGGGGCTGAGAGCCAGCGGTCAGACCCGCCTGGACCTCTCCATCCCTGTGGCTGCCTCCGGCCCACAATTCCCTCCCCGGAGGGCCACGAGACAAGGCAGCAGATCTAAAGGGAGTCAAGAGGCCAGGCCTGTTCCACACTTTACTTAGGGCTGATTGGGAGCAGACGAATGCCAAGGAAGCATGGCCTGGGTTCAAATCCTGCCTCTAACCATTGCGAGCTGCATGGCCTCCAAATGCTCCCCTCTAAAATGGCCACAAGAGAGCCACATGTGCCCCTCAACCCGGTCATAGTAGAGCAATCTGAAGGACTCTTTGGGGAAAGGAGAGGACAAAGAGGAGCCTGGATCTAAGCAAAGGTGTGGAGGCAGGAATATAGAGAGAGGGCATCCTCGGTCACAGGGACTGGACTCACCTGGACCAAAGTGGGGGGAGCCCGTGGGCTTGGGAGCCAGTGAAGGTTGAAGGGGGAGTGGCGAGGGCCATGACGGCATGAAGGCAGGATGGGGAGGGCCGGGCTCTCTGAGGAGGACACTGGGCAAAGCTCGGAGGAGCGGGCGAGGGTCAGGCTGGAAATCCCCAGGGCCAGCAGGGGCTCCACCCCGGGCGCCCGTCCATGAACATAAGCGCCAGCTTGGGGCTGGGCCCTGCTGTGGACTTCTGCCTCTCTCCGGGGAGTTGGGGTCTGGCTGAGCACAGGGTAGGGAGAAGGAGGAGCAGCAGCACCCGGGGCCGGGGAGGGATGGGATAGGTGTGCCCCACCCCCAGGGGCTCTGCTAGCCCACCAAGGCCCAGAGGGAAGTGACCTGCCTGTGGCAGAGGTGAGATTTGAACCCGGGGCCAGGTCCAGCCCTCTTCCGCTCTCTGTGGGGTGACCTTTCCCTCACTTAGAGATTGCTTATTTGACCACAGCCAGAACCCACCCAGGAAGTGAACAGTGGCCAACCCACCCTGCCACGCTCTGGGGAACGAATTCTGATTGGCTCCTGCAAACAGCCCCAAATGGAGTGGGGCCTGAGACCTGTGGCCAGATCACGGCTCCTCTGACAACCACGTCTGGGCGTGGACATTCAGTGGCTAGGGAGAGGCCCAGAGGCTGTGCCATGCAAGAAGCAGCTGAAGAGATGGAAGGGCTTGGGCTCAAATGGCTTCAGAGTGACCCTGGGCAGGTCACTTTACCTTGTTTTTCTGTCTTCTAATTTATACTAAGCACAAAAGGAAAGAACTAGAAGCGGCTGCCAGACCTAGGAAGACTCAGCCCGGAGAAGTGGCCTCCAGGGTTCCTGTGATGGGTTAGCCTTGCTCTGCTTGGCCTTCGAGGCCCGGCGGGCGGGCAGATCTCCTCGGCATCGGAGTGAGATGGGCCAGAGCCCTGTCTAGCACTCCCAGGGAAGGGCTGGGAAGCTGCTGGCTGCGGCCCGGGGACCTGAGGCAGGGAAGGCCCAGTGAGCCCAGGCTGGAGGACTTGCTAGCCTTCCACATTTCCAGCTGTCCCTAGGACTGGCTCCGCCGCCCTTTTTCCAAGTAGTGTCCATTGAGGCCCTCTCCAGGCAGCAGCGACTGGCCCCTGGCGTCCGAGTCCACCCCTGCCCCCAGGCCCCCTTTGTTTGGGCAGTTTAGTCCTTTTGTTACTGTCATCCCAGCAGGATTGCTGTCTCGCACTGTGCCGTGTTCGGGCCAGTAGCCATGCCTGCCGCTGTCCAGGCGGCATTAGGGCTCCCTGTTTGGTCAGCCTGCGATGATCACCATGAGGTCAGGGCTGGGTTGCCCTTCCAGGAATGGGCAACTGAGTAGGCGGGGCCTCTCTCCCTGGGCAAGGGATCAGGCACCCGGGGGTGACGCTGCCACCCCGAGACTTGCTTGGGCAGTCACTAGCCCACGAAGCTGTGCAGCGGCTTCACACACCCAGGCGTCCCTTCGGCTCCTCTAAGACGGCCTGGCCTCGTCCCAGGAAGCAGCTGCTTGCAGGCACAGGGTAGGCTAGCCAGAGCTGAGGTGTCCCTGGGTGGAACCACCAAAACTCTTGTGGGTAGCTTATTGCGGCTGGCCCAGCTTGTCTCCTTTGGGGGCCAGGACGGGATGGGACCTCCTGAAGGCTGGGAACGGCTTCTGGGGGGTTGAGACTAGAAGACTGGCCTGAGGACAGCCAAGGCTGAGATATAGAAGCCTCCAGCCACCTCCCAGACTCCCTGGGCTGCTCCTCTCCCGCCACTCTCAGACGGGTATGCAGAGGCCTTGTGGCCCCCCTGGGCAGCCTCTTGAGGGCAGGAGCGGAGCCGTCACAGAGGCTCTTCAGCGGGCTCTAGAGGGTGGAAACATGAGCTGGGGAGCGGACAGACCTAGAGAGAGATCAGTGTTTGGAAGTGCCTCTGCCCCCTGCTGGCTGCCGCATGATCCTGGGATTGTGGGAAAATACAGGATGAGTCACGCGTTGAGATGGGGATGCCTGCCCCTCTGTCTCTCTCTGTGTCTCTCTCTCACTGTGTGTCTGTGTCTCTGTCTCTCCTCCCCCCCCCCCCCCGCGTCTCCTTCTCTCTTCCTCCTCTCCCTTTGCCCCTTTCCTCCCTTCCCTATGACTGCCGCAGAACCAGCAGGGAGCCGAGTTCCCATTTGTGTAGTGTGGCAGGAGCCAGCTAGGCAGCCCGGCTTCCCCTCCTGCCCACACTTGTCTTGTCTCCTGCGTCATGGCAGCAGGTCAAGTGGGTAAGGCCGTGCCTCTGCCCAGCCCACCCTCGGGCCAGCCCTCCTGGCGACCTCCCTGTAGCTTGTGCCAGCCCAGGGACGCGTCTGCGTCCAGAAGACTTGGGGGCAAAGCCAAGACTGTCTCCCCAGCCAAATGGCAAACTCGGCAGAGCCTCTCGGCTGCCACGGGCGCCCCTCCCTGCCCTGGATGTCAGGCGGCCTCCTGATGGCCACTGGGTGTGAGACAGGTGGTGCGGCCTAGTTATGGGGACCCACTTGGGCCAGTGGCTCCTGCGCGGGTCTCCAGGAGTGCTCCCCGGGGCGGGCCTGACCACCCTTGTGCCAAGCAGGCAGTCTGCTTAAGCCACAGTGGCTTCCGGAAGGCGTGGGCGCAACCTTGTGGGCAGTGTGGGCAGCACTCCTGTGAAGGAAGCTTTCTCATCGCTGAGCCTTTGCACTGCCTCGAAGAATCTGCCCACCGTGCCACCTCGGGGCCTGCTGACGGGCCGATAAGCATTGGGAGATCGAGCTCGGGTCTTGAGGTCTCCAGGGTAAGGGCGAGAGCCAGAGAGGGAGGGAGGGACAGAGAGACAGAGAGGGAGAGACACAGAGACAGAGAGAGACAGAGAGAGAGAGAGAGGGAGGGAAGGAGAGAGAGACAGAGGGAGAGACAGAGAGGGAGGGAGGGACAGAGAGACAGAGAGGGAGAGACACAGAGAGAGGGGGGGGGGAGGGAGGGACAGAGAGAGACAGAGAGAGAGGGAGAGAGAGAGACAGAGACAGAGAGGGAGAGAGCCAGCCCCTCACACTCTTGTCCCAAGTTACCTTTCAGAACCTTCTCCCTCATCCCCAGCACAATACTTTCCAGTGCAGCCAGTCTGGATTCTTCACTGCCTGTGGTCAGACCCTGATTCCCACCTCCCCACCTTTGCTCACGCCATGCCCTTGTATTGGATGCCCTCGTTTGCCTTCTCTCTACTATTAGGTCACAGGGTAGAGCTGTAGCCCTTGGCCAGGGCCTCGGCGGCTTCTTGGGGAACACTGAGGGAGCCTCTCCTGCCCCGGGGATGCCCCGTCACGGGCCGAGCCCTTATCACGTGGCCTGGCGTAGCCAAGTGAACGGGGTTCCGAGCTCCAGGAATGGCCGGCCTCTGGCTGGGGGTCGCTCAGGGTGCTCTGATGGATGATGACGCTCCGGCCGGGGGGGCCTGTGGAGGAGCCGCTCTGAGGGGTTGCGCTTGGCGCTCTCGCTTGGGCCAGGGCTCGGCGATGCCCCCTCAGCCTCTCGAGCTCTTCGCGCCGTCCGCACTCCTCCTCTGGGCCGTTCCCAGGCCCCTCCCCAGACACCCAGGAAGGGGAACGGGTCACCCCAGGGTCCCTCTTGTGCCTCTTGCCGTCCCCTCCTGACGCCCCCCCTTGTCCTCTCACAGACGATGCTTTACCGCAGCTTCCTGGGCCTGGCCCTGACCGCGGTCCTGCTGGGGCTGCCCCTTCTGCCGCCAGGTGAGTCCCGGCCCACTTTCTCTCCCCTTTCCTTGGCTCCGTAGAGAAGCAGCTCAGGCCCACCGGCTGGGCAGGGGAGGGCCGGGAGGCTCCATTCAGCCCGACAAGCATTTCCCTTCAGCATCTTCCCTGAACAGAAAGCCCCCCCGAGGCGGCCCCCGTACGAGGGGCCCCAGACTGGCCCGCCTGGGAAATGGGCCTCTCAGAGGGGTCAGGACCCCCTCTCCTGGCCGATGGCCCTGCTGCCTGCCAGTCCTCTTGCAGAGGTCCGTCTGCCACTGAGCTGGCGAGACAGCGGCCAGGCCAGAGCCGAGGCCTCTCAGCTGCTCCAGCGCGTCCTGCCTTTCTCCGCAGGCCTTTCCCAGGAATGTCCCAAGTACAAGGTCAACACCTGCCAGGAGTGCATCAAGTCAGGCCCCGGCTGTGCCTGGTGTAAGACTCTGGTGAGACGGGGGAAGGGCAGAGGGAGGGACAAAGGGACAGCCGGCTGACCCACTGCCTGCCACTGGGAGGGCTGCTGGCCCCGGCCAGCTTTCCTGGCTGAGGAGGGTTTAGAAGGAGCCCTCTTCGGTGAGGAGGACGGCCGCCATGGCGCCGTGGGCCAGGCTGGGCAGCTCTGTGTCTGCCGATCCAGCTGGGCCAGGAGGTCTGGGGGCTGCTGGGTAGAGCCCTAGTGGGGTGCTGGGCTGAGGAGGTGGTGAGCGAAGGGAGCGGAAAGGGAGAGGAAAGGCCCGCCTCCGAGCTGGAGAGAAACACAAAAGGAAACCATCCCAGTGACCACCGAGGAGCTCTGGTAAAGAAAGAGAGGAAAGCCTAGGCCCAGACTCTGCGGGCCAGCCGTGGGCTCAGTGGGCTAACCTTGGACACAGAGGGCTAACCTTGGGCTCGGTGGGTCATCCTTGGGCTCGGTGGGCCAGTCTTGGGCTCGGTGGGTCATTCCTGGGCTCGGTGGGTCATCCTTGGGCTCGGTGGGCCAGTCTTGGGCTCGGTGGGCCAGTCTTGGGCTCGGTGGGTCAGTCTTGGGCTCGGTGGGTCAGTCTTGGGCTCGGTGGGTCATTCCTGGGCTCGGTGGGTCATCCTTGGGCTCGGTGGGCCAGTCTTGGGCTCGGTGGGTCAGTCTTGGGCTCGGTGGGCCAGTCTTGGGCTCGGTGGGTCATCCTTGGGCTCGGTGGGTCATCCTTGGGCTCGGTGGGTCATTCCTGGGCTCGGTGGGTCATTCCTGGGCTCGGTGGGCCAGTCTTGGGCTCGGGGGTCATTCCTGGGCTCGGTGGGTCATCCTTGGGCTCGGTGGGCTAGTCCTGGGCTCGGTGGGCCAGTCTTGGGTGTAGTGGGGCAGCCCCGAGTGCTTCAGTCTGACCCACAGTGCCAGGCCTTGTGTTGGCTCTCTCATGCCATGCCCTGGGGTCCCGGGTCTCAGCTGAAACAGCTCTTCTTCCCAGCTTGTCCGGGGGGAGCCCGGCATCCTCAAAGCAGCTCTGAGCCCGCCCTTGCTTTCTTTCCCCAGAATTTCGCCGAGAGAGGGGAGCCGGATTCCATCCGCTGTGACACCAGTCAGCAGCTCCGGCAGCGTGGCTGCCCAGAAGGCGACATCGTGAATCCCCGCAGCGTGGTCAGGCCGATGGCGGATCCCTCTGGCACCAAGACATCCCAGCTGACGCCTCAGAACATCCAGCTCCGTCTGCGGCCAGGTGGGGCTTGGGCCACCCAGGGACCGGCTGGGGCTTCGGGGGGCTTCTGAGCAGGCCAGGCCATGGGGCAGAGTGCCAGGTCTCAAGGCAGGACGGGCCAAGCTTTTGACCAGCCATAGGCAGGGCTGTGCCTTATCCAAACGCCGAATTGCCCCCAGGTCTGGCACTCAGGAGGCCCTGGAAAGAAGCTGAAGGGGGAGGGAGGGAGCCCGAGCCAGGCAGAGAGCCTCAGAGAGGCAGCTAGTCCGGCCCTTCCTTTTACAGGGTCCAGAGGAAGGGAAAGGACGGCACACGGGCAGTAAACCTCGGAGGCAGCTTTTGCTTCCACATCCAAAGCTGGAAGGGAGGAGGGAGGAAAGAAGAAAAGAACGAAGGATGGGAGGGAGTGCCTCATCTGTGTCTAGTGACAGACTGACTCTTGGGGCCCAGTGGGCTGTGGTGGCTGCTGTTTTTCTAGATCACAGCTTGGCCCCAGGGTCACGTGCTGGAATGCCGTGTCCCACACTCCCAGCCCTGTGCAGCACAGTCCGTGGCTGGCCACAAAAGGAGGATGAAGGGTCTTCCCATGTGGCTGCCGGTGTGACAAGACCACCACAGGCAGGCCCCCGGGAAGGCGTCTTTAGCCCTGGTGCCAAGTTCTAGAGGAGAGCTGGCCAGGGGAGTTGTGAGCAGCCCGGCCTCTCCACAGTGCTCAGGGCTGACCAGGCGATCCCCTGCTTGTCTTCCCCGGTAGGTCAGACAGCAGCATTCAACCTCACCTTCAAGCGAGCCAAGGGCTACCCCATCGACCTCTACTACCTCATGGACCTGTCCTACTCCATGTACGATGACCTGATCAATGTGAAGAAGCTGGGGGGCGACCTGCTGAGGGCCCTGAATGAGATCACCGAGTCTGGCCGCATAGGTGGGGCGGGGAGAGGAGCGGGAGGGCTTGGGCTTAGGGTGGGGCGCAGGGACTGTTTGCTTGGGACTCCCTCATGGCCCACTTCTCCCCTCTGCTGCCCACCTGCCTCAGGATGTCGGGACACACAACTTTCGTCCCAGGGGCATTATGAGTTACGAGATCGAGTCCCCTTCATTTCATAGATGAAGAAACTGAGGCACAGAAGGGCAATATGACTTGCCCAGGGTCACGTAGCTAGGAAAGATGTGTGGTGGGATTTGAACCCAGGTCCATCCCCTCCTCTACTCTAGCTCTGGAGGTGTAGGCTGGCTCTCAGCTCTCAGGTCAAGGGCGTGGCTATATGCCTCCCCTCCTGGCCTCTGGAGCCTTTAAAGAGAAAGATGCTCCCAGCCAGTGCTGGGGAGTTATTTGTGCTAAGCTCCTCTGTGAGAACATTCCCTTCACAGGCACCTGCCGCCACCCATTCCTACCTTTTTCTCCTTCACACACCATCCCCACCCTCACCTCTGGCCAGAGAAGACCCAGAGCCCAGCCCGAGGGCTCTGATTGGCTTTGTGACTTCCCAACAGGCCAGTCCCCTGCTCTGCTCTTGAGCTGGCTGCCTCTCTGACCTCGGGCTCTTCTTCCTTTGGAGAGGAAACCTCCTCCAGGAAGCCTCTCCTGATGCCCCCAGCCCCCTGTTCCCCATCCCTCTTGGAGTTCCAGGGCCTCGGAGGGTGCACCTGGCCCAGCCTCACCCCCGCTTTCCTCCTGGCCTCTGGTGGCCCCACAGGGTTTGGCTCGTTCGTGGACAAGACGGTGCTACCCTTCGTCAATACCCACCCCGAGAAGCTGAAGCACCCGTGCCCGACCAAGGACACCCAGTGCCAGCCCCCCTTCGCCTTCCGGCACGTGCTCAGGCTCACCAACAACTCGAACCAGTTCCAGAGTGAGGTCGGGAAGCAGCTCATCTCTGGGAACCTGGATGCCCCGGAAGGGGGGCTGGACGCCATGATGCAGGTGGCCGTGTGCCAGGTAGGCTGGCAGGCCTTGCCCACTCGTCCCTCTGCCCGCCTCTCCCAGGGTCTGTGCCCACAGGGCCCCAGGCCCTCCCCCATTGGTTCCCCCCTTCTTCCCTAATGCGCCTGCTGGGCGCCGGGCTCTGGGGATACAAAAAGAGACGAAAGGTGATCCGTGCCCTCGAGGAGTGCCACCTAAGGGGGGTGCAAATGAGCCAAGGACAGGGTCAAGTGGAGGAAGGGGAGCAGTCCAGCCGCCATGTTTGCCGCCCGGGGGGGGGGAGCGCCCGGAGGACCCCTCGGCGTCACCTCGGCCCTGGGCTTTTCAGGAGGAGATCGGCTGGCACAACGTGACTCGCCTGCTGGTGTACGCCACCGACGATGGCTTCCACTTTGCCGGAGACGGGAAGCTCGGGGCCATCCTCACCCCGAACGACGGCCGCTGCCACCTGAGAAACAGCCTCTACGAGGACAGCAACAAGTTCGTAAGTGGCCCTCCCTCTGCCCCGACGGTGCCCGGGGGGGGGGGGGGGGGGGAGGCGGGTGCCCGGGTGTAGCCGGGAAGGGGGCGGGTACCGTCCACGCAGCCACTGCCGGATTCCACGTAGCAGTTGGTGATGGTGGGCTTGCCTGTCTGGGCCATCCACTGCCCAGTGTGACGGGGCAGAGCCTGGCGCTGATCTCCCTCCCTCCCTGCCCATCTCTCTCCGTCCAGGACTACCCCTCTGTGGGGCAGCTGGCCCAGAAACTGGCAGAGAACAACATTCAGCCCATCTTTGCTGTGACCAAAAAAATGGTCCCGACGTATGAAGTGAGTGCTGGGGCTGGGGCTGGGCTTCTGTGGCTCCGTGGCTTCCAGGTGGCAGGCACGGGAGCCAGTGACGCCTCCATCCCCTCCCCCAAAAGCCACTCCGGACCCCTCACCCTCCCCCCCAACACTGTCCGTGATGATCTTTGTCTCTGTGGCCCAGCCAAGTCCCCAAGCCCGTTTGCCTCAGTTTCCTCCTCTGAAAAATGGAGCAGGGACGGCCCCTCCCTCCGAGGGTTGTCATGAGGGATGACATCCAAGCCCAGGACGCCATCTCCCCACTGCACCACTGTGCAGTGCTACCTTTCATCTCACCCCCGTGTTTGATGCCAAGAGCATACCCCTGAGGGGGCGGATCGCCAGCCTTGGCTGCCGGAGACTCCACAGGAGCAAGGCCACACGGGAAGGGGATGTCTGGACGGGCAGCTGACACCCCTGGGTGCCCGGTGGGAGCACCTCCTTCTTCAGGCAGGGCAGGGCCCCTTCCGGGAGGCCCTAGAAAGAGAAATGGGCTTGCCCAAGGTTGCCAGGGTGGGATTCGAACCCAAGCCTTCTGTCTATAGAATCAGGGCCCTTTCCACTGTGCTGGGCTGTAGGGAGCCCGCAACAAGCCGTGCCCTCCACCAGCCTTCATTGTGGGAGTCGCATCTGCTGCTCAGTCAATTGGCATTTTCCAAGCCCCTTTGGCAGGGGGGAGGGAAGGAAGGGGGTGCCTGCCATGCTCCAGGGCACCGACTGGGGGAACATCTCCAGCTCTACCCCCTGACTGCACACCAACAGTCACTCCTTGATTGACAGAAACTCACGGAGATCATTCCCAAGTCAGCTGTCGGGGAGCTGTCCGAGGACTCCAGCAACGTGGTCCAGCTCATCAAGAATGCTTACAATGTGAGCGCCTCACCCCCACCCCCACCCCCCGCAGTCAGGCAGCCCCAATGGGACAGAGACACCCAGGCCACGTGGGATTCTGTCCCCAGAAAGGCTACTTGTGAGCCCCAAGGCCTGCCTGAAAACAGCTGGCCACTAGAGGGATATCGGCCACTAGAGGTGACCACAGAGGCAGGGGCCACTAGAGGTGACCACATGGGCTCTGGCCACTAGAGGTGACCACGGAGGCACCAGCCACTATCGGCCACTAGAGGTGACCACAGAGGCACCAGCCACTATCGGCCACTAGAGGTGACCATGGGGGCATCCACCAGTCTTTGGGCCGTCAGCTTGTCCCCTAAGTGTGGGGCCAGGGATTCCCAGGAACCTACAAAGAGGGTGACAGAGGGAAGTCCCAATGTTGTGGTCTGTTTGAGCCTCCTTCCCTGGCAGGGGGCCAACGTGGAAAGAGCCCAAAGTTCGAGAAGGCTGCAGGGGTGTCAAAGGCTGAGAAAGCCCACACTCCCCTTCCTATGGGGCCTGGGTAGGGGGTCCCCAGACCTCCCGTGCTTGAGGACTACACTGTCGCTACCTCCACTGACCTGGGCTCCTTCTCTGCCTCCAGAAACTGTCCTCGAGGGTCTTTGTGGACCACAGCATCATCCCGGATACCCTGAAGGTCACCTACGACTCCTTCTGCAGCAATGGCCAGTCGAGTGTGGACCAGCCCAGAGGAGACTGTGATGGTGTCCAGATCGGCACGCCGGTAAGAGGCCTCCCTCCTGTGTCTAGAACGGCCATCTGGGCATGCCTCGCCAGTGATCTCTGGGGAAGAGAGAGGGGGTGGCAGAGGAGACAGAGAGCTAAACTGAGGCCCAGCAGGCACAATCCAGGAGGAGCAAGCCCTGGGGCTCCTGGCACCCTGCCCCTTGTCTTCCCCAAGACTCTCTCTCCTGGTTTGGGAGTTTTCTCTTCCTTTGTCTTAGAATCAATCAATGCTGCAGGCAGAACTTGAGAACCAGGCCTAAAGATGGGAGGTCCTGGGTTCAAATCTGCCTTCCTAGCTGTGTGGCCCTGGGTAAGTCACTTAACCCTCATTGCCTATCCCTTACCTCTCTTCTACCTTGGAACCAATGTACAGTATTGATTCTAAGAGGGAAGGTCTGGGTTTGAAAAAGAGAAAAAGAATCAATACTGGGTATTGAGTTCCAGGGCAGAAAACCAGCAAGGGCTGGGCAATGGGGGTGAAGTGACTTGTCCAGGGTCACCCAGGTAGGACCCATTCTGTCTAAGATCAGATTTGAACCCAGGACCTCTGGACTCCAGGCTCAGTGCTCCATCCACTCACCAAACCACCTAGCTGCTGTCCCCACTATCTCATACTCCTGAGACTTTGGACTTGCAGGGCACTTCAGGATTGGTGGTGATGATTTCATGCTAATAGCCAAGATTTCTGTGGCCCCTACTATGTGCCAAGCACTGTGCTAAGCACTTAACAAAGAGAACCTTGTGGGAGCTTCACAAAAGCTCTGAATTGAATCCCATAATTGTCTCCATTTTATAGTTGAGGCAACGGAGGCAGATGGAGGTACAATGACTTGCCCAGGGTCACCCAGCGGCTTGTCCCCTGGGAAGGGCCCAGTTAGAGCTTGAGCCTTTGGGACTCCGGGCTCCTCTCTGGGCCCGTTGGTACCAGGTGCCAATCATTGGTGGCTGAGGCCAGCCCAACCCCAAATCTTTTCTCCTTCTGCCCCCAAGTGGTCTCCAGCCACAGCTCAGGGACCCTCGTGAGTTTGGCCAGCTCTGACCTTCACCTCAGACCAGAGGGGCTTCTGTCCCTTCCCCTGGTACCTAGTGGCAGGTTCTGCCCTTTGGTGCCAGGCAGGACAGGCTGACCCTCGGCCATATGACCCCCTGAACCTGCTTTCTCTTGTTAAATTTCTGAACTTTGGCACCCAAGGCGCAGCCCACCTCCCCCACCCCAGCTGTCCCTGGGAGCCCCCAAGGCTTCATGTGTCCGTGGCCTGTCTGTTGGCAGGGGGTCTGTGCTGGCATTCTTCCTCTCGCCCTCTGGGACGGAAGAGGCCCCTTCTGATTCTTGTTCGCTATTGGGGCTGGCCTGGACTCCAGATATTTGCTGCTGGATGGGAGGGGGTCCAGGTGTTGGCCTCCAGGCAGGGAGCCCCCCTTTCCTGCCCAGGGGGCCGCTTAAATGGGGAGGAAGAGCCCAGGCCAGGAGGGGCAAGTGGTGCCTTTCAGGGAGCAGGGAATGTTAGAGCCATTTCTTTCTTTTTTTTCCCTAAAACCCTCACCTCCCATCTTAGAATCAATACCAAGTATTGGTTCTAAGGCAGAAGAGCAGTCAAGGCTAGGCAGTGGGGGTGATGCAACTTGCCCAACGTCATACAATAGGCAGTGTCTGAGGCCAGATTTGAACCCAGGACTCCCATCTCTAGGCCTGACACTCCATACACTGAGCTACCCTGCTGCCCCCTTTTTTTCTTTCTTTATTGATTTAGAATACTTTTCCATGGTTCCATGATTCATGTTCTCTCCCTCCCCTCTTCCCTTCCAGAGCAGACAAGACATCCCCCTGGGTTATACATATGCTATCACTTGATACCCATTTCCATATTCATTTTTGTAATAGAGCGATCTTTTAAAGCCAAAACCCCCATCACATACCCATACAAACAAATGATAAATCATGGGCTTTCTGCTCCCACAGTTCTTTGTCTGGAAGTAGATACATTCTTTCTCCCGAGTCCCTCGGGGTTGTCCTGAGTCATTGCAGTGCTATTATTAGCAAAGTCAGTTACATTCAATCGTGCTACAATGTATCAGTCTCTGTGTACATTGTTCTCCTGGTTCTGCTCCTCTCACTCTGCATCAGTTCCTGGAGGTCGTTCCAGTTCACATGGAGTCCCTCCAGTTCATCATTCCACTTAGCACAATAGTATTCCATCACCAACATGTACCACAGTCTGTTCAGCCATTCCCCAATCGAAGGGCAGCCCCCCATTTTCCAGTCTTTTGCCACCACAAAGAATCTCTTTAGGGTACAAACCCAGCAGTGCTATGGCTGGATCAAAGGACAGGCAGTCTTTTAAAGCCCTTTGAGCATAGTTCCAAATTGGCTTCCAGAATGATTGGATTAATTCTTGGTCCAGCCATTTCCTAAAGGGTTGAATTTGCCAAAAGGGGCCAGAGAGGTGAGTGGAATGCTTGGTGCCTGCTCAGTGGTGCCTCCCACCTAGACACACAGAGGGACCCTCCCCAGCTGCTGAGGAGTGGGCAGCCACAGGGCACTCTGAGCATCTCTTGGGCCTATTCCTCGAGGCTCGCTGGCCAGGCCTTTGGCCTAGAAGGCTGAACCCTCCCCCCTCTTTAGTCCTGGACTCCCCCTGGCCCATCAGCCTCTGGGCTCATTCCTGCTCCTCCTCCTCCTCCTCTCAGATCACCTTCCAGGTGAAAGTGACTGCTACTGAGTGTGTCAAAGAGGATTCCTTCACCATCCGGCCCCTGGGCTTCACTGACATGGTCAACGTCCAGGTTCTGCCCCTCTGTGAGTGCCAGTGTGAGGGTGAGAAGCTCAACAGGAAGCACTGTGATGACAAGGGCTTCGTGGAGTGTGGCATCTGCAGGTGAGGGCACTGCCCCAGGCATCCATGCTCTGATGGGACACAGTCTTCCTGCCTATACTGCTGGAATACCTCTGGTGGCAGGGACCTCATTACCACCGGGCCAGTGTTTTCATGGGTGGCGCCTTCCCCCAGGCTACATGCACCCAGGCTCCCCAAGACTGAGATGGCCTCAGGCCCTGGGGGACCTCATGCCTTGGTTCCCTCCTCGATAAAAGGATAAAATGAGGAGAGTGAAAGGATGCCCTCCTGGGGCCTCCAACCTTGAACCCTACTGGGCCCCTGGGAGAGAGAAACGAAGAAATGACCAAAGCATTCTCCTGGGCTCTAATGCCAGGCAGGGTCAGTCAGGGAGAGACATAGAACCAGGAGGGAAGGAGAGAGGCAGCCAGAGAGACAAAAGATGGAGACAGACAGAGGCCCGGAGACAGAAGCAGAGGGAGAGGGGCAGGTGGGGGACTTGCTGGCCACCTTGGGCACAGGGGAAGGGCAGGGGCATGCAGATGCAGAAATGACCGCAAGGGTCCCCGGGCCTGTCTAAGAGCCTTGAGCCGAGCCATAAAGAGAGCCAGGGCTCTGAGAGGTGGGTGATGAGAGAAGGCACAGCTCGGAGGTCGGAGATGAGCCGAGGGCCTGTTGGCATGGAAAGGGGGGGGGGGGGAGCCCTGCACAGTAGGCCTGGCCAGAGATGGACCCCAACAGAGCAGGAGGGGCTCGGAAGGGCTCGGCCCGGCTCTCCTCATCTGGGGAAGCAGAGGGCATCAGGCCGTGGCGGAGGGAGCTCCCTGGGGTGGCACGTGGGACCCTCCAGCCTCCCTCCTCCCCCAGGTGTGACCCGGGCCACATCGGCAAGACGTGCGAGTGCCAGACCCAGGGCAAGAGCAGCCAGGAGCTGGAGGGCAGCTGCCGGAAGGACAACGGCTCGGTCCTGTGCTCCGGCCTGGGGGACTGCGTGTGCGGCCTGTGCACCTGCCACATCAGCGACCACCCCAACAAGCAGATCTACGGGAAGTTCTGCGAGTGTGACAACATCAACTGCGAGCGCTACGAGGGCCAGGTCTGCGGGGGCGCAGGTGAGCCCCCCCCCCCCCCCCGGGGGAGGAAGAGAGGAAGGGCCGCGGTGCGGGGTCAGACTCGGGGAAGCCTCCTGCCCACACGCTTCTCCCCGTCAGATCGAGGCCGCTGCGACTGCGGCAAATGCCTCTGCTTGCCGGGCTTCGAAGGGACGGCGTGCCAGTGCCAGAAGTCCACCGAGGGCTGCCTGAACATCCGCAAAGTCGAGTGCAGCGGCCGTGGGCGCTGCGAGTGCAACGTGTGCAAGTGCGACCCCGGCTACCAGCGCCCGCTGTGCGAGGAGTGCCCGGGCTGCCCGTCCCCCTGCAACCGATACATGTGAGCCAGCGTGTCCCCCGGGGGCCGAGGGCAGTGCAGGGACTGGCCCTGGGGGGGTCGGCGTCCCTCCGTAGTGCCGCACCCCTGAGGCCCGCCCGGGCGCTCTCTCGCAGCTCCTGCGCCGAGTGCCTCAAGTTCCAGACGGGACCCTTCGCCAAGAACTGCAGCGCGGCGTGTCCCGGCACGACCCTGTCCCCGACGCCCCTCCGCGGCAAGCCCTGTAAGGAGCGCGGCTCGGCCGGCTGCTGGCTGACCTACACCATGAAGCAAGTGGACGGGCGCGAGCAGTACCACATCTACGTGGACGAGGAGCAAGGCAAGGGCCGGGGGGGCTCCGGGGCTCCCCTGGGTCGGGATGCTGAGGCTCTGGGTTCGGATCCCGCGGGGGCCCTCTCCCGGCGGGGAGGCCGGCCGCCCCCTCCAGCGTGCTGCTTTGGCCCACAGAATGCGTGGCGGGACCCAACATCGCCGCCATCGTCGGGGGCACCGTGGTCGGCGTCGTGCTCATCGGGGTGCTGCTGCTGGCCGTCTGGAAGGTCCTGACGCACTTCAGCGACCTGCGCGAGTACAAGCGCTTCGAGAAGGAGAAGCTCAAATCCCAGTGGAACAACGTGAGTGGGTGGGACGGCCCCCGGGGAGAGATCCAGGCGGGCTTCCCTGGAGGAGGCGGCCCCTGAGCAGAGCCCCGAAGCGCCAGGAGAGCATCCTGGGCGGGGGGCACAGCCTGTGCAGAGGTGGGGAGGCCGGAGGGGCGTGCAGATGGGCACACGGGCACTGGAGGCGGACAGGCCGGACCGCAGAGTCATGCCAAGAGCAGAGGTTCTGGGTCAGCCTAGGGAGTCCCAGAGGCTTCCTGAGCAGGGGACCCGGTCAGAGCTGGCGTGCGGGGGAGATGGGGCGGCCGCAGCCCAGACCGGCCATCGCCGCTGGCTCTGAGGCCAGAAGGGAGGGGGCCTGCCCCGAGGGGGCCTCAGGAGGGCCGCTTAGAGGGCGCCCCGATGGCCAGAGCAAGCGAGAGGCCTCCCCGGGACCCCTGAGGCGGGGGCACCCCTCGGGGAGGCCCAGAAGGGGCTGAGGGTGTTGGGGCTGCCCCTGGCCTCCCCCTTCCTGCCCACAGCGCCAGCCCTCAGGAAGAGGCAGTTGTGGGGGGGCTCCAGCCCGGGGCTCCCTCTCCTGCCCTGCCCGACCACACGCCCTTGGTCTCTCCCCAGGACAACCCCCTTTTCAAGAGTGCGACGACGACTATCATGAATCCCAAGTTTGCCGAGAACTAGGCGGCCGCCATCGCCTTCGGTAACACCCAGGAGGCTGTGCGAGGGGCCCGGACCTGTCTGGGGGCCCCGCCGGCCTCTGGCCGGATCTTCTCCCACCTTCCAGGACGATTCTGAAGCTGCCCCCCCCCCCCCCCCCCGCTTCTTTGGGGCCCTCGCCTTCCCCGCCATGCTCTGGCCCACGAGGTTCACACGCCGCCCTCTGTCCTCCCTCTGGTTCCCCGCTGGACCTGCTCCGGGCCGGCCCTGCTTCTAGGATGAAGGGGAGGGACGGACGGAAAACCAGCGATGGATGGCACGTCCTGGGTTCGGATCTGGCTTCAGACGCTTCCTAGCTGGGTGACCTTGAGCAAGTCACTTAACCCCCATTGTCTAGCTCGGGGGAGCTCCTTACCGTCTTCTGCCTTGGAGCCCATGGAAGAGGAGGGTTAAAAAGCGCGCTGGAAGGAGCCAGAAGGGACAGGCTGCTGGTGCTGAAAAGTGGGTGGGTGGATGGACAGGTGGATGGACGGACAGATGGGTAAATAGAAAGAGAATGGACGGATGGCCGGAGGAGTGGGTGGATAGACAGAATGGACAGACAGATGGACGGACAGATGGATACAGAATGGACAGACGGATGGATGGGTGGATAGACAGAATGGATGGACGGACGGATGGATGGATGGATAGACAGAATGGACGGACGGACGGATGGCCGGAGGAGTGGGTGGATAGACAGAATGGACGGATGGGTGGATAGACAGAATGGACGGACGGATGGACAGATGGGATACAGAATGGACAGACGGATGGATGGGTGGATAGACAGAATGGATGGACGGACGGATGGACAGATGGATACAGGATAGACAGAATGGACGGACGGATGGACGGACAGAGGAGTGGGTGGAGGGACCGTCCTTACTGTGAAATCTGAAGCCGCTGGAAAGGGCCCGCCGCTGATGGCAGGACCCAGAGCCAGAGGCTGGGGGCAGCGGACCTCACTTTCCCCCGCAGGCCCCCCCAGGCTCCCTTCCTTTTCCATGGCCAGTTCCATGGTTTGGGCCCAGGAAGGCTGCCTGGCCGGCCCCCCCTCCCCGAAGCGGCTGCGCGCAGCTAACTGGCTTCTCCTCTTCTGAGCGCTTATTAAAATGGCAGCCGCCACTGCGCAGTCTCTCGTTTCTTCTCAGACATTGTGCGCTTGCTTCCGGCCCTTTGAGGGCGGAGCCTCGAGCGACCGGGTGCGGGGACGGGGGCTCCCTGGGGGGCCGACGGCTGGGGGGGCAGTGAACAGCCCGAGACCCTTTGAGGCCGCCGAAGCGCCCCACGTCTGCCCGGCCACGGGGAGCTCCCTCTGGGGTGCAAGAAGGGCTTTTCCTCTCGGTCACATTTCCGGACGTCAGTCTGTGAGGTGCCCGCCTGGGCCTTCTGCACAAGCCCAGCCCCTCCGGGCAGGAAGACCCCGTGGGCACAGGGGGCAGCCCGCGGCGCTCTGCGAGGCTTAGGAGAGGGAGGGGCGGGTGGGGGCGGGGCTGGAGCTCCTCGGCCAAGTTCCGGGGATGAGGCTGGGCCCAGGGAGGGGCGGCTGCTCTTGCGGCCCCTCCCGTGAGGAAGCGGGGCTCAAAGGGCCCCGGGAGACCCTCCTTCAGGCTGGGGGGGCAGCAAGGGGCAGCCTTAGGGTGACCTCAGTTTCCCCAGCCGTAAAAGGGAGGCACCGCAGGAGCCGCTGAGCGCCCAGGCCTGCGTGCGGCCGGCCAAGGGAGGCTCGAGGGCCTTGGCTTGTCCGCCTGGGCCGGCAGAGTCCTCGGGCGCCACCCCAGCGTCTGACCGCCCGGCCGAGGGCCATTCCTGGAAGGCTGGGCCGGTCGGCCGGCCGAGGGTGCCCCCTGAGCAGGACGGCACTTAGAAGAGCCGTCGGGGCAGTCGGAGGCCCAGAGGCTGTGAGGGGAGGCCACGGGGAGCCTCCCTAACCCAGAACTGAACTGGCATTTGCTGAGGGGGATGACGGAGTCCTCGGGCCCAGCTGGCGCTAGCAGTCTGGGCCCGAGTCGTCCTTGGGCTGGGGGGGCCCTCCCTACCGTACCCCACTCTCTGGAAGCAGGGGGGGGCCTGGCCCAGGGGAAGGACTCTGTCCCTGGCCAAGCCTTGGAGGTGCGGGAATGCTCCCCTTTTACAGATCAGGAAACTGAGGCCCACAGAGACCTTGTGCCCGGGGTCACCTGGACGCTGGCTCCGGCTCTGGGCCAAGTAAGGAGCCCCGCGGCTGTGGAGGGGTTCAAGGTCAGGCTGTAGGGCCCCTTGGGGGGCACCCAGAGGGAAAGGAGGGCTCCAGCCTTTGGGGGGCTGGGTTGGTGCCGAGGCCAGGAGAGAGGTGGGGAGGACTCCAGGCCTACCGCCGCCCTGCCCCCAAGAGGGAAGGATCTGAACTGCCAGGCCTGTCACCAGCCCCAGACTCAGTTTCTCACCCTCCGAAAGAATAAAGGAGCCCTACTTCCCTCCCCCCACTCCACCGGCGGATTTCAGCAGCGCCTGCGCAGTGAAGCCCGCTGGCCCCGCCCCGCCTGCGCATGCTCAGTGGCGAGCTGGGGCGCGGCTGGGTGTCCGCCTCTCTGGCCGTCGGGCTTGTTCTTCCTTCGTGTCTGTGGGTGGCAGAGACCACAAAGCGCCTGCTCATGGAGCCCCCCGGCCCATTTCGGGCCGCGTTGGTTGGGCCGCTGCTCCTGCTCCTGCTGCCGCTACTCCTGCCTCTATCTGGGCCGGCCGTGTCCGCCCAGAGCGCGGCCGCTGGTAAGAGAGCGTCCAGAGCGCACTGCGCCTGCGCTGGGTGGGGTAGGAGACCTGGGGCTAGAGCGCTGCTCTCCGGAGTCTGCCTCGGAAGGGAGCTCCCGCTTAGCGCACGGTGCGCCTGCGCGGAGTGGGTCGGGTCTCCCTCCCCCATTTTTCTCAAATTACGAATGGGGAAACTGAGGTCCCGACCGGGGTGGGGGGTGGGCTGAGGCCAGGCGCTCCTCCGTCCCATATCGGCCTGGGTGGGGGGGTTGGAGAACCCCGGTGACGTCACTGCCTGTCGGGGAGGCGGGGCGCGTTTCCCGGCCCCCTTCTATCACGTGAAGCCGAGAAACCCCGGCAGCGGCGCCCCAGGGAAGACGAGCCCCCTCCTACATTCCCAGCGGGGGACCAGGGGGTGACTCGGGCTCTCTGTCCCCAGCTTGCTCTGAGAGCACCAACCGCTCCTGCAACGACTGCCTGAGGAACGTGTCGGTAAGTGACAGCAGCTCCCCCGGCAGGCCCCGCCCCCGGCCGCCCCGCCCCCTCCCCTCCCGGAGAGAAGCGGTGAGGTGACCCGGCCCCCCTCTCCCTGCCTCAGTGCTTCTGGTGCTACACGAATAACGCCTGCCTGGACTACCCCGTCAGGAAGATCCTGCCGCCCAGCGCCCTGTGCCCGCTGAAGTCGGCCCGCTGGGGCGTGTGCTGGGGTAAGTGGGGCCCGCTGGGCCCTGCGCCGCCCTTGACGCGTGCCCGAGGCCGGGGGAGACCGGGCTGGAGGGTGCAGGAGGCCGGCCAGGGTCCGCAGGTCCCCCAGGCTTCTGGGTTCCCGGGCCCCGGCGATCCTGCCCAGCATTCCTGCGGCCCCCGGTCACTTGTGCGCGGTGGGATGGGAGAAATGGGGGGGCAGAGGGCAGATGAGGGGCCCTTCCCGAGCTCCTGGGTCATTGCCTCCCCCTGCCTTTTCCTGCAAGGGTCACATGACCTAGGGGCGGGGCCTGCGTGCAGGAACCAGGAGGCGGGAAAGGAGCCCCCCAGAGGCGCCACGCCCAGCCAGGGTCTCTGCCTGGACTCCCCGCCCCCTTCGTGCCAGTCCTAGAGGGACGGGGCCAGGCTGAGCCGCCTCCTGCCAAGAGAAGGGGGAGGCTCTCCAGGCTCCCGGCTAGCAGGGGCCACACTGATGCTCATCCCTGGCCCGGAGCGGGCACACCAGCATTCTCCCCAGAGTCCCCGGCCTCGCCCGCGGCCCTCGTGTCCGTCCCCGGTCGCCCCGGCCTTGCTTGGGCTGGATTCCAGGCCGGCCGCTCGGCAGCCTCTCAAGTCCCGGCATGCAAGTCCTCCAGAGGCTTCTCGCCAGCGTCTGGCTGTCAGATCGCTGCTGGAGTCAGCCAAGATGGCAGCATGGGGGGGCGGTGGGTGGTTTGTGGGCTTCTGCAGGGTGCAGGGAGAGCCCCGAGTGCCCTCCAGCGTCGCACGCAGATCCCTCAGTCAGAGCCGTCTGCCTCCCGGGGAGGACGAAGCTGGCCGGAGCCCACTTCCAGGCGCCGCTCTCCTGGGAGTCTCCCCAGTGCCAGAGGGCAGGTGGGACGGTCCCGAGGCTGAGCAGCGCCTAGTCAGCGCTGCGGGCACTCCCTCCCCTCCCTTCCCTGGGCACCCCCGGCTGAAGCACCAGCAGAGCTTTAAATCGTCCCTCCCCAGGCTCCGGCCATTCTGTGCCCGCGGTGCCTGCCTCCTCCCCTGCCTCGAGCTGGCACCCTTTGGACCTTGCTCTGTCCCGGGAGTGCTCCCAGGTGCCCGGCACATGTCGTATGGGGTCCCGGACACGGACTGGGCTGGAGCCCCTGAGCGGGTGCCGGAAGGGCCGTGCTCAGAGGCCTGGGCTGACCTCAGGCTCCCTGCGGGTAAAGTTCTGGGGGTCCTGCCCCTGCTGCATCTCCTCTGCCCGTGGGAGCCCCACAAGAGGCCCTGTGGACAGGTTTGGGGGCAGAGAGGTCCCCCGGGAAGGAGTCCGGGCCCTGGAGGACACCGTTTCCTGAATCTCGGACATGAACCTGTCTGCGTCTTTGGGGTGCACACAGAGTGCTTCGAACGTAGCCTCGGCTGCACCCCCCATGCCCTGGCGGCGGCCTCCCTCCAGGCTCCCGGCCTCACTGCCCAGGGTGTGTCGAGGGCTGCTGGGGTGGCCAAGTGCTTGCCGAGATGGCTCTGGCCCCCCTGAAAGGTCGCCGAGGAAGGGGGGAATGAGAGGAAGCCTGCTCAGGGAGCCACAGGACGGGGTATGACAAGGAAGGTGGAAGGACCAGGACTCCCCTGGAGCACGTCAGAGTGGGCGGAGGGAGTACGAGGCTGAGGCACCAGGAGGACAGGTTGGGGGAGCCCAGGAAAGCTGCGTCTGGTGCTGGGGCAGGACTCGAACCCCAGGCCTGAGGTCTGTCTCTTTGTTGGCTTCTGAGACCCTGGTCCAGGCCGTTGCTTTTGCTCCAAGCTCCATCTCCAACTCTAGGACGATGAAGCCAGGAAAAAAGGAACCGGAGATGACCGACATCGACATGAGGGCCTCTCATACAGGGAGGGTTGGGGGTGCGCTGGTATTCCCATCCCCGGACCCCAAGTGCAAGGAGGCAGCAATCCACGCAGGTGGAGAGACTCGTGCCGGCCAAGAGGAAGACAAGATGTTTAGCCCCTCCTCATGTCCTAGATGGACGGCAGGCAGAAAGGCGAAGGCCTGGCCTTTCCAGAGAGCGCTCAGAGCAATCCGTTCCCCTGTAAAGTAGCTGCTCTCCAAGCCATCGAACGACGCTTCTAGGGAAGCGTCAAACTTTCCAGCAAAATGCGTCAGAATGTGAGCAAGGTTTGCTGGGAAACACCCTAGAAAAGGTGCTGGGATGAGCAGAAGCAAGAGAGCATCCCCTCCCGGCGCAGGGGAGCCCGGACGGTGGCCGTAGGTCGCTCTTTTGGCCAATTGAAAAATGCGCCTCTGACCAGACGGGCCGTGCAGCCTTCGGGATGGACGTTGTGACAGGGCGGTCTTGGAAAGGGTCGCCATCGACAGCGGCCAAAATAAAAGTCATTGGATGGTCAGGCCTCCTCGAGAAGAGGGTTGGCATGTTCACAGCCAGGTGGCTCAGCGGGCCTGGAGGCGGGACAGCCGGAGTTCAAATCCAGCCTGAGGCACTTCCTGGCGGGCCAGACTGCAGGAGGGGTGTGAAAGGGTGGGGGGTGCTGATGGCTCTCCAGAAGTCTGGGGGAGGGGAGGGGAGACCTGAGGATGAGGTTTGGGGTCTCTCGGCCCAGGGTCGTGGCTCATGATTCCTGGGCCTTCCCTTCGTTCTGTTCCCAGTGAATTTCGAAGCCCTGATCATCGCCATGTCAGTAGTGGGAGGGATCCTCCTCCTGGGCATCACTGTGTGCTGTTGCTGTTGCTGCAGGAAACGGAAGAGCCAAAGGCAAGTGCTAGGAGGGGGTGGGGGTGGGTGGGCCTTGACCACAGCCGGCCACTGACCACGGACTGGCTCTCTTGCTTTGGCAGGTCAGACAAGGAGGAAGAGCGGGCTGCTCGAGAGAGAGAGGAGAGGAAAGTTCGGCAGGAGGAGAGGTAAGGGGGACCCCAGACCGTGCCCCGAGGGCCCCCTGGAGGAGGGTGCCCCCCCCCACCAGGAAGCCTTGGCACAAAGAAGGGGCACAGGGGTGCCAGGGCCTGCCGAGGGGGAGAATGTAGGAAGTGAGCAGAGAAGGGACCTCTGGCATCCCCCTCTTAGCCCCCAAGGAGCGAGTTTCCCTCTGCTGCTCCGGGCTCACCCCTCTGGCACAGCTAGGCTTAGGTGTCCTCCTGGCTTCCATTCTTGCTCGGGCCACTTCCCTTTTCTCCTCGCGGCTCGTCGACTCCCGCATCCGCTTCTTGTCACCAGCTGCCCGCACTTAGTGATGGCCCTGGAGAGCCCTCTCCGTGCACTGCCACCACCGCAGAAGCAGATGCAGGAGCAGATGCAGGAGCAGTTCCTTGATTCTTGTCTCCCTCCGGGGCCACCTCAGGCCCTCCCTACCACCCCCCCTGCTGCACGCCTTCTGTCTGTGACAGACTCCCCGCCTGCTTTTTCCCCTCCCCCAGCTGGTCCCGGGACCTCCGTCCTCCTCTGCCTTGTAGCATGCTGAGCTGTGTGCCAGGCTCTGCCCTCGGGCACCACCAGGTGTGGGTGTTCTCCCCCGCCCTGGACAGAGACCAGGAGGCCACTGCCTCGGGTGGCCTTGTACCTCACCGGATTCTTTCCTTTTGCAGGAGAGCCGAGATGAAGTCTAGACACGAAGAAATCAGGAAAAAATACGGTGAGGCCCGTCCGTCCTCCTGAGTTGTAGTGCCTGTCCACGGGCCCCAGAAGTGGATGTTGGTGGCCAAGGTGGCCAGGGTGGGTTGGGGCGGAGCCTGCTTTGTTAGGCTTCCCGGGAGCTGCTCTTCCTGGTCCCGTTAATCTGTGGCAGGTTCTGGGTCCAGACGGGGCGTCGGGGTTCCCTGGGAGTGGCCGCCGCTTGTCATCCAGGGAAGAAGCCTCGGGCAGGCCTTTCCTGCCAGGCCCCCCTTCAGTGAGAGGCTTGTAACCTGAATCTCTTATTTTCAGGGCTGTTTAAGGAACAGAATCCGTACGCCCGGTTTGAAAACAATTAGTGCCTCCCGGGAGCCCAGGCACCCTCCCTGCGCCCCCGGCACCCCTTCCTCCGAAGCTGCTTTCAGGAAAGAGCCTTCTGTTCAAAGGAGACGCCCGGCCCCCGACGGGTCACTCACCGACGCCACGTTCCACGAAGACCAGTGCCAGGGCCTGGGCTGGAAGAGGAGGGCTGCTCGGCCCCAGGTCCCCCTACACTCAGCCTTGGGGCCCCCCTGCTCTCGGCCCCGGGCCCCCCTACACTCGGCCTCGGGGCCCCCCACACTCAGCCTCGGGGCCCCCACACTCAGCCTTGGGGCCCCCCTACACTCGGCCTCGGGGCCCCCCCCACTCAGCCTCGGGGCCCCCACACTCAGCCTTGGGGTCCCCCTGCACTCGGCCTCTTTCTTGGGTAAAATGCGGGTCTCGTTCTGGTTGAGGTTTGTCCCCTCCGTTGCGTTCTTCAAGGCTGGGCACCCCCGAGAAGCCGCCCTTCGCAGGCCCGGGTTCCTCTCCTGTGCAGGAGAGACGCTGCGCCGCCCGCCGTCCCAGAGGGTCCACGTTTCCGTGGCTCCGGAGCCACAGGACGGGCCAAATAAGTGCCTTTTCCCAAACCCCCTGCAGAGGGCGGGGCGCCCCTCCCCCAGACTCTGGGCGCACAGTGGCAGCCGAAGCCCCCCCTGATCTCGGGGCCTTTCTGCCCTGAGACCCGCCCAGCCGACCTGCCTTGGGGGGAGGGAGCACTGTGATGACTGGCGTGCGCGGCCCCGGTGGTGCTTCTCTGCTGCGTTTCTACTCTGTATCTAGGCCGGGCATCATCCGGGTAGCCCCATGCCCGCAGCGCCTGCCCTTCGGGAATGCCAAATAAAACATCGATTGTACGATTGTACTTCCTTCCGGTTGGCGCTCCCTGGGCGGGGGAGGGGGATGGGCCGCCGTCCTGCCCCACGAGGCCGGGAGACAGCCCTGGGCTTTGCAGGCTCCCGAAACCCGGCCACAGGCGGGGGGGTTTGGGTCTGGCCTGGCCGTGTCTGTCCTGCCCTCAGGACCAACCTCACCGCTGCGAGAGCGGGCGAGGCGGGGGGAGGGGTCTTCTGCAGAGGCCTTGTGGGTGCCAGGCTCGGGCACCACCTGCCCGTGTCTCGAGCAGAGCAGGGAGGCTCCGTGCCAGCCGGCCGTCCTCGGTGCCTTTCCACGGGCTTCCTGTGCCGCGGCTCCGCCCTGTCCTCTGCCTGCAGATCCAGGGCCTCCTCTCGAGCCTGCCACCGAGGGCAGAACCGTCTCCGGTCGCCCCGTGGGGAGCCTGGCACGCCGCAGGCTGCCGAAGGCTTCCCAGAGGGCCCCAGGAGCCAGCAGGCGGAGGCGGCCCGGCCTCCCCCTCTCCCAGTCTCCATCCCGTGGGCTTTGGGCCCCAAACCGGCCTCTCCTCCGGCCTGTGTGTCGGGCTTCTCCTTTGGGGGAGCGTCCAAGCTGAGCAACCAAGCGGCCCTCCAGACCAGGGGACGGCCCAGGAGGGGCCTCGCTGGGAGGGGGGGGGAGAAAGCAAAAATCCCGACCATGACCGTCTGTGATCGCAGCCTTGGGAGGAAGAAGGCGAAATGGCGGAAAGTGGGAAGGGCCAAGCCTAGAGCGCCTTCAGGACCCTCCAGCAGCCATTCCAGAGCCCCAGGGGAAGGCGAGGAGGGCCGGGGGGACAGGAGCAAAGTCCTCACCTCACATTCTCTCTCCATTTTGGGCTCCAAACTCTGTCCCTCCCGCCATGCACCCGCCAGAAGAGAAGCCAACGCCAACGAAGCCAATGGATGTGAATAGGAGGAACAGCACATCGAGGCGGGAAATCCTGCGCCAGGCTGCGCTCGGAGCCCCTCGCGTCTCCTCTGGGCCTTCGGGATCCTTGTTATGGATCAGTGGACTGACCGGACGGGTGAAGCTCAGCATCACGGTTTGGCTGGGACGGTGCACACGCATCTCCCGTTCTGGCTTCGCGTCGTTCGCGTAGTCTCGCCGAGCTTCCCTGCGGCCGCCCCCTCGCAATCATGTGGCCGTTCCTGGGCTCTCCATTCTTTGCCATCACAAGAAGTGCTGCTGCCCATCTTTTTGTACAAACGGGGGCCCTTTCCCTTTCCCTTCTGATCTCTTTGGGGTGTCACCAGAAGGGATGTTCCTGGGTCAAAGGGTACCCCCAGTTTCACAGCCTTTTGGCCCAAGTTGTTCTCCAGAATGGTTGGACCCGTTCACAACCTCCTAATAATTTGTTAGCGTACCTATTCATGTCTCATCCTCTCCGTTATGTGACTTTTCTGATAAGTGCCCCGCAATATCTAGAGTTCTTTTAATTTGCATTTCTCTAATCAAAAACGCAGAACTATTAAATAGTCAAAAATCGCTCTTTAATCAAGGGAAAAGGGGTTCGCGCCACTAATACGACCACAGAGCTGCTTTCCAAGACTGCACAGAGTCAAGACCCCTGGTCACCAGCCCCTGGGGAACCTAGATACCACTCTAGGTGACCTGGGGGCTTTAGGGTTAGAGGGACAGTTGATTGACTTTACAATCGTGAGAAAGGAAAATGAGGAGTTCCAGACAGGAATAATAGTGAGGGGCTGGGGCCCCACAATGGACACAAAAGGGAAAAGACTTAGCCTAGGGCTGGGTCACCTTGGTCATGGACCTTAGCCTAGGGGAAGAAACCATTGGGACAAAAGGGATGCTTAATATTGGATGGGATTAGCTATTCCCACCCAAACTACCAGGAAGTTCACTGTCTGGTCAAGAGGGGCCTTCCCTCAGGGGGAGACTCTCCTGTGACAAGGTCCAAACCTGGGGTTTCTACACTCAAACTAAATAAACTGGGGATCTCTAGATTTCCATGTTGACAGATTTAAAGAACTTTTTCATATGGTCATAAATCACTGTGATTTCTTCGCTGCCGCCTCCTCCTCTTATTCAAAGGCAGAAGAGTGGTGAGGGCCAGGTGATGGGAGTTAAGTGACTTGCCGGTGCAATAACAAAAATGGGTTTGACAAATACAAGAATTTTAAGAAATTGTGGTCGCCATTTACAATAATTAAAAAATTAAACTATGAGTCTGTTAGTAGCTTTATTACAGCAGGGAAGAGACTGTAAAGGGGCAAATGGAGGAATGAGGTAGAAACTATTGCCTAGCTAAATACCCTATGATTGCTGCTCCAAAGAAATCCAGCTCAACACTGACAAAGGCTCCCTTGGGTCCTGCTCTCCAACCAGAAGAGTGGGAAAGCCTCTAGATTCCAAACTCCAGGTGGAAGTCCATGAGAGTCACCAACCCAGAGCCACAAAGGCAGCAGCAGAATCCAAATGCTCTCAGCTGCCTTTTGTAAGCACTTCCTGTTTCTCTGGTTTCTAGTTCCTTTCACCCTGGGCTGGCCTATCCCATCTCAGGAACAAATTGTAGTCTCCCAATTTGCCTAGCACTGTGGGGAAGTTGGGGGGTGGGGGTGGGCAATGCTTGTGGTCCTTCAGGACTAAGTGTTAAAGACTTAATTAAGTAGGAAGGGGGTGGGTCAAGTTCTTGACTGATTATGTTAAAACAAACAAGAAGAGTTTAAATGGTCTTTCGCAACAGGGTCCCACAGCTAGGAAGTGCCGAAGGTCTTATTTCCTCCCAGAACCTCCAGTTTCCAGACTTGACTCTCCAGAGATCCGTCCAACAGCCTCTTTGAGGATCCAAGGTTGTATCTCTGTCTAAATGTGACGACCCGGTCAGATAAAGGAGGTGAGACACACTGTGTATTCAAACCCACGTATGCAGGCATCACACACAGTGCTCTGCCATAGCACCGTGGTTCATTTATTACATAAGTTTTTTGGTACGTGCCTCTTTGACACACAATCCAATTTCTACATATGTGACATTCTACATTCTGATTGGATATTATCAAATCTCCTAAACAACACTCTTGTGATGTTACTACAACAAAGAATTCTGTGATCATTTACGAGGTTTCTACAACACTATATGATTGATGTGAATAAAGCCGTTTGTAGGTTACCCCTTGACCTGCTGAGAGGATCCCTGTGCTTTTGGTCAGCTTCCACTATCCATCACGATTGCTTGGGAGATAAACAACCAAACATCTTCGTATCTAGGTGTGAGGACCTAAAGCAGACCAGTTTGGGGGTTTTCCTCCATTTACAAGTTCTGTTTTCCTTGTGTTACTTTGAAGTGCCCAGCAATGCTGCTTGGCTTCTGATTCAACAAATTCACTGGAGTGTGGTAACTGTAAGGAAAGGTTTATTGTGGTGCTCGAGCATTTGGCCAGTGTTTATTAAAGGGCCTTGGAGTGTGTCTTGTGCTTGAGAAAGGAGGAGTTATGGGCAATAATCTTTGGGCTTTAATTCTGAAATTGCAATCTTTTGGGGGTAACAATCTAGGGGGATTAAAGTGGGGTACACATATACTGATCTTATAAGTATTTGCTCTCATATTATTTCTCTTGTATTGGGGAGAGATTAGTAATCATAGCAAATCCATTAGTGGGGGAAGTTGGGAAGAGAAGTCACAGAAAGGAGGTTGGCGGGGGGCATCTCCTTTTTGGGGGGCTGCTTTGCAGTTTCTGACGTCTCACTGTGACCATGTCAGCCTGTGAGGGTCTGTTGGCTCCCTGCAGCTCTCTACCCACTGAGCCACCTAGCTGCCCCTACTCAGGCTATTTCTTCACTTTGAACTTTGTGTTGAAGTTGGACCCCACTTCTCTTGAGTGAGGAGGCCCTGAGCTAACGTCCAGGCTTTTTGGGGTTTCTGTTTTCAGAGCTGGTTCTGGGGGTCTGCAAGCTTTTGGTGCTTCCAAGGTGCTGTGTTCTGGGAGAAGTATGATTGCTGCTCTCCTGGTCCGTACTCTGATCTTGACCCAGGCAGGACTCTTGCTTTCCCAAGGCTTTAAGCACTAGCATTCCCATGGGTCTGGGAGCTGTGACCAGGGCTCTGGCTCTCTTACCTTTGCCTTGGAATTGTGAAGATTGAATTTAGCTCTGCCTTGATTGGGAAGATTGAATGGTGATCCTCTGTCTATTTGTTGATTTAATCCCCAGAAATGTAAGCACAGTGCTTGAAGTTGAGTGGGAAGGTCTGATCACCAAAGGTATAAGCATCCCACTGATGTGAAGTGGGAGGTCTGTGACTAGAGTGCGATAGTGCCTAAAGAATTAGAATGGACCAACTGCCTTCTGGGCAGTCCTAGAGCACAGCATCTGCTGTGACTGGTAGACCTGAATTTAGGGGAGGTGACACAAGAGAAAAAGGTCTTTAAAAAGAGGAGCACAGAAGGGATTCGGGATGGAAGAACTCTGACTCCGAGTAAAGACTGGAGGACAGACACTTGAGGAGAGACTGGAAGAGGAACTGGACCTTGGAGGAACTCGTGCAGGAGACCTCAGACTGCTTTCCTTTTGGTCACTGTTGGTGAGTGAAAGGCTGACGTAGTGACCATGTCTTTCTGGAGGCATGAAGCCTCCAGGAAAGGCCCACCATCTTGAGACCTTTCCCCTGGCTGGGGCTTAGAATTTCTAACTGGTATCAGTGGAAACCAGAGCTCGCTCTCTCTCTCCCCCTTTCTCTCTCTCTCTCTCCCTCCCTCTCTCTCTCTCTGTCTCTCTCCCTCTATCTCTGTCTCTCTCTCTCCCTCTCTCTCTGTCTATCTGTCTCTCTCTCCCTCCCTCTCTGTCTCTCTCTCTCTCCATCTCACTATCTGTCTCTCTCTCTCCTCTCTCTCTCTCTCCCTCTATCTCTGTCTCTCTCCCTCTCTATCTGTCTCTCCTCTGTCTCTGTCTCTCCCTCTCTCTATGTCTCTCTCTCCTCTCTCTGTCTCTTTCTCTCTCTCTCTCTCCCTCTATCTCTCTCTCTTTCTCTCTCCCTCTCTCTGTCTCTCTTTCTCTCTCCCTCTCTCTCTCTTTCTCTCCTTCTATCTCTGTCTCTCTCCCTCTCTCTCTCTCTATCTGTCTCTCCCTCTCTGTCTCTCCCTCTCCCTCCCTGTCTCTCTTTCTCTCCCTCCCTCTCTGTCTCTATCTGTTTCTCTCTCCCTCTGTCTCTCTCTCCCTCTGTCTGTCTCTCTCTCTCCCCGTCTCTCTTCCTTAATATCTTCCCTCTGTTGTAAATAAGCGACCATAAATTCCATTTACTTTAGGAATTCATTTGGGGATTTAGAAATTAAACCCCTGGCGACCACCTATATAAATATTCAGTCCAACCACAATTAAACTTAGCCGAATCATGGCCGAGCCCTTGCTCCCTGGTGACTGACCCTGAAGGTGCTCCTCTTTGCTTCGAGCTGTAGCCCACAACTGCCCATCTGCACCATTGATCCACAGTGCCAGCCAAGGGTCCGCAGGGCCTCTTTCTGCCCAGTCATTCCACCCCTTTGCCATCTCGGGGCTGAGAGCTCCTGTGACTGCTGCCGCTGCCACCCTCCAGGCTGGTGCAGCCCCAGCCCCAAACCTCTCTTGCCAAGCTCCTTAGCTGTCCGGGGCTCGAGAAATGGCTCCCTGCGACCTTTGGTTGGCCCTGCTGCTTCAAGATGGCGTTGGGTGGCTGGGCTGCCGACTGCCCTCCACCATCTTGGTTCTGCGTTGGACAAGTCAGCAGAGCAGCTCAGAAGAGGAGAGGGCTCCTTTGGAAAGATGATAAGTTCTGTTTGGGCCAGCCACGTAGGGGACGTGCCTGGAGCGAGATGTGGGTCTGTCCCAGATGGCCGCGGAGCCAAGGCGGCCCGAGCCGCTGCTAAACCCCCGAAGCTCACTGCACAGCACAGCACGGCTGGACGGCATGGAAAGGAAGTTTCTCCATCCAAGGTCCCAGAGGACGCCCTCCCCGTCTATCCAGATCCTTTCTGAGGCCTCTGAGTAGAGGGAAAGTGTGGGATGCCCAAGGCTACTGGCCAGGAGCCTGCCAGGGAGGGCTGGGAGAGGGAGGAGGCGACCCACTAGGAGCTGGTTCCCAGCAAGGAGAAGGTGCACCCGGCGTCCCTGGCCGAGAAGAGCCTCGCATGGACGAGATGGAGAGCGTGTTAGGGAGGGCGGAGAGTGGTGCGGCGCAAGCCAGGACACCTGCTCTTCCTCCCTCTTTCCTTCCGGCCTCAGCTCGGGGGCTGCCCTCTACACCACACAGCTCCTTTCCGTGGCTGCTGGCTCTTCCCAGGGATCAAGAGTCCCCGGAGGGCAGGGACTGCTTTGCTTTTGTCCCTACCCCATGAGGTGGTACCCCTGGAGGCCCCCAGAAGGCGGGAGGGGTGCCTGGCCGCGCTGGCTCCCCCTCCCTCTCTCCGTTCTCCAGGGAAGAGGCTCTCCTCTCCTGCCCGCCGGCTTGCCGCAGGCCGCCAGGACCGAGGGCCTGCCGAGGAGACCCTCCAGGAGACGCCGCTCCGACGCCTTCACCCCCCCCAGATCCCTTCCAGGAGGAATGGGGTGCTCGAAGGCCGGCTCTGCTCGCTGTCACGGCCGGGACCACCTCGAACTCGGCTGCCCTGGGCTTACGGAGGGGCAAGAAGGGCTCCCCCCACATGGCAGGCTCCGCGAAGGGGTCTTGGTGGTGGTTCCATCCATTGCTCTGCTCTAGGGGGAAAGAGGGCCCCTCCCGAGGCCGGGAGCCCTTCGCGGGGCTGAAGGGCGAGGCTCTGGGGGGGCCTAGCCAGGAGGGTTCCCAGGCAAGTGCCCTGAGCAGCGGCAGGGTGGCCCGGCGGGGGGGCCCAGGAGGGGGTGTTGCCTGTCGCTCCGTCTGTGAGGCCGGCAGGAGGAGCGGCCCCAAGTTCTCGGGGGCTTCCGCAGGGGGTGGGGCGCCAGAGGCCTTCCGGAAGGTGCAGGAACAGACGATTCGGGGCGTTTTCATTTTACATCCCTTAAAGGAGCCCAACTGGTCAGGCGGCTCCCAATTAGTCACGTGATGAGAAAAAAGAGAAAACCCCGGAAAAGGGAAGCCATTTGGGGGGCGGCGGCACCCTTGGGAGCCTCTTCCCTGTCCCCCGTCCTCGTGCTGCGCCCTTCACGCAGGCCCCCGCGTCCCGCCCCCCCATGCGGCGGCGCCCAGGCTCAGGCTTCCAGATTGCCCCCCCCCCCCCCCCCCCGACCGCACTGGGCAGGCGCCTTGGTGGCCCCACAGGCGTCACTTCCCTTTTCTGCCGGGTGGGGGAGGCGGCGCCAGAGGGACGGAGGGGGCACGGAAGCCGCTCCGGCGGGGTCCGAGACCTTCGGCTCTCCCCCTGGAGAAACAGACCTTCACGCTGCCCCAGAATTCACTTCGAGGGGCACCTCGGGAGAGTCCGGCACATCCGCGCCTTCCTCCGCCACGCTGGCTCCACCCCAGAGCGGGCCTTGGAGCCAGCCAGGAAAAGCCTTCCGGACGCCAGGCTGGGGGAGCCGCTCTCCGGGAGGGAGGGAGACGGGGTGTGGGGGAGACACAGAGAGGGAGGGGGAGCCCGGGAGGGGGAGGGGGAGACAGAGGGAGGGAGGAGGAGGGAGAAGAAGAAAAGGAAGGGTGAGGAGGGGCGGGAAACACGCCCACCATGGTTCTTGGCCATCCAATGCTATTGGAGCCCTCTGGCCCCAAGATGGTGGACGCAGTGCGGCGGCGGCCCCAAGATGGTGGACGCAGTGCGGCGGCGGCCCCAAGATGGTGGACGCAGTGCGGCGGCGGCCCCTCCCCCCGTTTTCTGAGGAAGGTCCCGGCCACTGGGGAGCCCGGCAGCGCCCGCCGCCCTTGGGTGGCGGGCTGAGGGCAGCCGATGGGAGCCCCCGCCAGGCTTCTCCACCCCCACTTCGGACAGGTCGGATGGTCCTCCGGGCACTCCGTGCACGCAGCGGGCAGGCCATTCCAGGGAAGGGTCGATCCCCCCAGCCTGCCTCTCCCCGGTGGCGCATCGCTCCGGCTCCGCCGAGGGGCCGCTGCTGGGCTCCTTCCGTCCGGCCCCTGACACCCCTCCACGCTCCGGCAGCCGAGGCTCAGGTGGGTGGGGGGGCGCTGATGGGGGAGGGGCCTCCCAGCCAGAGGCCTCGGAGCCGCCCTTCCTTGTGGGGGCGTCCCCTGTGGGGGTCTGGGCCGAAGGAAGGTTCCCTGGGGGCGGGGGGGGGGGGGGCAGCGAAGCCCAGGGCCCGGCTTCCAATGGCGCCTCCCGGCCAGCCGGCTTCCTGGGCTGCGGCTCCTGCTTAGGGCCCTCGGTTTCCTCAGCTCTAAAGGGGAAGGCCTGGGCCAGACGGCCTCCGGGATCCTCGTGCTGAGGGGAGAGCAGTGAGCGGCTCCCCCGTGAAGGGGGCCCCTTCCCCAAGCCTTCCCTTAGGGAGGCCAGAAGCCGGACTTTCCAGCCTCCTGGCCTTTGCCTCTGCTTCTCTGCCAGAGCCCCACTCCTCCTCCGTTTCTGGCGGCCCCTGGGTGGGAGCTCCTGAAGGGCAGGGGCTGCAGCCCAGGGCCCCGGCCCCAGCCCTCCAGGTCCTCCAGCCCACCCTGGGAAAGGCCAGGCCTCCCGGACGTTGCCCTCCCTTTCTCGGCCAGTCCCGTGCAGCAGAGCAGAGCGGGGAGGGCCGGCAGCGGGCCGACTCAGCCAGCTGGGGGGGAGGCCAGACGGCCCCCCTGCAGGCCCCCGAGCCTCCGAGCGGTCGCAGAAGGGCGAGGAGGAAGCCGCCGTGCCAGCTCTTCCGGGCTTCTGTCCTGGCGCTCCAGGCTTGGGGTCGCTGAGATCAGGGAAGCAGGCTCCGTGTGCAGCCCGGAAAGCAACCAAGAGATTCTCAGCGACTTGGAATAAGCTTCCAGGGAGGGAGAACCCGCTCTGTACGGCCAGGAAGCAGCCCTCCGAGCGTGTTCTTCGAGACCGAGGGGAGGAAGGAGCGCCTGCCACCCACCCGAGACCCAGCCTGTGCAAAGGCACGGCGATGGGAGATGTGAGGAGGCCCAGAGCCTGGCAACGTTGCCCAGAGGGGTGTGCTGAGGAGTGGGCATTCCAGCTTAGAGCCACGGCCAGCCTCGGGGCACCTCGGGCATTGCGCGGCACAGAGCAGGGATGGAGTGGAGAAGGGAGAGCCTGGAGACAGGATGGGCCCTGGCAAGCCACAGAGGTGGCTGGGAGGGAAAGAAGGGCCCCGGGAAGATGGCCCCAACCAGACTGGGCACTGGTGGTGAGCCCGAGGCCGCCCGGCCGGTCTGCGCCTTCCCAGGGCCACCAGGAGGCCCACTTTGCGAAGGCCCAACGGGACAGCAAGAAGGAAGGCTCAGAAACAGCAAGTGTGGCCATTGGCTGGTAACTCAGAGAAGTGGCCAAAGCTGGTGCCAGCGCCGTCGCCCCCAAGAAACTGGGCAGAGCAGAGAGCGGGGCACGGCCTGAGGGGCGCAGCAGGGGGGTCCAGCTGGCCCCGGGAAGGGGTCCGAAGCGAGGCAGAGATACACGGCCAGAGCTGGAGAGAGCCAGTAAGCACCACTGGGGTTGGGGCCCGGACCCAGGGCCCAGCCAGCGGGATGCTTGGGCTGGAGCCTGGGCCGCCTGAGGCCAGACGGAGAGGCTCGGGCTTGTCCTCAGAGAAGGGGGGCTGCTAGGCGCTCCTCCCCCTCAGAGGGAGACCCCTGGCGGGGGCGCCCTCACCTCCCTCGGCGGCTGGCACAGGGACACAATCGCTCTAGAAAACAAGCTAATTCCGGGAAGGCCGAACAAGGACAAATCAATAGCAAAGGCCTGGCGCCATGCGCGTGGAGACCATTGCTGAGCCCGTCTCTCTAGGAAGTGGGTCAGGGCCGAGCTCCCTTTGCCCACCCTCTCCTGGCTCTGGGGGGCTGGGCCCCAAGGCCAAGGACACTTGGGGAGACAAGATGCTGACCTGGGCCTGGCCCGCCTCCCTCTGGATCCGCTTCCCCCGCCTGGGTCACGGGAGGCCAGTGCCAGCCAGCCAAGAAAGAGTCGGCCTGGATCGGAGTGGCAGGAGAGGGATCTGGGTGACCAGCCTGGCAGGCCATGAATGGAGCAGGAGCTGGGAGGGCAGGCTCTGGGCTTGGGGTCACCGAGCTCTCCTGCCACGTTCTAGGAGGCCCTCGGAGGGCCTGCGGCTCAGAAGCCCCCATTAGTGTGCTTCCCTCACTAATTATCAGCCACCATAGTTTTCAGGAAAGGGCCACTACGGTGGTACAATGACAACAGCTGGGACTCCCCAAACCGAGGAGGCCCTGCTCTCCCTCACGTGCAGAGTGAGTGTGGAGGGATGAGGAAGGACAAGGATGAGCCCAGAGACTCGGGGATGAGGGGGCACAGTGACAAATCCAAATCTCTTTGGGGCTCTCATCTGTGTGGACTTAACACCAAAGGCTCCATTTGTCCTGGACATGTAAGCTTGGTAACAGCCTCGCAATAGTCTGGGCGCACTTTCTGGCTCCTCCAGGCCGAAAGGGGAAGAACTCATCACACAGCTTGGGCCATGGTCCTCCCAAATGACCGATCCCTGGGCCAGGCATTGCTGGAATATTGCCATTCAGCTGTCAGCCTTCCTTGGGCAGTGTTGCCTCCCAAGTCTACGTTGGGGGCTGTTTTCATATTGTATTTTATCGTTATTGTCATGCCAAATGCACTTCCCTGTGGGTCGCTGTGAGAGCGGGACTCTTGCAGAACCCAACCCCCAGTTAAACCCTCAGGGGGCTGACGATCCCTGGATGGGGAGAGCCCTTCCTGCTTGTTCCAGGTCATTGCTGAGAGGAGCCAAGTCTTCACAGGTGATCGTCGTACAATATTGCTGTTCCTGCAGCACTTTCCAGCTCTGTCTGAGATCATCTTGCTTATTTCTTCGGGCACGACAGCATTCCAGAACCATCATGTACACAATCCCCAAACGATGGACTTTCCCATTGTTTCCAATTCTTTGCCATTATAAAAAGAACTGTTGTGTAGAAATATTGTTGCCCAAGTAGGCCCTTTCCCCTCTTTTATTCTCTTTGGGATACGTGCCCAGTCTTGGCAGGACCGCATCAGAGGGCAGGCACTCATTTAAAGTCCTTCGGGCATAACTCCAAATTGCCATCCAGAATGGTTGGATCCATGCTCAATGCCACCAACAATGCATTGGTGCCCCAATCTTGTCACGTCTCCAACTTTTATCACTTTCCTTGACTATCATATTGGCCAAGCTGATAAGTGTGGGGTGGCACCTCAGAGTTGTTTGAATTTGGATTTCTCTAACCTACAATGATTTAGAACCTTTTTTCATATGATTATTCATGGCTTTGATTTCTTCATCTAGAACTGCCTATTCACGTTCTTTGCTCATTTATCCATTGAGTTAGGGCCATGATGGCAAACCTATGACACACGTGTCAGCACTGACACATGTAGCCATTTTCGATGACTCACAGCCACATGTGGGCTGAGCATGCCTCAGGGCTGGGCTGCCCAGGGCCCTGTGCCCACAGCCAAGTCCATGCCCCGGTCCGGCCTGGAGGGCTGATCTATGTGTTGGTCGTGGGGGAGGGGTCAAGCAGTGGGCGACTGGGATGTGTGGGGCTTCTGCAGGGGCAGGAAAGAGGAGTGCTCTCGGAAGGAGCACGGCAGGGAGGTTGGCAGGCTACAGCCTCTGCTCTCAGGGGGCAGGACAGGGCAGGGCACGGCTCCAGCCCACGCGCAACAGAAGAGTGCCTGGAAGTGATTACCAGACATTTTTAGCACCCTGAAAAATATAGCAATGGCTTTACTCACAATTTTTCCCTCTACATACTTTTGTGAGACCTTATTCTCAGCATTAAATAATATCAAAACCAACAAAAGAAACAGATTGACAGATGAAGTTAGTAGTGCTTGCTTGGGCTTGAAGTATACAAAATACCAACCTTCAATTGAAGATTTAGCCAATGAAATTCAGCAACAAAAAAGTCACCGATAAGCAGGTTAGTTAAAGAATTCCCCCTCCCCCTCCCTTGTCGTAGTTCATGGCACCCCATACAAGTTAAATAATATCAAGACAAAAGAAACCTACTGACCGATGGACAAAGAAGTCACTGGGCAGGTAAGTGAAATGATTCGTTTGTGGTTTGTTCAATAGTTATATATTACAATTATACAGTTTTGTTGTTTAAACTATGAATATCGTGAAATTATGGTTTTTTTCTTGATGTAGCACACCAGCTGAGTTTATGCTCGTTTTTTTGGCAAATTTTGACATACCCAGCTCAAAAGGCTGCCTATCAGTGGATTAGGGTTACAGTTAGGCTTGGTCTTCTAAGTACCCCCTAAACCTAACTCTAATCCTAACCCTAACCTTAACCCTAACCCAAAATAATCCTAACCTTAACCTTAACCCTTAAACCTAACCTTAACCCTAACTCTAAATAACCCTAACCTTAACCCTAACCCTAACCTTAACCCTTAACCCTAACCTTAACCCTAATCCTAACCCTAACTCTAACCTGTGACAAGGAAATCACTTTAAAAGACTGATATATATTAATTTAAGGTTGCCAAGGAATTCAGCTATGTAATTCCTAAATGAAAACTCAAGTCAGCCGTCAGCCTTTTATAGAGTTTAATTACAAACAGGAGGAAGAAAGGAATTAGAGAGAGAGAGAGAGAGAGAGAGAGAGAGAGAGAGAGAGAGAGAAAGGGGAGAGAAGGGAATAGGGCTTAAATACCCCCTCTGTTTAGGCTGGGCCAAAAGGCCCAAGCCCTTAGATAGCTGAGGCAAAGAAAGGAGATCAGTCCCTATTACTCACGTGACCAAAATGGAGAAACAGTCTCCGGGGCCTCCACCTCCAGCTTCCTTCAGAGCAAGCTTCTCAGAGCACCTCTCCAACCACTCAGAGCCAAAACTCTCCCACCCAACCTTCAGTCCTCAGACCCCTCTATCTTTTAGGAAACCATCCAAGTTCCCTCCCCTCAGTTCTCACATCTACCAATCACTGTCCATGTCTTCCCTGTGCCAATAGTGGCTGTAGCTTAACCCAGGACCGCCCAGAGGTCTGTGGCTTTGCACATGTCTGTTGAAGGTCATATTCTCAAATAATTAAATCTTGATCCTTTGCTACAGCCCTTCCTAAATCCTGTTACCCTGAGTAGGGTAGAGATTGGAATAATTAAATTTTGATCTATGCTGCAGCCCTTCCTAAATCCTGTTAGGACTGAGTAGGGTGGAGATTGTCGTTTCCAAGACCTGGTTCTGTCATTCCAAGTATCTCTATTGTATCAATTCTAAAATCAATCATGACTCAAAGAACTTCCTGTTCTATGCTTAGCATAGGTCAAAGCCCTTTCCATTGTTCAGCAAAAGGTTTCTGTCCTAAAGTAGTCTTAAGAAGGGAGGAGGAGGAACCTCCCATGCCAATGGGGTTCACATTCCAATAGAGTTCCCACTATCAATAGGAAATTTTTCAAGTATGAAATTTCCCAATGGTGAAATTTCCAACATTTATAAGTCTAAGAAATTTTAAGGTTTACAAACCCTAACCCTAACTACCCCCTAAACTTAACTCTAACCCTAACCCTAAATAACCCCAACCTTAACCTTAACCCTAACCTTAACCCTAACCCTAAGTACCCCCTAAACCTAACTCTAACCCTAACCTTAACCCTAAATAACCCTAACCTTAACCCTAACTCTAAATAACCCTAACCCATACCCATACCCATACCCATAATGCCTATAATTGCTGAGGCTGTCACAGGGGTTTTCTCTTAGCCGGCCGGCCTCTTAGTGGAGTTTCTCTTTCTGCGTCTTGTGGCTGGCCTTTGTGGAAATCTAGGGAGATGCTGCGGATCCCTGTGGTTTTTTTTTGGACATTGTCTCTGCCGGAAATAACACAGAGCTAGGAAAAACGGAGCCTTTCATGAGGGAGGGAGAGTGAGCTCCAGGGGTGGGTGGGCCCACCCCCGGGGGGATCACCGCTGGGAAGACGCCAGGACTGGGGGATCTTCCATGCCCTCTGCAGAACTGGGCACAGGCAAACTGCAAGCAGCCCACAAAGAGGTCCACAACAGCCACAACAGCCAGCCACAACAACTCTAAAGGGTCAGACCAGGAGAGGGACCTTCAATACAATGGGAGGAGCCTCCAAAGGCCAGTCCCACCCACACCAGGGGCCCCTAACAGCTCCAACCAGTGAGCCTGGCACCTGTGACTCTCAAAGGTGGGGCAAAATGGAGGTGTCCGGATTTCATGCTGCCACTATCGGCTGCAAAGGGGGAGCCTTTCCTTTCCTCCGTGCCCACTCCAGTCCCTTCTCCTATAGTTACAGCTCGCAATATTCACTAGTAGTGGTGATCTGACCCTGTGTATTGACTGATTTGGGGCGTGGCTGGCCGGCTTCACAGCTCCACCAACGATGTATGACTGTGGCTGTTTTGGCTGTTTTCCCATAACCTCTCGAGGTTTACATGTGCATTTCTCCCAGGCCTGCCTCTTGAATGTCATTGTTTGCCCACGGGACTGAGAGAGGGGTCTCCCCATGGGCACAGGCATGAGGCCGAGGGATAGGAGGGACCCCTGGGAAGGCTCCTAGGCCTTTGCCGGTCCAGAAAGGGGCTTCCTCAGTATTGAGGGTGCCAAGCACAGTGGGAACTGCCAGGAGGCTCTGGGTCCCTGCTGCTGGGACCCCAGAGGGGATGGGGCATTGTCTGCTCTGACCTCCCTGGCCTGTGATCCAGGGACCAAGGCAGGGCAGGGCTGGGGTCAGGGAGGGCCCTGGGGGCAGCTGTCCTAGGGGGACAGCCTCAGGGGCCCTTGCTGGGGAGGGAACCCTAGAGGAGGTGGGCTGGGAGAAGCTGCTGCCTTACCTTCCTCTCTAGGGTCACTGAATGGGGCTCTGGTGAGTCTGGGAGGGGGGCAGACCAGAGCCCCTCCCAGAGGCCTTCCAGGTGGCTCATCCCGGCCCATTCCCTTCCATCCGGACCCCCCAAGTGGCGGCTCTCCTCTGTGGGGTGGGGCCAGTGGAGGGGGTGCTCCCTGCTCCCAGGACGCTCATGGGGCGGGGCCTCCCAAGGGAGGGTCCCGGTCCCAAGGGGCCGGGAAGGGCTGCGTGTCTCTCACGACTCTCTGGCCAGGCCCAGCTGCCCAAGCTCTGGCCCGGCCCTGTGGCGCTCTAGAACATTCTGTGTCCAGAAAGGCCTGGCCCAGGGATTTTGGTTCCCAGGGGCCAGGGAGGCCCCAGGATGGGGGAGGGGCAAACTAGCCTGACCCCCTCCCCCCACCGGGCCTCCTTGGTACTTTGTATCAGTTCGGGATGGAGGGCTGCTTGTGCGCCTGCGCACTGAGTGCCCCACGGCCAGACGGACAGCTGCGGCCTCGCCTCCGTCAGGTCACGTGGGGAGAGGAGGCGGGGCGCGGGGGGCCGCACGGGCGCGCGCACAGACACCTCCGGGAGGGGGGAGGGAGGGGAGGGGCCCGACCACGTGACCCGCAGTGACGCATCTCCCTCCAACGGCCTCGCGGCCCCGGGGCAGGAGGCGCGCGCCCGAGGGGCAGTGGCGGGGCGGGCGCGCGCATCGGGAGCGCGCCATGCCACGTGATGTCGCCTTCGGCCAATGGGGGGTACGGAATTCGCGGGGGGGAAGCGCGTCCCCGAGTGGCGGCGGGAGCGCAGAGAGCAAGAGAGCGCGGCCGAGCAGCCCCGGACCCGAGCTAGCGAGTGAGAGAGGGAGTGAGACCCCCGGCCCCCAGCGAGCCATGTCTGAGGAGAAGCCCAAGGTGCGAGGGGGGATGGGCGCGGGGGACCCTCTGCGGGCCGGGCATGGCGGGGAGGAGGCCCTGGGCCTGAGGCCTGCCCTCAGCCGCAGCCCGCCTCCGCCTCTGCCAGCCCGCAGCCTGCAGTGCCCCCCCCTTCCCGCCCGGCCCCTCCTCCTGGCCCCCATGCCCCTCCCTGTCAGCATCGCTCCCCCGTCCTCTATCATCCCTCTCCTCATCCTTCCTCCCTCCCCCTCCTCCTTCCCTGTCATCCCTCCCCTCCCCCTCGCCCGCCCCTCCCCCTCCATCCTCCGTCTCCTTCCTCCTGCCCCTCCCTCTCGGGTCCTTCCCTGCCCTCTCGGCTTTTCCTCCTCCCCCTCTCTGTGCCTGGGAGCCTGGAGCCCCCTGGAGGCTCCCCTCGGGGTGGGGGCAGCGCCGCCACCTCCTGCTGGCATCCCTCCAGGGGATGGGCTTTGGGGCAGGGTCCAGCCCCGGGCTGGCTGGGCCAGTGTAGACGGGGCTTTGTGGGAGGGAGGCCGGCCCTGTCTGGGCAGGGGTCTTTGAGGCTTATGGGTGCCCGCCGCTGCCCTCGTGGCCCGGAAGGGGCCGCCGGGCTGCTTGACCTCAGGGAGCGGGGGGGGGGGGGGGGGGGGGGGGGGGGCTGACGCCCGGTGCCCGCTGCCAGCGCTTTGTTTGCATTTCCTCAGCCCCCCAGGGGTGGCGGGTGGCCGGGGGGCCCCCAGCCCCCCCCCCCCCCCCCCGAGCCTCGCGGCTTTGTCCTGGACGCCCCCAGCTGTACCTCGTGGCACCCTTCTCGGCCAGCGGCCCTGTGGCCTCCGGCTGGTCTTTGTGCCTCGAGGATGCTCGGTCGGGGACGGGCCTGGGACTTGCACCCATTTTGCAGACGTGAAGACCCGGAGGCCAGAGCTGGTCCCTTGGCCGTGCTGGGCCTCGAGGCCGCTTGGTCCTTCCCCTGTGGCTGAGCTCCTGCCAGATGGGCCCTTCTGGGGCTCCATTGCTGGTGGCCGCAGGGTGGGAGGACCTGGCTTCCATTCCTGCCCCCCAGCAGTGGGGACCGGCCATCCCTGTGGCACAGCTGGGCTCCGCCGAGCCCCTCCCTTGGCATTTCTCCCTCTGCTTTGCCTTCCGTCTCAGGGCTGTGGGGGGTGGAGTCAGGGGGACTCCTGGGGGGGCCGGGGCCCTCTTCATGCCCCCGAGCTCTGGGGCCCTCTCCTCTGGCGGTCAGGCCAGGTAAGTGACTTGTCCAGGGTCACCCAGCTAGGCTGGGTCTGAGGCCAGGACCTCCTGCCTCCCCCAGATGGCAGAGCGCCCGGGGTGCCAAGGTGGGGGATGAACCTCCTTTCAGCCCTTGGGTACCCCTGGGGGGGGCCTGGGCGAGGTGAGGCGCCCCACTTCGGGCTGGTCCAGGGCACCCGAGAGATTTGAAGCCGTGCAGAGCCCCTCCCTCTGGGATGGGGGAAGCCCGCGGGCCGGTGGCTGGGCGTGGGCGTGGGGAGGGCCGGACGGAGGCCTTCTGTGCTTTGGTGCAGGAAGGAGTGAAGACGGAGAATGACCACATCAACCTGAAGGTGGCGGGCCAGGACGGCTCGGTGGTGCAGTTCAAGATCAAGCGGCACACGCCGCTCAACAAGCTCATGAAGGCCTACTGCGAGCGGCAGGTGCGCGGGCGGGCGGGCGGGGCGCGGGGGCGGGGCAAGGGGCGACCCGCGCCGCCCCTCACCGGCCGCTTTGCGCCCGCAGGGCTTGTCCATGAGACAGATCCGCTTCCGGTTCGATGGACAGCCGATCAACGAGACCGACACCCCCGCACAGGTAGGCGCCCCGAGGCCCAAGGGCCCCGGAAGGGGGAGGCCGCTTGTGGGGCCACTGACCAACCGGCTGTCTCTTCTCTCCCCGCGCTGCGGCCGGCCCGGGCAGCTGGAGATGGAGGACGAAGACACCATCGACGTGTTCCAGCAGCAGACCGGGGGCGCGTGTTAGGCGGGGCCGCCCCTCCCCCAGCCCCCGGCCCGGCCTCTCCTCTCTGACTCCCCCGGCGGCCCCCGGCTTTGGGCCCGTGTGGAATGTTCTCTTTGTCGAAGTAAAAGCTCCTGCTTGTCTGTCCTCGCACCTCCTCCTTCTGGCCCCGCCCCGCCTGCCCCGCCCCGCCCCGCCTGCCCCGCCCCGCCCCGCCTGCCCCGCCCCGCCCCGCCTGTGCTGCTCCCCGACTGCCTCGTCTAATCATGTAAATACTCCAGTCCAGTTCCCGCCAGCAGGGGGCGGGGCCCTGTCAGCTTAATCAGGATTGTGTGCGCTGATCCGCCGCGGGGCGGGAGACTCCCTCCCTCTCCGGAGCCCCAGGACCAGGGACTCCCCGCAGGTGGCCCCCGCCCCGCCCCCGCCCCCTCCCGCCCGTCTGTGGGACCAAGATGGGCCCGCCGTGCGGGGAAGCGGCCTCCTGGGCCCTTCTCGATCCCGAGGCGCCCCCGCTTGCGTGAGCCTGCCTGCCGAGGAGGCCGACCCGTTCCTGTGGCGTTTCAGTGTCTGTGGGCTGGGGTGGGAGCCCTCATTTGTACGTCCTCGTCGTCCTTTACTACTGTACACAGTAAATCTAGTTTGGTACTCTGGCTCTTGGCTTGTGTCTAGCTGCGCCGCCCCTGAATAAGAGCCGCAAGTCCACCGGCCATTGGGGGCCCCACGGACATGCGCAGAGCCCTGGGGCCCACTGCTGTAGACCTCGTGCCACGTGGCCACTAAGCCCATTCCCTCTCCGTACTGTGGGCTGCGGGCGCTCGAAGGGAGCCCCACAGGGCGTCTCTGGGCCGTAGCCCTGGTGACAGCAGTCGCTGGCGCCCCGCCCAGTCCTGCCTGCCGGGCTCCGCCCCTCCTGGTGACGCGGCCGCCGGAGCCCCTGAGAACTCCCTTGTCACTTGGGCTGGACTGGCTTTACTTAATGGACTCATGCAGTTTTACAACTGCGAGACTATTGTGGATTTGGGACAAGACAAAAGCCGCAATACAGATGTAAAGCTCGGGGGGCTTAGTGAATCATTGATTTGCTTGGACATGAGCACGATAAGAGGCCTGCCAGGCTCCGCCTCTCTTCCCCATGGCCATCGCTTCCTTCCGGCTCCGCTGAGGTGCTGCGCATGCGCCCGAGGAGGTACTGCCCGCGTCGGCATGACGCAATGACGCAAATCCGGAAGAGCTCGGTCAGGGAACGCGTCCACCCGGAAGTGGTCAGCGGGCGGCGGGGCCGGCGGGGCCGGCAGCGGCGGCGGCGGCGTTGTTGAAGGAGGCGGCGGCGGCGGCGGTGGTGGTGCCAGGATGGCGGGAACAGCGCTAAAGCGGCTCATGGCCGAGTACAAGCGTGAGTGCAGCAGGGCCGGGAAATGGGGACCGGGGACAGTGCGCCTGCGCGAGCGGTCACGCCACGCCACTTGTACAGCTTTGAAGAGGTTCTGCGGCAGAGGGGCCGAGGACGCGTCTACATCTGCCTCGCGGTCTCTCAGGGTCTACTTTGCCCTTTTCTTCAAATGAGGAAGCCTTGACGGGGAGATGGCCACCGGCTGTCCCTGGGCTCACTTTGAGGGGGGGCAGCGAAGGGCGGAGCCTTGGGCCGGCCCTCTCCCTTCCCGGCTGGGGGACGGATAGATGAGACCCCCCCTACTTCAGAGGGCCGTGGGAGCAGCGCAGCGGGGGCCCGACCGAGGTGCCCCCCGCCAGTCCTGCGCTCTGCCCGGGGTCCCTTAGCGAAGGGCTCACGGGCTGTGTCCTTGGGGAGCCTCTGCTTTAGTCTCAGCGGCCCCCCTTCCCACCCGGCCTGTACCCCAAGTCACAATGGGGTCCGGAGCTGGGCCTCGGGGAGGGGGCAGGGGAGCGATGCCCACACCAGGCTGGGGCAGCCGGGTGGAGTGCCTGCTCCCTGGATCCAGGAGACCCCCGGGCTGGCGGCTGGCGGCTGGCGGCTGGCCCCTCTGTGGGACCTGCCTTCCAGCCCGGGGTTCCCGCTCTGCCGCTCTCCCCATTCACTCCCTGCAGCTGTGCCAAGTGTCCCTTTGGTTGACATCCCCGTGCCCGACCCCCCCAGGGCCAGGCAAGCGGGTTTCTGTGGGCAGCACCCTAAGCATTCCCCAGCCCTCGTCCCCCAGAGCCAGTGTGTCCGCAGGCTCCGAGCCCAGCCTGCCCCGCTGGGCCCTCTGGGCCGCTCGCCCTTGGGAGGAGCCTGGAGCTGGCATTTCATCGGGCGGCATCACGGGCGCCCTGCTGGCTCCTGGCCTCGCTTGGCGGGCACGGACAGGCAGCGTGCCCTCTGGTCTGCCCAGCAAGGCCGGTGCCCGGTTGGGCAGGAGGGCTTGCGTCTTTCCCCAAAGCCTGGCAGGGGGCGGCAGGGGAATGAGGAAGCCAGACCCCTCCTCCAGCCCAGAGGACCCTTGTAGCCGGGTGCCTGTCCCAGGAGGGCCAGCTCGAGGCCCTGAAGGCCGGGGCAGCTCCCAGAGGAGTCCTCGGTAGGGAAAAGGAAGAGCTGGAGCCGCCGTCCCCGGCGGTGCAGCCTCTGGCTCTGGGAAGCCCCTTCCCGCCCGCCTCACCTGCTCGGCACAGGCTCCAGCCCCGGCACAGCTGCTCGGCCTCTTCTTGAAGTTCCTGCCCTGCTCTCGCCGGCTGGCCGTCCTGCCCCACCCTGAATTCTGGCCGGAAGCCCCTCCAGCCGCGCCGCAGCCTCCCTCTCTCCAAACCCACCTCCAGCAGCCTCTTGTTCCTTGGGCAGCCCTCCGAGGACCCAGCAGGGCCCCGGCCGACCAGAAGGACCACGGGGAGCTCCCGAGGGCGGGCGTCTCGGAGCGTCCCCTGGGGACGGTGGGGGTGTTCCAGTTCTGGGGAGCCCCTTCCCTTCTGCCCTGGTGCTGGGGGACCCGCGAGCCCTGAGGAAGGACCCCCCAGGACTGCTGCCCTTTAACTCGAGGGCCCCCGGTGTGGCCCCTGGCCCCAACACCAAGTGTCCCCTGGGGAGACGGGGAGCGCAGATGGGGAGAAGGGAGTCAGGGAGGTTGGGAGGAGCACGCTTTTCCTGCTGTGGGAGGGGGCAGCCCTGAGGAGCAGCGGGGGCTTCTGGGAAAGGCTGAGAGATGGGGGGGGAGGCTGGCCAGTTGGTCACCCACCCAGGTGGCATATGAAAGCCCTGAGGGTGGAAGGTTCTGGGGGGTGGTTTTCCGTCCATTCCGTCCAGTGAGGGCAGCCCCCCCCCCCCCCCCCCCCCCCCCCCCCGGGAGTGCCTGTTCTGGGCCCATCGAGGAGGGAAGCAGGGCCAAAGTGGGCCTTTGCCCAGACCATTGTTGGCTGGGCTGCGGGGCTCTTCGGTGCCTGGCCGGTAGGTGGTGCTGTTGGATCGGTCTTGGCTCCAGCCCAGGCTCCGGGATTCCGCCTGGCATCTGTGACTTCTGCCCTCCTTTGCCCGCGTGGCACCGCCCACCCGAGGCCCAGGGGGACTCCAGCCAGAGCCAGGGTGGGCCGTGTGGCCTTCGGGCCTCCGTCTTCCTGAGCCTCCTGCCCCTCCCCTCTTCTCCCGGCTCGGCCCCCCTCGTGGGGACTCCCCGACCCAGACTAGAAATGGCACCTCGGGCGCAGAAGCTTCCCGCTGAGACCCGGGAGGGGGTCGAAGGGCACGAGCCGCCGCCCTTCCTCCCTGGCTTTGGAGGAGCCTCCTGGCCTGGCTCGCGGGCCAGATCTCGCCCCGGGGAGGCTCCAAGAGCGTGGACTCCGGGAGAACAGCTGGGAGTCCCTGACCCGGTCTGGGGGGGCGGCCTTTCGGGGTCCCCGGGGCCTCTGCCGGGAAGGGGGGAGGGGGCCGTTGTGGGTCCCAACTGAGCTCAGTCGGCCTTTGCCATGGCTGGGAGGCTTTTTGTGAAGGGGGGCGTTCGAGGGCAGGAAGGAGGGAGGCCGCCAGGGGGCGGCGGGGGGCCCTCGGTGCGGCCAGGATCAGGGCGGCCTTTGGCTTCTTTCTCTCCAACCTGGCCCTGTGCCTGCCTCAGCCCATCCCCCACCCCAGGAGCCGGACTTTGTGCCGCTGCCACCCCCCCCCCCCCCCCCCCCCCCCCCGGCTGTGGTGCCTCCCTGCCTCGCTCCCTTTCCCAGGCACACTCTGCATCTCTATGGGCCTGAGTGCGGATTCCGGCTCTCGAGCTCTGGGCCAGTGCAGGCTCCCTGCTGGGAATGGGGGGGGGGGCTGAAAGAGGACAGCTTGGGAAGGGAAGGAGCCCAGCCCCGGGAGCTGTCCAGAATGGGCACAGGCTGGGCCTGGGGCAGTGCTTGCCCTGTCTGTTCTCAGGCTCAGCTCGCGTTCAGTTCCCGGGACTGGGAAAGAGCCGGGGCTCCGGGCTCCGGGCTCCACGTTCCACGCTCCGGGCTCCGGGCTCCACGCTCCGGGCTCTGGGCTTTGGGCTCCGGGCTCCGGGCTCCGGGCTCCACGTTCCACGCTCCGGGCTCCGGGCTCCGGGCTCTGGGCTCTGGGCTCCGGGCTCCGGGCTTTGGGCTCCGGGCTCCGGGCTCTGGGCTCCGGGCTTTGGGCTCCGGGCTCCGGGCTCCACGTTCCACGCTCCGGGCTCCGGGCTCCGGGCTTTGGGCTCTGGGCTCCGGGCTCCGGGCTCCACGTTCCATGCTCCGGGCTCCGGGCTCCGGGCTCTGGGCTCTGCGCTCTGGGCCTTCTCTTGCTGCCCCGTTCTGGAACCTGGGCCGTCCGGGTTCTTGTCTGTGCGGCTGCCTTCTCTGGCACCTGGACTCCAGGGTCCGCGCCCCGCAGGAAGGCCTCTCTGGTGGCCAAAGGCGAGCCGTGCCCGGGAGATTCCAGAGGTCCCTGGCCGGAAGGCGGCCTCCGCTGCCTTCCCTTTAGAGTGGGGCTGACGAAGGCAGCGGCGCCCGTGGAGCCCGTTGTGGGGGGCCCGCTTGGAGCGGCCGGCAGGGAGTTGCCGTCCCGGGACCCCGGGCGAGGCCCCCCTCCGGGCGGTCCCTTCAGCCCTCCCCGGCTCAGGCTCTTCTCTCGAGGGCGCCGCGTGCTCCCCGCAGGCCCGAGGGGCCCCTTGGCTCCCTCGCCCTCCTCGGGCCCTCGGCGGACGCGGCGCCCCTTTTCCCCAGCTCGCTGGTGACTGTGTCTCCCCTTTGCCTTTGTAGAGCTGACGCTGAACCCGCCGGAGGGGATCGTGGCAGGTAAGGCCTGGGGCGCCGGGCTGGGCCCACAAGGGACGACTGGCTCGGCTCGGCGCGCTCCAACCTGGCTGTCTGTCGCTCCTTTTCTTTCAGGCCCGATGAACGAAGAGAACTTTTTTGAATGGGAAGCCTTGATCATGTGAGTTAGACGCGCCTCCGGGCTTACCGAGTGGCTTCCCGGCTGGATGGGGGGACGACGGGGGGCAGCTGCCGCCCGGGCCCGGACGCCCGGGACGTGGCTGTGGGCTTCAGGGGGGGTTCGCCGCGCGGCAGGCCAGAAACGCCAGGCCCCGCGGGTGAGCTCCAAGGGAGGCCGGCCGGCCCGACGTGGCCCTCTCTGCGTCCTCCCCGCTCCCTCCCCCTCGCCCGGCTCCCTCGGTGAGCCTCCCCCCTCGGGCCTGTCCCGGCAGGCCTCAGCGAGCCCCGACCGCGGCCCGCGGCCACCTTGTGCTGCCGGCCCCCGTCCGTCCTCCTCTCCCCCCGGCTCGTGTGCCGCAGCCCCCTCCCCAGCTTGCTCCGTGCTCGGCGAAGCTCCCCTGCGGCCCGTCTCCTTGCCCGGACGAGCTCGGGCCTGCTCGGTCCCTCCCCGTCGCCTCGCAGTGTGCGCGGCCTCCCTGCACCCTCCCGTCCCGGCCGAGCGCCCTGCGGGCCCTGGGCCTCCCCGGCGCCACCCTCTCCGTGGCCCAGGCTGGCCGTCTCATGGAGCTCCAGCCCCTCCCATGGGGGGGGGGCGGCAGGGCAGGCTTTTCCCGGCCTCGAGGGCTGCCCTAGTGGGGCCTCAGAGGACTCGGGGTCCGGGCCGACGCCCCCAGCCTCAGAGGCGCCGCCTGCCCGGGGCCTAGGAAGGGGACGCTTCTTTGCGCCTCCTCGAGCCCCGAAGCTAAGCCTGTTTTGTTCCGGGGGCGCCGGGGGGTGGCCGAGCCGAGCCCAGAGGAAGCGTCTGTCTGCCTAGGCTCCTCCGCCGTGCGCTGGGCTCCTGAGAGCTTCCCCCAGGGCTGCCGTGTTGCCAGGAGAACCCCGAGGGGCAGCGGAGGGGGCTTCCGGCCTGGGCGACCTTTGACCCCCGGCCCGTGTGACGCTCACCGAGCTTTTCCTCTCTCGGCCAGCGAGGGCGCCCCAGAGGGCGGCCGGCTCCACACGTGGCTGTGGGGGAGCGCCTGGGAGGGGCCGTCCAGTAGCGCGTCGCCATTCTTGGGGCGCCGCTGGGGCGCCCCCTCATCCGCCACGACCTTGGGCACCCCTTAGGTTGCAGTAAGAGCGGCTGGGAGTGGCAGGAGGGCCCGCAGGCATTGCTGGCTAAAGGGGCGCCCTCTGGGCGGCGCTCAGGGCATTTCCCACAGGCTGCGGGTCGGGCGCCCCCGTCTTGGCTCGGTTCCGAGGCCTTTGTCGGAAGCCTCGCTGGAGACCTTCTGCAGGCTCGTTCTCCGTCCTCTCTGGCCCGACGCCTCCCCTCCCCCACTCCACGCGCGCTGGACTGGGACGCCCCTGCGCCTCCCGGCGTCCCGCCGCGCTTGTCTGGCGAGCGCGCGTCCCGAAGCTTCGCGTGTTCCAGCCGCCGCGTGCCCGTTGTGGCTTGGTGAGGTGCTGGGCCGCCTTCCCGCGCATCCCCTTAACCTCGCGGTCTCCCAAGTGGACCCTGTGGCGAGTCCGTCGGCCCTTGGCTTCGGGGGCTGCCCCGTGCCCGAGCTCACCCCCTGTGCCCGCCGTGCCAGGCTTTGCCCGCTCAGGCCGTGCTCCCCCCAGCTTGCCCCTTCGTCCAGGGCCCCTCAGGGCGTTGCTCCGCTCTTTTTCTCTGCCGTTTCGCCGTTTCCGTGGCCCCCCGTTTGGGAAGGGGGGCGTCACCCAGGCTTTTCCCTGCCCCAGCCCTGGCTCCTCCGTCCCCCCGGCTCATCTCACGGCAGAGCGGCCTGGTCTTCCCCAGATCCCTGGCCTCGGGGCGCCCGAGGTGAGTGACGCGCCCAGGGGCACCCAGCCAGGAAGGGCCTCCCCGCCTTTTAGATGGAGACAGTTTGAGCTCCCTTTTCTTGGGTTTTCACGGAAGCGACTCCCTCGAGGTTCTGCTGCTCGGCAGTGGCTGAGGGCCCCCCCCCCCCCCCCCCCCGACACAGGGCCGAGGAAGGCGCAGCGTGAACCCGGTAATCACAAGCCTGCCCGAAGCGTCCTTCGCCCTTGATGTCTGGGCCACGTTGTGGGCGTGGAATTCCCCTTCTTCAGGGCCGCCCAGTCTGTGGCTTTGGGCCCCTTCCAGGTCCTTTCCCATTAAGCAGCCGTTTGCCAGCGCACTTAGAGCTGGGAATTACCCGTCCTGGCGGCACCGGGCTCCCCCCCCCCGCGGCACCGCCCCCCCCCCCCGCAGCACCGGGCTCCCCCCCCCCTGCGGCACCGCCCCCCCCCCGTGGCACCGGGCCCCCCCCCCGCAGCACTGGGCTCCCCCCCCCCGCGGCACCGCGCCCCCCCCCCCCCCCTGTGGCACCGGGCCCCCCCCCCCCCGCAGCACCGGGCTCCCCCCCAACCCCCCCAACCCCCCCCCCCCCCGTCTTCCTGTCCGTCCTCTCGGATGCGGAGCGAGCGGCTCCAACTGCCCAGCAGATGGTGGGTGCCCAGCAGCAGAGGGCGCCGCGGGTGCAGCACCTCTGGGGGCCTCGGCTCCCCTTTGGGGGTCTGGAGGAGCGGCCGAGCCTCGCCGCCCTGTCCTTCACGCGCCTTCCAGGCCATCCGCAGGCCTTTGGTGGCCGCCCTGCGGCCGGCCCGCAGCCGATCGGTGCCTCCGTCCTGGAGCCCGCCTGGGCCCTCCGGCCTCCTGTCCCAAGGAGCCACTGGGAGGGCAGCCGTGGGCGGAGCTTGCGCGCCAGCCTCTGGGGGCCGGACGTTCTCCTGCCCCTGCGGGGGCCTTTGGCCGTCTGTGGCCATCCCTGGAAAGGCCTTCCGGGCCGCCCTCCTAAGGGCCCAGCCTCCCCCCCTCCCCGCCACCTCCCCGAGTGTATTTCGTGCTGGTCTCCCCGAGGGCGGCTGAAGGAGCTCGCTCGGAGCTCGGCCCGAGCTCGCTCCCGCTAGGACCCCACAGGTGAGGCGCTTCCCCTCCGGGTGGTGGGGGGGCCTCTAAGGGTCCCTCCACCTTCTCCTCCTCCAGGGTCCTCTCGGGGGTGAAGGTCTGGGCGGAGTCAGGGGGATGCGCGGGGGGAGGGCCGAGCCCGAACGGATGGGGAGTCCGGAGCGGGCTGAGGCCGCTCGGGCCAGTGTCCGTGGCCGGTGGATGCGTCTGGAAGGCCTCAGGCCCTTGGGGCCGGCCCCGGGGCGAGGCGGGGGGCTGCGGGCTGGCCGGGGCTCCTTTGGTGGCGCCAGGTGCCTCCCGGGGCCCGCACCGTCGACCCAGCAACGTGGCACGTATTTCTGCGGGCGGGGGATCGCGAGCCAGGCTAGAGCAGGGCTGCCGTGGCCTTGGCGATGGGGAAGAAGCCACTGTTTGCCCACACGAAGGCCTGCTATGATATGGGCGCCCCCCCCCCCCCCCCCACTGCCCAGACGAGGCGATCGCCTGCCGCGGCTCCTTGGGAGCAGCTTCCCTGCTTGCCCTGGCCAGGGGAAGGGGCCTCGGCTCCTAGATCCCCGGAGTGTCCTTGGGGGGCCCACGGCCGGCCCCAGAGACGCCCCGTCCATCCGGAGACCTCAGGAGAGAGCGCGGAGGCTTGGTCGGGTCGTGCCCAGCGGGACGGCCGACAGTCCTTTCAGTCGCCACGTCCGGCCTCGTGTCCGGCCGCCCCCAGCCCCAAGAACTGGCCAGCGGAGAGGCCCCTGAGGAAGCCAGTGGCGGCCTTTGCTCTGCACTCAGACTCCTCCTTGGCCGAGAAGGCTCTGTGGACTCGCCTTGGAGCCGCGCCGCCAGGCGCCCCAGGCTGCCCGGAGCGGTGGGAGTGGGCGTCTGAGCAGCGGGGATTCGGGGCGCCCTCGATGTCCGGGTCGGAGAACCGCCTGCCCACAGCTTCGGCCGTTGGCCGTTCCCTGCCATCTGTCGGAGACCCTTCCTCGCTGGCAGAGGCGTTTGCCCTGCCTTTGTCTTCCTCGTAACCTTGCTTGCGTTGCTTTTGTTTGGGCCGAAGCTTCTCCGTGCAGCGTGGCCCAAGGGTCCCTTTCGCCCCTCTGCCCGGCTGCGTCAGGTCGGCCGTGCACGCTGCTCTCTGGCCGGCCCCCTTGGTTTCCAGCTCTGCCTCGTCTGCTCTGAGCTCCATCTTGGGCTCTGACTGGGGCCCTTGACCACGGGGTGCCGCGTTCCCAGCCCGTTCCGTTCCTTAGCGAGGACCCGCTTGGACGATTCCCGTGGAGACCTGCTGTGGAGGCCGCCTTCCTTCACGGCCTTGTCCTCCTCATTCCCCTCGTAGTCCTGAATTTTGTGGGAGTCGTTTCTCCAGCTCGGTGATTCGCTTTGGTGTGCTTTGACACCGAATGAGAAAGTTGATTCAGGCAGAATCATTGGCTCGGCCTACCCGCGAGCAGTGAGTGTTTTTCCGTGTGTTTACTTTATTGGTGTGACAAGTGTTGTGTAATTGTGTTCATCTAGTTCCTGGGTTTGCTTCAGGAGCTCGTCCCCCTCCCCACAGAATGCCGCTTTGGTATTTTACATTGTCTTCAGCTATTTTGAACGGAATTTCTCTTTCTGTCTCTTTCTGCTGTACTTTGTTGGTGGTAAAGAGAAATGCTGAGGATGTCTGTGGTTTATTTTCTACCCTGCAACTTCGCTCAAGTGTTTTAGTTGATTCTCTCTATGATGCCGAATCTGCAAAGAGGGATGTTTGTTTCCTCATCACCTCCTTGAATTCCTTCTATTTCTTTTTCTGCTCTTAGGACCACAGTGAACATTTCTAGCGCAATATGAACCAGGAGTGGTGATAACGGGCATCCTTGGGTCACCCCGATCTTACTGGGAAGGCTTAGCCCCGTTACAGAGGATGCTTGCTGCTGGTTTTAGGTAGTTGCCATTTATCACTTTAAGGGAAGTTCTCCTTATCCAGTGTTCTCAAATGTTTTTATGAGGAATGGGTGTTGTATGTTGCCGGGAGCTTTTCCTATGTCTGTGGAGATAATTAAATGGTTCTTGTTGGTTTTGTTAATGCCGTGGCCCGTTGGGCTCGTAGTTGTACTGCATCCCTAGTATAAACTCCAGCTGGGCATGATGTAAGATCCTTGCCAAAATTGTGTTTATGATCCTTGCATCAGTGTTCAGTTGGGGAGACGGGCTTATAGTTTTCTTTTTCTGTTTTAGCCCTTCCTGGTTTAGGTATCAACACCATACTTGTGTCACAAAAGAATTCAGAGTTCTCGTCTCCAGCTGTGGTTCCCAATCCACGAGCCACCTGGCTTGCTTGATAGTGTAATCCCAAGTGTCCGATTCAGTGCCTGGCTCTGAGTGAGCTCTCACCAACATTTATTAAGCACCTTCTGTGTGCAAGGATAGGAAGCCTTGTCCTCAGGTTCTTTACATTTTCCTGGGGTTGGGTGGAGGTGGGAAAGCATTAGGTGAACTTGGAGAGCCCCACCAACTCAGGGGATCAGGGAGGGCTTCCTGGAGGCCACCATGACCTGTGAGCTGAAATGTGATATTTTAACCCTTTTAGTAGGCGCTTTCTGAATGCCTGCTGTTGGGCAAAAAGGAGAGGAGAGAGGAAAGTTCCTTCTTGGTTGGAGGGATGCCCTAGGCTGTGTGAAGGCAGAGTCTGGTCTGGTGTCTGCCTTTGGTGGTTGTCTTTTACCTTGAGGTCGCGTGGAACTCCTTGGACCCGTCCTCTCCAGGAAGAAGGCTGTGGCAGCCCAACGGAGGACAGGGGAGGCTGTGGGAGAGGCCATAAGGGGATGGAGTGGCGAGGTGTGTGGCAGTGCCTGGAGGCCAGCGGAGAGCCTGCTCATGGGGGGAGGGGGCTTCCTTTCCTCTGGCGCCCCCCAGCAGGGTTCCCACAGAGCCTTGATGTGAGACTGTTGGGTCTGGGGAGAGACGCCCCGAGTGCCTGAGCGCCGTCCCTGGGCTCAGCTCAGTCCTCTTCTGCAGGGGCCCAGAAGACACCTGTTTTGAGTTTGGGGTTTTTCCTGCCATTCTGAGCTTTCCCCTGGACTATCCGCTGAGCCCCCCAAAGATGAGGTTCACCTGTGAGATGTTCCACCCAAACAGTAAGTGATGGGCCGTTTGGGTGGGCCTGGGGGTGCAGGAAGAGTTAGATTGGGGTTCTGTCTGGTCTGGGTGGCATTGGGACTCCGGGCCCCTTGCTCCAGGCTCTGGTCCCCCTTCAAGCCCTGATCCCTGGGGCTGGAACCTTGGTTTGGGCCAGAATTGTCGCTTCTTCTCTCTGGAGAGAGGGGGCCCCCGCCCCGAAACCCTTGTCGTTTCTTTCTAAAGTCCCTCAGTCTCCCCCGGCCCCCGAGAAGGCACCTCAGGAAATGGGAATCTGAGTGAAGTCACCCAGAACGTTGGGGGAGGTACGGAGAGCCCCCTATAGCCTGGGGGGCTCACCCAGGAGGGGGAGCCAGCGGCGAGCTCCTGGGCCCTGGGGGGCGTCTTCCTACCCATGAGCCTCTTGGTTCTCCTGGCCACAGAGAACACCCATGACAGCCCTGCTAGTGTGCCCGTGTGCGTGTTCCTGGTGCTCGCCCTCGGGCCGTGTCCCTGCTTCCGTCCGGCATTCTCGGGGTGCTCGGGGGTGCCCGGGACCGAGCCGGGGGCTCCCCAGAGTAGACGAAGGCGTGAAGGCGGGAGGTGGTGGCCGAGCAGGCCGGGGAAACGGCCCGGGCCCTCTGGGGCCTGACGTGGCCCTGCGGCGCTCCGCCCGCAGTTTACCCCGACGGCAGGGTCTGCATCTCCATCCTGCACGCGCCCGGAGACGACCCCATGGGCTACGAGAGCAGCGCCGAGCGCTGGAGCCCCGTGCAGAGCGTCGAGAAGATCCTCCTGTCCGTCGTCAGCATGTTGGCAGGTAGGCGCGGGGGGCCCGGGGGGGCCGGGCAGAGGCCCCCCCCGCTGCTCGGGGAGAGAGCTTTGGAAAGGGCCCCCCGGACTGCCGAGGCAGGCCAAGCCTTGGGCCCCGGCGGGGGACTGGAGCCGCTCCCCGCTCTCTGAGCCGTCCTCTCCTTTTCCTGCAGAGCCCAATGACGAGAGCGGCGCCAACGTCGACGCTTCCAAAATGTGGCGGGATGACCGAGAACAGTTTTATCGAATCGCCAAGCAGACTGTTCAGAAGTCCCTCGGGCTGTAGGGCCCCTCTCTCCGCTCTCCCCCTCCCCCCTCCCCCATCGTCCCAGGGCTGCGGCCCCCCCAGAACTGCCGGCTGGGGGCCGGGGCCCAGCCAGAGGAGCCAGAGCAGCCCGCGTCCCTCTCCTTCCTCCTTGCGCGCTCCTTTCCGTAGATGGACGGACGGACGGCCGGCGGCTTCCTCACGGAGCCTTCTCCCTCCTGACCACCTGCAGATTCCTCACAAAGAGCCGGCCACCTGGGCCCTGACCTTCTTGGGACTGGTGGGACGCCAGGCCTTCCCGCTCTCTTGGAGTCAGCGCGATGAGGCTCGGGAGCCCGCAGGAGGGGCTGGACGCCAGAGTGGCTTCCCAGTCACTTGGCGTGTTACACACATGTGCCACGTGGGGGACGTGTATTCTGCCGTCAGATTCTGTCCTGACAATTTGACAAATATATGTTTTCTTATCACCCAGCGGCGTGAGCTTTCGCGGTGTAGATGACCGTCCGGTCCAGGTTCTTGGCCCTCTTCACACTGTGGGGCGACACCGGGTGGGGCGCAGCGGCCAGATAGGAAGCGCCGGGAGAATCTGCGCCACAGACTGGCGGCGGCGGGGCGGCTGTCCCCGAAGAGTCAGGTTCCCGCTGCAGGGGACGGCGCCGTCCTGGAGCTGCCGGGGCTGGGCTGAGGCTCGCCCAGAGGCGGCCCGGGCCGCCGGGGGCCTCCGCGCGCCCAGCCCCGGCGTGACTGCCCCGTGGGGCTCTCTGGACACTTTCAGGTCTGCAGCCCGGCTCAGAGCTGAGCTTCCAAGCAATAACAGGGTCGGCGCCTGCGGGGCAGCTCCCGGGGCCGCCGACCCGATTCCAAGAGCCGTTTCTATTTTTGAAATACGAGAAATAAAGGGTGTGTCTGAGCGCTTCGGACAGAGATTTCCTTGACCTTATTTTGGTTTTCCCTTCGGCGTCGAAGCCGACGGCCCTTCCCTCCCCCTCCCCCTTTGAGGGGGCTCCTGCGGAGACCCCGCGCCCTTGTTGCCAGGAGGGAGTTTCTTGGGTTTGGAGTGGAAGACTGTGCTGGGGATGGGGAAGTGGCTAGACCAGAGCCCGCCAGTGAGGCTGCCAGTGTCTGGGCCCCAGAGCTCAGAGGCCAGGCCGGAGGAGCAGGGAGGAGGAAGGCCAGTCTGGGTGGGTTGAGGCGGCTGACGGGATCCCAGGATGACTTTGGGCGTTCGTTTGTGTTTGTTTTGGGCCCCAGCCCCATGCAGCCCCCTTATTTGGTGGCTTTGTTAAGAATAAAGTTCGATGTTGACCCTCTGTGTCGGCGCCCACGTGTCTCCTATTCTTGCACGATCCTCCAGGAGGGGGCCCTCTGCAGCCGACCAAGGGCCACTCTACCCTAACCGTTCAGGACTCGAGAGCCCCCGTGGGCACGCTCCTCGGCTGGAGGCTTGGAGACGCCTCACAACGTGCGCCTGGCCTTGAGACGGACAGAAGGACGCTGCCGCCGGAGACGGCGCGCCGGCTGTGATGGAGTGTGTCAAAAGCAAGAGCAGGTGGCCTGGCAGGGACTGCAGAGGGTCCGAGGTGAGTGGGATCCTGCCCGGGGGGCTGGCCTAGGCGTCCCCCAAAGAGCTTGGCGAAAAGCAAGTGCTCGATGCCTTGTTTGTTCTGGTTAGGAAAAGAAATGGGTTTGAAGGGAAAGAATGAGTTCTGCTTCGGACACGTTGAGACCAGAGAGGCAGCGAGGGCCAGTGAGCCTTCCTCCAGCCTCCACTCTGGGACACAAACAAAAAGATACGAATTTGCCCTCGGGCAGCTTCCGGTCCCACGTGGAAGCCCCTGCAAAGATGGCAGAGAAAGGGGTGGGGGCTGGGTACAGGGCCCAGCTGCGAGGAGGGGCAATGAAGGGCCAGGAGAGGAGAGATCTGGAGGAAACAGCCAGGGAGCCCTTGCTGTCCTGACGAGATTTGGGGGCGACGGGTTTGCCAGAGGACGAGCTCAAAGGTCTGGGGGGCAGGGAGGGAGGAGGGAGAGTGGGCATGGGAGGATGGAGGCCCAGGGAGAGGAGGAAGGGGTGGCCTAGAGCCCTGGGGGAAGATGGTGGGGGCCATCCTCCTGAATGGTGCCATTCGCGCGTCCCCTGGTCCACCCGCCCTGCCCCAGTGTTGGGAGCTGGTGTAGCAGGAAACAATCTGGAAAAGCGGCTCCAACCTGGATTCTGGGCAGCCGGGTGCCAGCCAGGACTGCCCAACTCCTTGGTTTTGGCCGGCCTGGCGCTACCCACCTGCCCCATCCCCCTTCTGCCCCCTTGAGGCTCTCCCCTCTTCCTGGCTGTCCCAGCCCCCAGGAACCGGCCAAGGAGGAGGCAGGGAAGAAGCCACCTCTCACTCTGGTGGACAAGAACTTGGTCTCAGTCAGGTCTCGGCTTGAGGTCAGTCAGGCAGCTCTTAAGGGACCAGCCAGATCTGAACTCAGGTGCTTTGTCCAGGACCATCTCTGTCACTTTCTGCTCTGGCCCAGACCCAGACCCTCCCGGTGGTCCCCTTTTCCACTCAGTTGTTGCTCAATCATTTTGTGCCCAACTCTTCATGACCCACTTGGCACAGATGAGGAAACTGAGGCCAATGGGGTAAAGTGACTTATCTAGCCAGGGAGTGCCCAGGGTGGGATTTGAACTCAGGTTTTCCTGATTCCCTCCAGGCCTGGCACTATCCCCTGCACTTCCTAGCTGCCCACTTACTCCATAAAATGAAAACTCCTAGAGGCCACTGGGGGTGCCATGGTGTGCCCCAAGTTCAGTTGACTTCACACCTTTCCTAGCACCTTGACACTTAAGTGTTCTCTGCCTCAGTTTCCTCAGCTGTTAAATGGGGATTGAGGGCACCTCCCTCCCAGAGCTGTTGTGAGGGTCGGCTGAGATCCGGTTGGCAGAGCCCTCAGCCTAGCACCTGGCATGGAGTGAGCTCTAGAGATGCTCATTCTCCACATCATGACCCCTTCCCAGCCTCCGGGCTCCTGATTCTTTGTCTTGCTGGTCTTTTACCACTCCTTGCATCCAGAGCCTCCATCTCATCTATGCTCCTTTGAAGTGGCATGGTTCTGTACCTGGGCTGCCCCCTCCTCCCCTGCCCCTCTCAGAATCTCTGAAGGCCCTGAGGGCTTGGCCAAGTGTCTCCTTGGGCCTCCCATGGGCCCTGAGCAGGCCTGAGCTGTAGAGACAGTGGAGTGGGTTTGCCTTTCTTTGAGGGCACTCCCCCATCTCCTGGCATTGGGCCTGGCATGGAGCTGCCCCTGCAGTGAAGGACAGAGCCATGAGCCACCTAGACATGTGCCCCTGCCAGCCAACCAGAGGTCTAACTGGTCTCTGCTTGGGCCCCTGCTCTTCCCCGACCCATGGATCCAGGTGCCCTTCCTGCTCCCCCCACTACCATCTATACCTCACCTTTCACCTGAGCTCCATTCATAGCACTAGATGCCCTGTGGCCATCTCCCTGGCGGGCCAAAGCTGAGCTCACTCACTGCCTTTGCCCTTCCCCATCTGCCCCCAGCCTCAGTTATCCATCCCCTTCCCCACCAGCGTGCTCAATAAGTTGCCCAGGCTGGTCAAGTATGCCCTCCTGCCTTTTGTTTTTTGTTTTTAATTTATTTAATTTAGGTTATTTTTCCATGTTTACATGATTCATGTTCTTTCCCTCCCCCCTTCCTTCCCCCTCCCATAGCCAATGAGCAATTTCACTGGGTTTTATATGGTTCAAGACCTATTTCCTTATTAATACTTGCAATAGAGTGATCCTTTAGAGTCTCCATCCCCAATCCTATCCCCATTGACCCATGTGATCAAGCAGGTGTTTTTCCTCTGCGCTTCTGCTCCCACAGTTCTTTCTCAGAAGTTCCTCAGATTGCCCTGGGTCACTGCACTGCTGCTAGTAGCAAAGTCAGTTACATTTGATCGTGCTACAGTGTATCCATCTCTGTGTACAACGTTCTCCTGGTTCGGCTCCTCTCACTCTGCATCATTCCTGGAGGTCGTCCCAGTTCACGTGGAATCCCTCCAGCTCATCATTCCTTTGAGCACAATAGTATTCCATCACCATCAGATACCACAGTTTGTTCAGCCATTCCCCAAGCGAGGGACACCCCCCATTTTCCAATTTTTGCCACCACAAAGAGCGCAGCTATGAATGTTCTTGTTCAAGTCTTTTTCCTTATTACCTCTTCGGGGTGCAAACCCAGCAGTGCTATGGCTGGATCAAAGGGCAGGTGAGGCTTTTAAAGCCCTTTGCTGTTTCTTAGCTGATTCCCCATCTCCCTGTAGCTAGCTGGTGCCCTCAGTTGGCATCTCTTGTCCAAGGCCTCGGTGTCTGGGCGTTGTGCCTGGCAGGGGGGCGGCACCGACATCCGATAGCTCCAGACGAGGGGCTGAACACTTACCCAGAAATGCTTAATTTGTGAGGACGGATGTGAACCTCCCACTGAGGGCCCTGTAGGCACTTGGGGGTAGAACCCTTTCCCCTTGGGGCTGCCCACCTTTGGGTCCCAGTGCCAAGGGCAAGCACCCTTTGGCTCAAGACCCAGGCCTCCTGGCTTGGCAGGGTTGCCATGCCAAGCCTGCCCTCTTGGTGCCAAAGGTGCTACTGTGGGGCCTCCCAGGGCCGTGCTGGGATCTGAGGTGAGGAGGCCAGAGGCCAGGAGGTGCCCCCTCAGGCCCATCAGAGGCCATCAGAGGGAAGGGAAGGACAGAGCGCCTGTGAGGGCAGCCCAGAAGGCCCCCCTGGACAAGCCTGGCTCCAGCTCGTTTGTCTCCCAGACTCGAGGCCCCTCCCCAGCCCTGGGGTCAAAGGGACCTTTCTGACCCTGCCCATGCCCAATTGGTTTTCTGCTCCTCGTCTGCCTGTTGGGCCTGGCTCCCTTCTCCCCGTCAAACCCGGGGCCCCCAGGAGGCCTTGGGAGCGTCCGGAGGACAGCCTCAGGCCTGGGTGCTGGCAGGAGCTGCTGCCTCCCTTTGGCCCTTGGCTAGCAGCACGGGCATCCCTGCTCTGACACTTGCCAGCTTGCGTTACTTTCTGTGCCTCGGTTTTGGCTTCTGGAAAACGGGGAAAAGAAAAGCCGAGCCCTTGGCGAGGGCCCGGCAGGTGCGTGCAAGCGGCCCTCGGGATCTGCTGGCTGCAGGCTTTGGGAGGGGCTGCTGTGCGTGCGCGTCTGGCAGAGGCCCTGCGCCTGGAAGCCGTTCAGCTGGCAGCCCGCGCTGGCCTGGGCCCTCCTTGGCTCGGGGCCCCTGGCAGCCCCGGCCGATGCTCCGCGGGCCTTGGACACACATCAAAGGGGCCTCGTGCTGGGAGCCTCTCCTGGCCCGCCTCCCACTGGCCGGTGCCCCCGGCGCCCGCCTCAGCCCAGCTGCCTCCCCGCCGGGGATCGTGGCCGTGGTGGAGCCGAGCCATGGGGGACGGTTTCCCTTCTGCAGCTGGGGTGCCCACCCGGGTCTCCCCGCACCCCAGAGCCGTGGGGAGCCCTTGCCAGGCAGACCCACTGGGCAGGAAGCCTTCTGGGGGCCCCTTGAGACGGGCTGCGATGCAGGAGACATCCGTACCTCCGGCCCAGCGGCTGCCCGGCCTCCTGCTGCGAGGCTCGGACAAAGAAGCTGTGGCCAGCCCCGAGGACCCAAGGCACGGCTGGCATCCACTGCCCAGAGATCCCCGAGGGTTTTTGTAGCTTCACTGCAGTGAGACCCCGGGGGGGGGCAAAGGGGGCCATGGCACCGGCTTGGCACCATCTGCATCTTCCTGCTTCTGTGCCCACTCTGGGGCTCCCCAGACAGAAAGAACCAGCCCCTGCCCTCCAGCAGCTCCCAGGAGGAAGGGAGCCCCAGGCGTAGAGCAGGCCAGATGGTTGTGTGGCAAGAGGCCGAGCCTCCAGGAGCTCTGGATCCCAGGAGGCTGGCGCTCGGGGTGGGGACGGTACAGGCAGAGGCTTGGAGGTGGGAGATGGACGTCACACAGAGGCAACAGCAAGAAGTCCCCAGAATGGGCAGGAGGATGCGGGCCTGCCAGTAGAGGTCTGACCCTGATTAGACAGATAGGATCTTAGGTGCCAACTGTGTGCCAGCCGCTGTGCCAGGCCCTTGGGATGCCAAGCCAGGAAGGCGGGCTTTGCCCTCCAGAAGCTTTTGTTCTGGCTTTCTCCCCAACCACCCTTGTGGGCAAAGGGAGCCGGAGGGTGCGGGCCGGGCCCAGGGAGCTGGCAGCCCTTTGGGGGAATGGCTGCTCCCCCAGCAGAGCCCCCCAGCGTGCCCGTGGCAGACGCTGAAGGGAGGGACCTGAACACCCAAAGGAGGAGCTCGGGCTTTCTTCTGGAAGCTTTCCTGCTGCCCCGGGCATTGGTGCCCTCCCCTCTGCTCCCCTCAGGCACGAGGCCTGTCTATGGGATACCAGCCAGGAAGCCCGTTGAGGGCACGGGCCACGTCGTGGTGGCATCCCGGCACCTGATGGATGCTTGGAAGGACAAGTGGAATGGTTTGGCCCGGCCGTTAGGGAGCTCTCCTTGGAAGGCAGAGACAGGGTGGGGGCTTCGGCTGGTTGGGTTAGACGGAAACTCTTGACCCAAGTTCCGGCTGCCCTTCAGCAGCTTGTCTGGACCTTCTCTGGCTGGTGGCCCCCACACTGGCCCCCTCCCCAGGGGACTCCAGGCCATCCTCTGGACCCTTGTGGTGGGCGCCCTGAGAAGCACCCCCTTCCTTCTGGGCTCAGTGGCCCAGGGTCTGAGCTGGCTGCCTGTGAATCTCATCAAGGAGTGTGAATGTGCGTGCGTGTGTGTGCGTGTCTGTGTGTGTGTGCGTGTCTGTGTGCGCGTGTGTGTCTGTGTGCGTGTGTGTGTGTGTCTGTGTGCGTGTGTGTGTGTGCGTGTGTGTGCACGTGTCTGTGTCTGTGTGTGCGCGTGTGTCTGTGCGTGTGTCTGTGTGCGTGTGTGTGTCTGTGTGAGTGTGCGTGTGTGTCTGTGTGCGTGTGTGTGCATGTCTGTGTGTGCGTGTGTGTGTGCGTGTGTGTCTGTGCGTGTGTCTGTGTGTATGCGTGTGTGTCTGTGTGCGCGTGTGTCTGTGTGCGCGTGTCTGTGTGCGCGTGTGTGCGTGTCTGTGTGCGTGTGTGTGTGTGCGTGTGTGTCTGTGTGCGTGTGTGCACGTGTCTGTGTGTGTGTCTGTGTGTGCGCGTGTGTCTGTGTGTGTCTGTGTGTGTGCGCGTGTGTCTGTGTGTGTGTGTCTGTGTGAGTGTGCGTGTGTGTCTGTGTGTGTGTGCATGTCTGTGTGCGTGTGTCTGTGTGTGTGCGTGTGTCTGTGTGTGCGTGTCTGTGTGTGTGTGCGTGTGTCTGTGTGCGCGTGTGTCTGTGTGTGTGTGCATGTCTGTGTGTGCGTGTGTCTGTGCGTGTGTCTGTGTGTGTGTCTGTGTGTCTGTGTGTGCGCGTGTGTCTGTGTGTGTGTCTGTGTGTATGCGTGTGTGTCTGTGTGCGCGTGTGTGTGTCTGTGTGAGTGTGCGTGTGTGTGCATGTCTGTGTGTGTGCGTGTGTCTGTGTGCGTGCGTGTGTCTGTGTGTGTGCGTGTGTCTGTGTGTGCGTGTGTCTGTGTGCGCGTGTGTGTCTGTGTGAGTGTGCGTGTGTGTCTGTGTGCGTGTGTGTGCGTGCCTGTCTGTGTGTGTGTCTCTGTGTGTGTCTGTGTGTGAGTGTGTGTCTGTGTGCATGTGTGTGCGTGCGTGTGTGTGCGTGTGTCTGTGTGTCTGTGTGAGTGTCTGTGTGTGTGAGTGTGCATGTGTGTGTCTGTGTGAGTGTGTGTGTGTGTCTGTGCGTGTGTGTGCATGTCTGTGTGTGCGTGTGTCTGTGTGTGTGCGTGTGTCTGTGTGTGTGCGTGTGTCTGTGTGCACGTGTGTGTGTCTGTGTGAGTGTGCGTGTGTGTCTGTGTGCGTGTGTGTGCGTGCGTGTGTGTGCGTGTCTGTGTCTGTGTGCGTGTCTGTGTGTGAGTGTGCGTGTGTGCGTGTGTGTGAGTGTGCATGTGTGCATGTGTGTGAGTGTGTGTGTGAGAGAGAGAGAGAGAGTGTGAGTGCTCGTGCACTGCCCTCAGCCCTGGCTGGTTGCGGGCCTCAGATGTGGCCGGTCCTGCCTTGCCTTGCCTTCCCTTCCCATGATCCCGGGAGGCCAGTTGGCTGGTGGGGCTGCTTAGGCCGGACTCCTTGACTCCTGGAAGTTGGAGGCTTGGAAGAGAGCTTTTGGCTTTCTCCTGAGAGCAGCAGCAGAAAAGGAATCTTGAACCTGGCTGCTGGCTGCTGGCTGCTGCGAGTCAAGGTTGAAGCGGGCCTGGCCCGCTGAAGATCCCGGCCTTGGGTGGGCCCCTGGTGTGAGACCTGGCTATTGGGGAGTTTGCTGCTTCGCTTAATGAGAGCCCAGAGAGCTTACAGGCCTCCGATTTTAAGATGACTAGCATAATTGTCTCCTCAATCCCTGCCCCTTCCTCCCCTTCCCAACCAATAAATCTGAACTATTTGTGTTCACGCCCCACCAAATTCCCAACGTGACACCTCCCGGAGGAGCTGTCCCTCTCCAGTGGCATGACCCAGCAGAGAATCTGCCGAATTGCCAGAAAGGCACCTTTGGGGACCAATTGCCCATGATGCCTCTTGTGACTTTGGCCACCCGGCTACAAAAGGTGGCTTGCCTGGAGGAAGTGGCTGGCCTCCCATTCTGCTGCCTCTAGGCCTGGGTGAGGGCATTGGCCAGCAGGAGTGTGCAGAGACCTGAACAGACCTGCTATGCCTTTCTCTGAGGGCTGGTGCTTCATCTCAGGGTGCCCAAGTGAGAAGAGCTTCCCCATGTGCTTAGCCACAGTAGGTCCCACGTGATAGTCCCCACAGACCCTTGGCCCCTTCTGGCTCTGAAGTCTCCAGTGTTCCAGGATGACTCCCAAAGCAGAGGGGCCTGGTCGAGGTCCAGCCTCCAGTCTCCAGTTCCCCCTGTTGGCTACCCATGACCTCGACACTGAATGGAACCAGTGTCCTAACGGAGAGGGGGCTTGCCATTCCCAGTGCCCTGATTCCTCCCATCAGGGAGCACTTTTCCTGTTGGCTTTCTCTGGGTTAGATGGAGTGACTCAGGAAGGCTCTCCTTCATTGGCCTAGACAAGAGGTGAGCCTTTGCTCTTGGGGACCCTCTGGTTTTTAGGGGTAGGGGGCAGTCCTCTGCTGGGCATCATGTCTGAGTTTGGGGCTGGGCTTGCAACCACTTGGCCTCCCTCATTTGGGCCATCAGCACTCCTCCCTCCCCGAGGTTTTCCCGGTTGGCTAGTTGGGCATGGCTCTTCCAGGGGATTCTTTGGGTGTTGGGGAAACATTCAGGGTCAGTGGGCTGGAGTAAATGGGTCTAGCTACTTGACTTGTGTAAGGGCCAGAATGTAAGGGGTTAAAATTAAAGGGTTGGACTAAATCATTTGAGTGTGGTTGCCAAGAAATATGTTACTCGTCAATGACTTTTTGTGGTAGTTTATTTACAAAAGGAGAAAGAGTGAAAGTAAGAAAATCAGAGAGAGGATAGGGTAAGCTATCTAACCTAACACACTAAGTATTTTGCTCTGGCCGCTAGCTCAACCCAGGCAGGGCTAACTAGTCCTCAGCCGGAGGGGCCTCAGCCTTCAGCCAAGGGCCCAGGGATGAATAAAGCAAGAGCTTCAGCCATGAAGCCTCTCTCAAGAGGGGAGGCCTCTCCTGAGCCTAGTTCCTCCGGAAAATTCAGGAAAGCTAGAGATTTCAGAACAGTCTCATCAAGTCCAAGGTCTCAGGTCCAGTAGGCAGATTCTTCACCAGCCTCCAACTTGAACTCAGAACTCCGAAGAACAAAGAACCAGTCCTCCACAGGAAGTTGTAACTCCTTTTAAAGACGCTTCTTTGTATCACTTCCTGTGCCTTCCTCTCCTTTTACGTGGACCCATTATAGTCTATAGTTTTGCTTAGGACTGCCCAGGGGGCAATCAGTAGTTTCTGATTTGTCACCCACTTCCACAGATGTGGGTCACAGACCTCCCCCACTTAAGGATAAGTGGGGTGGATCTGCTTCTGGAGGCAGGGGAGAGTGAATCCCGTCTTCACACTTGGGGTTAGCCCAAGTGCAAGTGGTGGGGAGAGACCATCTGCCTGTGTTGAGACACAGCCAAAGAGGTTGGGGCTGTCCTAAAGACTTGGGGAGTTCTAAGACCCAGAAAACCAGCGCCAGTGGCACAGGAGCCCACAGGCCACAAGGATGCCCAGTCGGTGGCTCCAGCTTCTTGATGGAGGGCAGACAGGAGCTCAGTAGGTTCTGCTCACCAGAATAAATGGGGGGAGCCAAGAGCCAAGAAGGATCTGAGAGGATCCCAGCAGGGACCCGCTGGCCCAGGGTCCTTTGGGGAGGGGGTTGGGATTATGGAAGCCACATCACAGCATTGAAGATGGCAAGGCTGAATGCCCCAAAGCCCTTTTCAGGTATTTGCCTCTGGAGGGTCCCATCACGATGGGCAGGCTTCTAGCACCATCGTGGAGACATGCCCATGGTGGGGAGGGCCCTGTGCTTGGAGCAGTGTGAGGTTGGCCCAGCACTAGGAATGGGACTGCTAGGTCTCTGCCCAACCCCATTTTTACAGATTGGGAAACAGAGGCTCAGTGACTTCCCAGCAGCCGCCTAGCTCATCAGTGCCCTTTTCAGAGGCAGCCTGGCACACTGGACGGGCACTGGACTTGGGTCAGGAAGGGCTGAGTCCAAATCGTGCCTTATTCTCTGTGGGACACCAGACAAATGACTGCCCCTCTCTGGACTTCCGCTCCCACTTCGATACAGTGAGAAGTTGGGGCTGGGGGCCTCGAAGGTCCATTCTCTCAGCCTCAAACCCAGCACCGTCCAGTCCATGGCCCCAAGCTCTCTGGGCAGGGGCCATGGCTGCCAGGACTGGGATGGGGCCTGAGTCTCTGCTGCTTTCCCACCAAGGGAGGGTGGTTAGCTGGGAAGGAGGGGTGAGGCAGGCTGAGGCACGGGCCAATGCTGCCCACATTCCAGGCTCCCCCACTCCAGTGCCCGCTGGTTGTCTGAGGGTTAGTGTCCCAGGCCACAGGGGTGAGGGCTTAGACTGGAGGCAGACAGTGGCCTGAGGGGCCCCCTGAAGGGGGGCTTCCTCTCAGCCGCTGCCTACCTTGGGATGGGCAGCATTGGAACAAGGTGATCACCTGTGGTGTTCTCGTGGGAAAACGCTGGCTCTGGCCTGGTTTTCCTGGCTCACGGCAGCCACACCCCCGGAGGGCCCCTGATGGCCTTGGCTTCAGCCCGTTGAGGTGCTTCCCCTGCACAGCTCCAGTTCTCCAGGGTGGCCCTGGTGACGTCCTCCTCCACCATCTGATCTCTTGGGGTCTGGGGATATTCTTGCAGGCCCGGCCCGTGCTGGGGGTGCAGCAGGAGCCCCCTCTATGCCCATCCCTGTGCCAACCCTTGGCAAGTAGCCCCCAGGGGCAGGAGGACACAAGCCCGCTTCCCTCAGCTTCTGCCCTTTGGTCCCTTCATGGGCTCCAGGCCCAAGTTCTTCCCCATGGCCCAGCCAGCCTTGTACCCTGTAAGTAGGCTTCCTGACCCCCGGCACCCAGGACACGAGGACAGCTCCCCAGGCAGATCTCTGCACCCCAGTCTTAGTGCTTCCCTAGCGTGGTCAGGGGGGTGGCTGGCCCCCGGCTGCCCCCTTGGCACCTGGCCATCTGGACTCAGAGAGGGTGTCCCTTCCCCAGGCCTCCCCTTTCTGAAGCTCCCAGGCTGGGCCCAGGAGCTTCGATGGTGAAGGTTCAGGAAATAAAAGGGAGAGGACTCAGCCCCCTGCAGGCCCTTCTGCCCCAAATCCCGCCTCCTGGGGTGGCCGCCGTGAGAACCTACTAAAGGGCTCCCTTCAGCCCCAGCTCGCCAGCCTGAGTCCCACCCAGAGGTGACCCCTCGCTCGGCTCTGTTTAGGGAATCTTTGCCCAGCCACCTGGGGAGGGCCTCGCACTCGCACCTCTGTGGAGCTGCCCTTTGTCCCCTTGGGCTCTCGGGGTTGCCAGGCAGTTTGGGTTTGCTGTGGAATTGGGGAGGGGCAGCATCCACTTGGATCCAAGCATCACAATTGGAGAAGATGATAGAAAAACAGCCGCTGCCCTCTGGGGTGCCCCTACTTGGGCAGTGACTTCTGGGGCACCTCCCTGCTTACAAGGTCCTTGACACACACTATCCCACCTGATCCTGACAACTCCCCCTTGAGGCAGGAACTATGGGTATTACTGATCCCATTTAACAGAGAAGGAAATGGAGGATGGACCAAGATACGAACCCAGGTCTTGGGACCTCTCTGCCCCAGGGCCTTGACTCAACAGCCCCCTCCCTCTGAGCAGGCTTGATGGGGTCTCCATAGTGCCCTCCTTGGGAGGCCTCCTGGGGCACTGGGTTTCAGCCATTGGCTTTGCTCCTCTCCACGTCTGTGACTTGGGCCAGGTCCTTCCCCTGGGCCTTAGTTTCCCCCTGGGTAAAAGGAGAGGGGGGCTCAGTGCCCTCTGGAGTCTCCTTCAGGCCTGCAGCCCTGAAGCCTGGCCCTCTGGCCTCCTGGCATGTTGGTATGTGACCAGAGATTTTCCCAGCCTGCCCTGCAGTGGCTCCTCACCCTCCTGGCCCCATGGCTGGCGCCAGTGAGAGCCCTCTGGGGTGGGGGTCCTCATGCCCTGCAGCCTGGTGCCAGTGAACCGGGGGCATCCTCAAGGCTATCCAGTTATGGATCTCCCAAAGCCCCAGACAAGAAGGATGGGAGGACGTGCTACTGGGGGGTTCCTTCCATGGCCTTGGGAAGGTCCCCTCCCTGGCACCAAGCCTCCCCTTGGAGCAGATTCACAGAGAAGAGCTTGTTAAAAGAAGCCTGAGCACATCGTGAAGCAGCAGTGGACCTGGGTTCAAATCTAGACAGATGCCTCCTGGCTGTGTGATCCTCTCCAAGATTCACCCCCCCCCCCCAAGGTCTATGATGGAGGGCTGGGCCTGGTAGGGTTAGCTATATACTGCTCAATCAAAAACTGCTGCTTCTTTACCCGGAAGAGGAGCCTTGTGGGGGCCTCAGGGTGGTGGCCAGCAGCGGGATCTCAGAGTCTGAGGCTGGACATTTGGGTCCTTCTCTTTACGTGATTCCTGGCTGCAACTCCACCCACAATGTACCAGCATGCTTCTCTTTGCGCTCTTCCCAGCTTTTCTCCTCTTTCCTGCTTTGCTGGGCAGAAGGGAAGCTTCAGCTGTTCTGGCGGGACGGCATTTCCCAACCTCACTCAGCTCTGTGTCCTCCACACAGCAGCAATGGCATCTGCCCATGCCTCAGTGCTCCAGCTTGGGAGCCAGAAGCCTGCCGAAGACCCTTGGGGCAGGGGGACATGTGGGAGGCTCCAGGGAACTCCAGGTCACAGTGCAGTTGGGGTTTGTTTATCACCAGCGGAGGCAGCGGCCACCAGATGCAGAGGGAGAGCCAGCCTGTGGGGACATGGGGGAGGGCCCAGAAGGTGCCTCATCCCCTCCCCGCCCCCCATGCCCATATTTTAGCCAGGCCTCCACTGATCTCATCTAGGACCCCCAGCTCGCCTGGAGAGAACGCAAAGATAGGAGCAGCAGCAGCAGCAGCAGCAGCAGCAGCGTGGTGAAGGAAGGATTTGGAGCCTGGGAAGCAGCAGCAAGCCAGGAGGAGGCCCCTGGACTGGGCTTTCTTGACTGGAGGCCTCCTGAGGAGATGGCCAATGTCTGACTGGATCCCAGTCGTGGTCGCCAGAAGACTTCTCCCAGGCTCCCTTTCACCTTGACTTGGGGGCACCTGCTGGGCAGGGTCTAAGGCCAGGCTTCACCATGCTGAACCTTTCAGGTTCCCTGGGTACCCCTGGGGTACCTGGCTTTGGGGGGAGGCTAGACCACCAGCTATGGATCTCTTTTCCCTCCTCCCTCCTGACCCCAGTTTCCCAGCCAGTCAACCTTAGCCTTCATCCCTGAGGGAAGGGCAGTTACAGCTGAGGGGGGGTGATCAAAGAAGCCTGCTCTTTAGAAGGAGCCGAGCAGCCGGGCTTAGTGAGGAGCCCTGACTGAAGAGGATTAGAACAACAGACTTGCCCTCCGCCTCCCTGGAGAGAGGGACACCCTGAGCTCTTCCCACTCTGGGATCTTCCTTCCTCGCTGAGGTCCTCGTGGGGCCTCCATTCCGGCCTGGGCCCTGGTTCAGCTCTTGCCTGGGCTGCCTTCCATCTGGCCCAGGACGTTCCTGGGGGATGGGGCTGGTCCCTGTGTTCCCTGCAAAGGCTTCTGCTGGCCGCTCCAGAGGAGCTTCTGAGGCCGCTTCTTTCCTTCTGCGCAGGTGAAAGGGGAGGAGGCCACAGCCCTGCTCTGCCCAGGAGCCAGGGGCCCACTGCTGTCCCAGAGGTGTCCATGCCCTGCCCTGCCCTGCCATGCCAGACCCTCCCCATCTCCCCATCCTCACATGTGCCCAGACGTAGGAGGAGGCCCAGGACTGTGTGGCCCGAATCCAGGCAGCGGCCCAGCAGGACGATCCCAGAGAGCCAACTGCGCAGGGACAGAAACCAGCACCCGCAGCTTGGAGAACACACGTGTCCAAAGTACCCAGGGAAGGGCCACAAACAACAACAAAGCAGGGAGCTAAGGGGACCGTTTCACTGACATGGGCCAATATCGACATAGAGCTGCGGTATAAGCTTTGGCATATGGGCACAATGACTTGAGCTGCTGCTGCTGCAGCATGAACAGAGCACAGAACAGTCAAAGGGGAAACAGCTAAACAGGAAATAAACACCTTCCAGGTGCTGTAATTAACGTGTGCAGCAACAAACAAATGCAGTTACATGCAAACATATTCCAGGGTGCTGTAATTAAGGGGCACAGCAACAAGCAAATGCAGTTAATTACACATGAAGGATGCCTTGCCTGGGCACTCTCCAGCACTGTTGCCTGGATACATGTGAAGCTACTTTTTGGGCTTGCCTATTGAGTCCCAATTCAGTTTAGTAACCGAGCTGATAGGTCTGGTTCCTTTACAAATGACTGACTAATCTCTGCTAAGTGGCTGTTGGCTGGCCGCTGGGGACTCCCCCTCCTTACACCTTCTGCATTCTGATGAACAGACTTGATCAGGGTGGAGAGGGTTACGTAAGGCCAAGGAGACAGGGAAAGAAAGAGTGCAGGGTCCAAGAGTCAGAGGGAAGACCCCAGGAAATGGATCCTGTTGGCTTCCAAAGAGGGGGTACAATTTTATAGCCCTCTGGGCCTGGTTCCAAATTACTCTTCAGAATGGTTAGGCTGTCACAACTCCACCAACAATGTATTAGTGTCCCAATTTTGCCACAACCCTCCAACATTTATTATTTTCCTTTTCTGCCAATCTGATGGCTGTGAAATGGCACCTAGTTGTTTTATTTGTTTATTTTCAATCCTTGCCTTCTCTCTTAGAATCAATACTAAGCTCTGCTTCGAGGCAGAAGAGTGGCTAGGGCGAGGCAATGGGTGTTAAGTGATTGGCCCAGGATCACTGAGCTAGGACATATCTGAGGCCAGACTTTAATCCAGATCCTCCCGACTCCAGGCCTGCTGCTCTATCTACTGAGCCACCTACCTGTCCCTCAGAGTTGCTTTAATTTGTATTTCTCTAATCAAGAATGACTTGGAGTGGCTTTTTAGATTGATAATAGATGGCTTTGGGGGGGAGGAATAGAAAACGATTTTTGCAACCAGGGAATAATGTTCAAAATTGACCAAATAAAAAATAAATAGCTTTGATTTCTTCTTCTGACAGTTGGGGAATGACTCAAATTCATATACATTTGACTTGGCAAAGGGCTAGCGAGTTCCTGCTCCTTCGGCCTGGAGGACCAGCCCAAGGTGTGTTTACTGGCAAACCCAGACGTGTACCTGTCGGGGCCTTCCTGACCCTCCGGCTCATCTTTTCTTATTGTCCACCCTCTGGGCAAGCTTGGCCCCTAACACAGAGAAGGGAAGAGTCGGGGGCGCCCTGGCACCTCACAGATCCTTCTTCCAGCCCCTTGCAGCTAAGGATGGCTTCATCTTCCGAGTGATGGTTGGCTATCCAGCCTTCCTGCACGACGTGTCCTTCTATGCCTCACTGGAGTTAGACAGAGTCACAGCCTTTGGGCTTGGCGGAGGCCCAAGGAAACCAATCCAAGACGCAGCAGGGAGTGATGCTGCCCGCATACAGACTAGCTGCGCCTGGCCTGGAGAAAGACAAGCCATGAAGGCTAGAATGGCAGCAGAGCCTCGAGCATGTCGGCTCGGCCTCGTGGCCTCTTCTCTTCCACGGAGTCCTGGCGTGGTCCGCAGAGGCCGGGACACACGCAGAGGCCCGAATGACCGCTTTGCCACCTTGTGATGTTCTCTCCCCTCTCCATAGATCTGCCAGGAAGACCATTTTGGGTGCCCGACTGACCGATGGGATCCCCTGTCAGGGCAAAGCCGGGGACCCACTTTGACGTGTCGGTGTCGCTGGTCTCCCCAGTTTCCGCCACTCTTTGGCGGTGGGTTCTCGTCCCCCAGGCTGGGCTCTTTGGGTTTAAGAGCCTGCCGAGGTCATTGCGGGCCGTTCCGCCGCCCAGCCCTCTGCCTCTCAGCCCAGGTAGGGACGAGGCTCCTGGTGGGCTCCTGCTCCGGGGAGTCTCGAGGCTCGTCCGGGCTGCAGGTTCTCAGCTGGAGCGTCAGAAAGTGAGGCTTTGGAGCCGTGTCGGTGGGCCGATCAAGGCAGAGCCAGAGTGCGCTATGGAAGGGAAGGCAGAGCCTTTGGGTTACGGTGAATCGCAAAGGTCTGTCCAGACCAAACCAATGGAGGCCAGATTGGGGGGGAGCAAGAAGTCGGGGTCACGTGCAGCATGCTTCTCTGAGAAGTCGTTCGTCCACCACACGGAGAACTGAGCCGGACCTGGACAGGTGCTGGAGGTTTGGGTGGGCCATTTTCAGAGGAAGAGCTGGAGCTCTCAGGCATCCCCTGAAAACTGCTCGATCCCCCAGGATTCGGGAAATGCCCGCTGGAAGCCCTGCCAGGCGCCCCCCGGAGGCTCACGACGGCCTTGCTGGCCTCTGCGTCCGAAGGGCTCGTCTCTCTAGTTCAGTTTGGCTCCCGGGCGCAGGACAGGGATCCGCAAGGGGGGCCATGTTGGGGGGCTGCGCTGGGGGGCCACATTGGGGGGCCTTATGGCCAGGGCAGCAGCAGCAGGCAGAGGGGGCACGTCGGCTCCTAAGCCTCTCCTCATCCATGGCTTTGAGGCTGGCACCGTTCTGCAGCCCCTGGACAGAGGCAGGGAGGCTCGCTGTGCCCTTGCTGAGGCTGGAGCTGTGAGGCCACCCGACGCCCGATTAGTGTCCCTCTGAAATGTGAGAAGTGGGGAGTCGCCAGCCCCACGGGGTGTGGAGGCCAAGGTCCCGGGTTCAATCCCGACAGCCACTTCTGAGCCATCTGTGGCCCTGGGTAAGTCCCTTCACCCCGCTGCTCCTTGATTCGCACCCCTGCCCCTTCCTGGGCCAGTGAAAGGGGTTGTTTGAGCCAGATGAGGCAGCCGGGTGGGCGGTGCAGTGGGTCTGGAAGTCTCGAATTCAGATCCAGCCGGATACTGCTTTGCTGTGTCACCCTGGGCAGGCTGCTTAACCTCCATCTGTCTTGGTCTCCTGGACTGTAAGATGGGTGCAGTGGTAACCCCAGCCTCCTGGGGTCGCTGCTAGCAGATGACTGTAAAGCACTTAGCGCAGGGCCTGGCACACAGTAGGCGCTTTCTAAGTGCTTCTTCCCTCCCGAGTCTGCCCTGGGATGAAGCGGGTCACTGCAGGCCAAGAGAGCCCCAGAAGGCTTTTGGCAGCCCTTTCCTGGGGCTCCCTGGCGGGGGGGACTCTCGTGAGAGGTCCAGCACGGCCGCTGGGAAACTGGGCTTCGGAGGGGCTGCTTGTTGGCTGCCAAACCAAGAAGGCAGGACCAGCTTGGCCGCCCGGGGGCCCTCCGGCCTGGCCAGATGCCTCCAGAGAGCCCGGTGGAGGGGCACGTGCCCACCTAGGCTGGCCGGCCATCCCGGAGCACGAGGACCCTCCCTCTGCTCTTCCTCGTGGCTAGGGCCCAACCAGAGAGCCTCTGGCTGGCTCCAAGTGGGACAGGCAGGGATGGTGAGCCGGGGCAGCGGGCAGCGGGCACTGAGCACCGGGCAGGGGCAGCGGGCACTGAGCACCGGGCAGTGGACACTGGGCAGTGGCAGCGGGCACTGAGCACCGGGCAGGGGCAGCGGGCACTGAGCACCGGGCAGTGGACACTGGGCAGCGGGCAGCGGGCACTGAGCACCGGGCAGGGGCAGCGGGCACTGAGCACCGGGCAGTGGACACTGGGCAGTGGGGCAGCGGGCACTGAGCACCGGACTCCCAGGACAACTGGGAGCTGGGGCAGAGCTGCTGAGCCCAGCTGGGAGAAGCTTCAAAGCTGGCCCTGCCTGAGGACCTTCTTTTTGGATCCTGGAGGATGACTTGGGAGCCACCTAGGTGGGCCCCCATCCCTTGGGAGTCGCCCCCGGACTCCCATGGAGGCCGAGCCTGGCTCCTGCCTCTCCCTTGGCCCTCTGGGGGGCGCCGTCGCCCCGCCTGGCAGCAGGAGGCTCTTCTGGCTGATCCAGCCCTGAATTCCTTCCTGGGGTGCCAACATCCACCTGCAAGAGGCTGGGCTGGGGAGAGCTGGGAGGTGGAGGTGAAGGACCGGAGCCCGGCTCCCAAGGGTGCCCTCTCTGGCAGGGCTGGGCGGCCCAGGGGGCAGGCCGGGTTGAGACGCGCCTGAGGATTCTGAATTCCTCCTGAGTGGGCTGTGGCTGGGGTTCTAGAGCAGGTGAGGGAGGGGCTGGACCAGAGCTCTGAAATCCCTGCCGGCTTTGGGGTTCCGGGTTCCTCACCCCTACTCGTCCTGCCGCTTCTGTCTTAGCTCGGACTGGCCCTGGCCTGGCCTTCACTCCCCACACTGAGAGGAACGAAGGGAGTGGCTCTCCGGCTACTGGCCACCCTTTAGACATTCACCAGCTGTGTGACCTTGGGCAAGTCACTTACCCTGGAATGACAAACAAGAAAAGCCTGTAGGGGAACAAGCTGGAAATCTGTGCGAGGGTGGGAGGAGGGATGCCCAGACAGGGGATCGGGGCTGTCTAAAGGCCAGTAGGGGCCCTTCCATGGGGTGCCATCTGATGGGCGGCTGGAGTGCTGCACTCCCTGGTTGGATAATTCATCCAGTGACAAGCTGGGCCCCTCGTGGGCTCATTGGCTTCAGGAGAAGCCTGCCCGGGGCCGAGGGGGCAGCCAGAGCAAGGCACCAGTTCGGATGGGGGGGGGGGCAATGGGGAGAAGCAATGAAGGCAGAAGGTTGGGGCTTGGCAGCCAGTGAGGGTCGAGGAGGGATGGAAGACCCGGCTGGGTGCCCCTCAGTTTGTGCTGGAGCTCGGGCTGCGGGACCCCGGCCAAGGCACTCCTCCCGCTTTGCCTCAGTTTCCCCACCTGTCGAACACGCGGAGAAGGGAATGGCGGAGCCCGGAGCAGGGGGGCGGGGAGATGCTGGAGGCCGCCCAGCCGCCCGCCTGCCCCACGCTTCTCCGGCTCCCCGAGGGAGACCCTGGCCGGGCAGGTCCGGGCTGGCAGTCGAATTCCGGGCGGGGTGGGGGCTGTGAGGGACACCTGCGCCTCTCCCGGGCGCGCAGGTGGCCTTGGGGCGCCCGTCCGGGGAGGGCTGGGCGGGAAGGGCGGGGCTGCGACGGGGACCCTGCCGAGGGCCGTCCCTCCCCCTCCCCCCACGGCCCGCCTTTGCCCCAGAAGGCGGCCGGCAGGGAAGTGACTTGGCCAAGGCCACCCGGACCACGCGGGGGGGGGGGGGGGGCGGGCTGGCCCGAGCCCGGGGCGCCCCGGCTTCCCTTTGAGGCTGACTTCACTGAGGAGGGAAATTCCTCCCCCGCCCGCCCGCCCGCCGCTCCGGAGGGCTGGGCAGGAGATGAAACGCGCCGGGGGAGCCGGCCTCCTCCCCGCCCGCCCGCCCCAGCCGGCTTCGGGCTCATTTAAATGTCTGCCCCCGCCCGCCCGCCCGAGTCCTCCCAGCACAGGGGCCGCCCGGCCTCGCCGCTCCCCATGGCCGCGCCGCCGCTGCCGCTGCCGCTGCTGCCGCTGCTGCTGCTGCCCCTGGCGCCGGCCAGCCCGCGAGGATGGAGGTCCTGGGAGCCGTGCACAGGTAGGGGGGCGGCCCGCCCCGCCCCGCCCCGCCTCTGCGCATGTCCGGGACGAGCCCTTCGGCCGCGGGCCGGCCAGCGCGCCCCCCCCGCCCCCCGCAGTGCCCTCGGCGGGAGGGGGGGGGTTGGGGGGGCGGCCGTTACCCAGCATGCCCGGCTCGGGCCGTGCCCAGAGCCTCTCCTGTGCTGGGCTCCTTCTGGCGGCTCGCGCGGGGTCCTGGGTTCAGATCTCGCCTCCCTGCGAGCAGCCTGCTGGGCGGCCTCGGGCTGGTCCTTAGTGCCAGCAGCCCCGGCGCTGCCTGCAGGGACTTTGCGGGGTCCGTGTGTGTGCGTGTGCCGGTGGCCCCGCTTGCCCTCCGGCCGCTTCCCAGCTTCCCGGCAGCCCCCCACGAGCCGAGGTCAACCTCCACGTGGCCTGTTGTCCCCGCGCAGCTCCGTGGGCTCCTAAGGCCGGCCCAGAAAGGCCAAAGCCCAGGCGGAGGGTCGGCAGCGGGCCCCAAAGGGAGGCAGCACTGGCCGTGGCACCAGAAAGCCCAGCTTCAGGGCAGCCCCGATGAAGCGCCCCCCTCCGGCGCAGCGAGAGCCACCCAGGCCAAGCCACGGCGTGAGGGGACGGAGGCCACGGAACTTGGCTTCCAGTTCTGGAGCACCAGGGGAAGCTGTGCTTCCGGAGCCCCATCCAGGCCTTTGGCGGGGGCAGTGGGGCTTCCTGTCAAAAAGGCCCTCCAGCTGGTGGTGTTCAGGGCTTCCTCAGCCCCTTTACCAGGCCACCTTTTCTCTCTAGTAATTTATTAAACACGGTATTTCCTGAGTCAGTCTAGAACACTTTCCCGGCTTATAAGAATTGGGTTCTTCCCGCAGCCATTCCACTGGGTCGTGTTCTCCATCTGCACCCATTTCCCTGTGGTGGCCACGTGAGCTGCATCCCGTCATCCACCCACGTGGTCAGGCAGGCGGCTCTGCTCCCACGGTTCTTCCTGGGGTGCGGATGGTGTGGTTCTGGGTCATCAGCAGGGCCGGCCGGGCTTCTCCTCTGCTGGGGGGGTCCAAACCCAACTTAGGCGGGAGAATGGACACCCTTCTCCCAGCCAAGGCGATGGCCCAAAGACTGGGGGCCGGAAGGGGAGGCGCTCATGGCCCATCTCTGCGCTGCTGACCCGGCAGTCCAGCTTCTTGTGCCCTCTGCGTGGCCAATAGGCCCAGGAGCAGCCCCACCATTGGCCAGGCAGAGACTTGCCCTCAGGTGCCTCAGGCCAGGAGCTGGGCCCTTCCCCAGGGAAGAAGCCTCTGGGTGGGTTAGAGCCCCGAGCTGGGAGGGGCACTAGCAGTCCCTGCCCGGTTTGGAGGCCGAAAAGAAGGCCCACAGGGGGGAGGGGCAGCCGGGTCAGGCTCTCATTTTGAACCTCCCGGCCAGCAAGCTCTGGCCAGTGGAGCTCTGCGAAGCTCAAATGTGGGGGGACTTTGAGATCATTCCAGAAAGCCCCCCTTTACCGTCCTTCGATGCCTCCTTGGGACCTGTGGGGTCACTGATAAACGCCCCCGCCCTGAGCCTGCGCTTCACGTGGGGCTTCTCCTGGCAAAGACCCTGGAGCCGCTGGCCATCGCCTTCTCAGGCCCATTTGACAGACGGGGAAACCGAGGCCAACAGGGCGAAGCATCTTGCCCAGCTCACCAGCCAGTGAGTGTCTGAGGCCAGGTCTGAGGCCAGGTCTGAACGGAGACGGTCTGGCGCCACCCACTGCCCCAGGCTCGAGCTGAGGGCTACACAAAGGGGCCAAAGGCTGCGCCTGCCCTCAGGGAGCTCAGGGTCCTTGGGCCCGCCCTATCCTGGGACACCAGCAGAGGCCTTCCTGCCTCTCCCCAGCCTTTCATCCGCTACAAAGAGGTGTCGAAGGCCGGCCTGGATGGCGAAATGGTGACAGGCTGCGAGGCCAGCTGGCCCGGCTGTGGCTGTGGCTGTGGCTCTTCCGCTCCCGCTTCCGCTTGGAGAGCCGCCAAGGGCTTGCCTCATGCCACGGGCAGGTAGGGCGGCTCCGTCTGTTCTGAGGACGGTTACCAACACGCCCCTGCCGGCCCCCCGGCTGCCCCCAGGACCCTCCTTCCCAGCTGGCAGCCCCGGCACACCCGAAGGTGACCCCGCGCCCTCCGGGCGTGGTCTGCCGGACCTTCAGCTCTGCTCCTCCTCCTCGGAGCCACCCAGCAGAGCACGCAGGGCCGCCGGAGAGGGGAGGGGCCAAGGCCGGACCTCGGCTCCCATGGGGCAGTCGGGGCGGTCCCAGAGCCGGCGTTCACCCGGTTCTCCAAGGGTCCGAAGCACGTGGCCGCCCTGGGGGACTCCCAGCTGCAAGTGAGGAAGGAGGCAGAGAGCAGGCCCGTGACTCGTCCAGGGTCACCCGGCTGGGAAGTCTCTGGGGAAGGAGCCCAGTCCCAGGGCGTGGCTCCAGGACATGCCCAGCCGGCTGGGCCCCGGGATGGAGGCGGCTGCCGGGGCGCTCCGAGCCCTTCTAGGAGGCAGAAGAGCTGGGTGCCCCCGAAGCTGGAGTCTGGCCCTTTGGCTGGGGGGTCCGTGGGGTCCGTGGCCCCTCCTGGGAGGCCCTCGTGAGCATTGCCTGGGCTTGAGGGGGGGCGGCGTGTGGTCCAGGGGGTGGAGCACTGCGCCTGGCTCCTAACTTTCTGGCTGGGTGACCCTGGCCAAGTCATTGCCCCGTCCTCTGCCTCAGTTTCTTCATATGTGAAAGGGACGACCACGATGCCACCTCCCAGGCTATTTGTGGCAGCCCTGCAGGGAACCTCTGGTGGAGCAGCTCCCTCCCTCCCTCCCTCCCCTTTGGGGAGGGGGAGGCCCTTGGCCCCACCCTGCAGCAGACCGGAAGCAGAGGCGGCAGGGGCGTGGCCGCCCATCTCCAGCACCCCGGAGGGGTGGGGCTTGGCTCCGAGGCTCCCTGGTGAGATGACCCTGGGCGAGTCATTTCTCCCCATTGCCACCCTTCTTCCCTTGACAGAGGAGGAGGCTTGAAACCAAGAGCCAGGCCTGGGACGGGTTTCGAGGGGCCCATGCACTTCATTGTCGGGAGAGCCTGGGGGCGGCGGGCGGGGGGGGGGGGGGGGGGGCAGAGCCTGGGGTTCAATAGCAGGATGTCTGGCCACAGGAGGCGGAGCAGCAGGTCAGGCCTGGCAGCAGGAGGGGCCCGGGCCGAGCTGGGCAAGCTGACTGAGCCGCTGGGTGGGGGCGAGAGCAGGGCTGAGGGGTGGGGGAGGGGCGAGGGTGCCGTCACCCTCCTCGGGCTTCCTCCGCGCCTCTCGTGGGTCCTCCGGGTTCTGGCTCCGCCTCCCCTTTGCTTTGTCGCTTCACGAGCCCACAAAACGGTGCCAACCAAACGTGGGCCGCCTGCCTGGAGCAGCCCCTTCTGAATGCGGGAAGCCTGGGAGATCCCAGAAACAAGAGCGGCTGAGTTCGAGGCACGCCAAGCAAGTGTGGGCCGTGGCGGGGAAGCCCTGCCGAGCCTCCGTTGGCCGCCGCCCCCCCCCCCCCCCCCCCCCCCCCCCCGTGGCTGCTGCCTGATGGGACGTTCCCGGAGCGGCTTGGCGTGGCAGACGACAGGCGTTCCTGGGAAACGTGGACGTCTTGGGAAGGGTCCGAAGGCCACGTGGCCCCTGAGGTGCAGCTTCCGCGGACTTTCCCACAGCGAGCGCACACCGATGGGTCACCAGGGACTGGCAAGGACTCTCTCAAGGTCTCTCTGAGGAAGCTGGTGCCGGACCAAGAAGAGCTGGGGCGAATCACAGGCACCCCAAAGAAATGGGGGACCATCAAGTCCATGGGGTGGTCCGTGCACAAGGCTGCCCACCGTCAGGCCCTCCGCGGTGGCTCGTGCCTTCTGGGCACCCTCAGCCACTGCCTCCGCCCAGGCCAGGAGGGGCCCCGCCTGTTACCCAAGCAAAGAGGCCCCATGCAGGGCCCCACCCTTCAGGCACCTGGGCGCATTCAGCGGGGGACAGAAGGCTGGGAGCTTGACTCTGGGGTGCCGTCAGCTGGAGGCCCCAGAACACAGGGGGAAGGAGAGGCCTTTCAGGTCCAGCTCTACAACCCTCCATAGCTCCCTTTTACTGGCAGCCTCCTGAAGGCCAGAAGGGGCCCCAGACGTGTAGTCTTCCCCAAAGGCCGAGGCCTTTGGACCGAAATCTGGGACGTTTGGAAGGGAGAAGACCTTTGGGGAAGGACCGTGAGGCCGTTGGCGATGCTGGGGGGAGATTGTGTGTGCATCTCGCAGACATCCTCACCTCAGTGCTCTCTGTCTGTTTGTCCGTCTGCCCCAGAGAGAGGAGGGAGTCACCAGGACAGAGTAGTGTAGAGGGAGAAGAGCAGCAGCCCCGGAGAGGACTTTAGGAACACCCACAGTTCCAGTGTCTTGATGACCCACCGTAGCTGGCGAGCCAGCTGTATTCTAAAACGGAGGGGCGGCTGCAGATCGGAGAAGGCTGCTTCCCTGCAGCCCTAAGAAGACTGGCAGCCAAATGGCAGAGGTCAGCAAGCCAGCCAGTGGGGGAAGGGAGTGTCAATGGCTTTTCCAAGGGATTTGGCCAAGAAAGAAAGGAGCTGCGGAGACTGGGGGGGGGGGGGGGGAAGGGGAGGGAGAGTCCAATGAAGGTTTCTCTTAATGATTAGGGGAGCCTGACATGGTGCTCCAAAGGAGGGGGTGGGCTGGAGCCCCCTCCAAAGCACACAAAATGGCCATGGAAAGGTGACATGGAGGGATGCTGGAAAGGGCTTTTGAGCTAAAGAGGGTAAAGCAAAAGAGAAAAGACTCGAGGAGGAGGTCTGGAGTCATCGTCTCTGTGGGCAGTGAGATAGGGAAGGGGTCAGCCTTTAAGCAGCCTAGCTGGGCCCCCTGCCAAAACTGAGCTCCCTCGGCTGCTCTCAGACCCTTTGGCGGCCTTGGCTTTGGGTGTTCAGATTTCCCATTTATTTTGAACAGCCTCTCAAACACACAAGGTCAGCAGGAAGATGCCAAGCTCTTTCCATACCAGACGAGGTCCCCAAACCAAGGCAGGCCAGTGAGAAAACGCCCCTTCCACATGCCCTGGGAATTCCTGTTTCCTTTTGGCATCGGATTGCTCAGAGCGGTTGCTGGAACACTGCTCTTGCTCCGCACAGTGATCTGGTTCTTCCTTCATTTTACCCAGTTCTTCGGGAGCCTCTGCCCTCGCCATCCTTCCTGCCCCAACTTGTTTGGCCCTCCCGATTAGTGAACGTCCCCTCCATGCTAATTCTTTGCCACCCCCAGAAAGCTGCTAGAAGTTTTCTTTACAGAGAGGTCCTTTTCCTTCAAAAAAAGACCTAGTTGGAGTAGACCTACCTAGTGCTATTTCTGGGTCAAAGGGATTTCCAGCCCTTTGGGCCTCGCTCTGATTGTTCTCCTGCACAGCTAGACCAGCTCACACTCCACCAAGGGTTCCCCAGTGTACCTATTTTCCCTCATTCCCTCCAGCAGTTGGCATTAAAAAAAAATGCTTGCTTTTTGTCCTAATAACAGGCTAGGACAGAAAGGCAAGGGCTAGTCAATGAAGTTAAGAGACTTGCCCAGGGTCACACAGCTAGGAATGATGTAAGGCCAGATTTAAACCCAGGCTCTCCTGACGGCAGGACCTAGAGTTGTTTACATTTGCCTTTCTTTGATCAATAAAGCATTTTTCATGACTACAGTCACTCCGGTAGGCCTATGATGGCTTTGATTTCTTCTGAAAACTACCTGCTTATATCCTCTGACCATTTATCAATTGGGGAATGACTCATGTTTTTATAAATTGGACTCAATTCTTTTTTCAGTTTATATTTGAGAAATGAGGCCTTTATCAGGGAAACTTAATGGAAATTCTTTTATTATTTCATTTATCGGTGGTACATTTTAATGAATTAATTTGTTTGTTTATTTTTTAAGTTTTGGAAATTTTTATTTAATTAAGAAAATGTTTCCATGGTTACATGATTCATGTTCTTCCCTCCCCTCCCATAGCCGATGCGCAATTCCACTGGGTTTTACATGTGTCCTTGATCCAGACCTATTTCTATGCTGTTATTATTTGCATTAGGGTGATTGTTTAGAGTCCACATCCCCAATCATATCCCCATTGACCCATGTGATGGAGCAGTTGTTTTTCTTCTGTGTTTCTGCTCCCACAGTTCTTTCTCTGGATGTGGATACATTCTTTCTCATAGATCCCTCAGGGTTGTTCTGGGTCACTGCTTTGTTACTAGTAAAGAAGTCAGTTACATTCAATTGTATGTGTGGTACATTTTACCAAAATGTAGTTTTCCTGATTATCTCCTTTAATTAGGTCTGTTGTTGCTTTTATGCAGGCAGGTGGCCCAGTGGATAGAGTGCCAGGCTCAGAGTCAGGAAGACTCAGCTTCTCGAGTTCAAATCTGGCCTTAGACATTCTCTGTCTGACCCTGGGGCAAGTCACTTAACCTTGTTTGCCTCAGACCCATTCCTAGGGTCATGCTGAGGCAGATACAATTGAACAAGAACAGCAACAACTAACTTTTGTTTTTGCTTTGTCTGAGATCACAATTGCTATGCCTGCCCTTTTTTTTAGTTCAGCTGAAGCATGATAGATTCAGCTCTAGCCCCGTATTTTAAAAGCTTTGTGTGTATTTCTTTATGTTTCAAGTGTGCCTCTTATAAGCAACATATTGTTTGCTTCTAGTTTTGAATTCATTCTCTCTTCCTATTTTATGGGTGAGCACATTCCCTTTACATTCACAGTTCTGGTTACATCCCATTTTCTTGTTTGTCCTCTTCTTTTATTCTGTCCCATCTCAAAAATTTGCTTTGCTTCTAACCATTGCCTCTCTTAATCCACTCTCCCTTTTATCATCTCCTCCTTTCTTTTATTCCCTTCCCCTCCTATTTCCCCATTGGGTATGATGGATTCCTATATCCAACTGAGTGTATATTTAGTCTTTCCTTTCTGAACCACTTCCAATGAGTGTGAGGTTCAATCATTGCTTGCCACTCCTCTCCATTTCCCCCTCCCCACAAAGCTCTCCTTGAATGTCTCTTTTATATGAGATAACTTTCCTCCTCTTTCCTCTCCCATATTCATTTCCCCAGTGCATCCATTCTTTTTTAGGTCATTCTAAAATAATCAACTCACACTCATGTCCTATGTCTATATAGACTCCTTTTAACTGATAGAGTTCTTAGGGATTACATGTGTCATCTTCCCATATAGGGATGTAAACAATTTAACTTTATTGAGTCTGTTATGATTTCTCTTTCATGTTTACCTTTTTTATACTTCTTGAACCTTGTGTTTGAATGTCAGATTTTTCTATCCAACTCTGCTCTTTTCCTTAGGATTGTTTGAAAGCCCTCTGTTTCATTAAGTTTTTATTTATCTTTTCTCCTGATGGACTCTCCTCAGAATCACTGTGTAGGTTATTTCTTGATTGTAATCCTAACTCCTGTACCTTCCAGAATATTCCACTCCTTTAACGTGGAAGCTGTTAAACCCTGTGTGATCCTAACTATGGCTCCATAATAGTTTAATTCTTTCTTTCTGGCTGCTTTCAACATTTTCTACATGACCTGGTAGTTCTAATTTGGCTATAATATTCCTAAGAGTTTTCATGTTGGAATCTCTTTTAGGACATGATTGGTGGATTATTTCAATTTCTATTATGCAATTTCAATCTAAGATATTGGGACAGTTTTCCTTTACAATTTATTGAAATATGATGTCTGGACTTTTTTTTTCTTTAACATGGCCTTCAGGTAGTCCAATAATCCTCAAATTATATCTCCTTGGTCTCTTCCAGATAAATTTTTCCATAGGGATATTTCATTTTCTTCCATTTTTCATTCTTTTGTTTTATTGTTTCTTGTTATCTCCTGGAGTCATTAGCTTCCACTTGCTTAATTCTAATTTTTAAGAACTTATTTACTTCAGTGAGCTTTTATACTTCTTTTCCCATTTGGCCAGTTCTGCTTTTTTTCTGAGTTCATCAGGGAATTTTTGTGCTTCTTTCATGGTTAGGCCAATTTTGTTTCTTAAGGCCTTATTTTCTTTGGCATTTTTTCTTCCTCTTTTACCAGACTGTTAATTTCCTTTCATAATTTTCTTGTCTCTCTCTTGTTTCTTTTTCTCATTTTCCTCTACTACTCTGTTTTCTTTTCTTTTTTCCAGATCACATTGATACAAATTTCTTCAATAATTGTTTTCTAACATTTTGCAATCCATGTTTGCTCCTTCCCTCCCTGAGACAGTGGGTAATAATACAATATGGATTGTACATGTGTTACTATACAATATGCATTTCCACGTTCATTATGTTGTGAAAGAAGACACGTATCCCACCAGAGAAAAATTCATGGAGGAAATAGAGGGAGAAGCGGTATGCTTTGCTCTGCATTCAGTCTCCATCAGTTCTTGTAGCCTTTTCCGTCAGGAGTCCCTTGCAGCTGTCCTGGATCCTTGCCTTGTGGATGAGAGGCAAGTCGTTCCCAATCGATCGTTGTACTTTCTTGCTGCTGCTGCTGTGTCCAGTGCTCTGCTTTGGCTCACTTCACTTTGCACCACTTCATAGAAGTCTTTCCGAGTTGTTTGGGTTTCGCCCTGTTCATCGTGTCTTATGACACACTCGTTTCCCATCACCATCCTGTGCCACCGCTTGCTCAGCCATTTTGATGAACGTCCGAGGAGTGCGCAGTTTGAGGGCGCGCGAGGCCTGCTTCTCAGGTTACTTTTAATCTCATCCTCTGAGCGCGCTTTGAGCACTGGTCAAAGGGAGATGCTCTGTGTCTTCTTGTGCCATTACTGAGGTCCTCATTTCCCTCCTAGTGCCGTCTGTTGTGCCCATCTTTGCATCGTGCCTCAGGAAAGAGCTAAGGAGGGTGTTCCCAAGCCGGAGCTTTGGCAGCCAGGGGTGTCTCCCTCTAGGTGTCAGAGGGGATTTGTGTGCCCCAGTGATGGCTCTCTTTTGTGGGCCAGGAGACCCTCAGAATCGGCTTGGCGAAGCTGGGCTTGGGGATCCCTGAACAGGAACCCTTTAAAGCTCCTCCAGACTGAGAAAGGAGGGCCTCCAGGGAGCGCGCCCACCACTGCCTTCCCCCACCTTCCACCCTACTAACGTGGGACTCTTGGAGGGCACCGAGAGCCGGTGGTTCCCATCCTGTGGCTCCTCACCCCTCTGGATGCTTGGAAGTGTTCAGTGTAGGGAGAGGGAGATTGCCAGGCATTCCAGCCCCAGAAGGAAGAGCTTTAGAACTCAGGGCAGCGAAAGAAAGAGAGAGAGAAATGGATGTGGAGCCGCCTCAGTCAGGCCCATTTATTAGCTGGCAGGGAGTGCTTCTTGCCAAGGCAGATGAGCAGCCAACAAGGCTTGAGAGAGGAGAGCCACCGGGCTAAGTGGGCGCCGAGCAGGACCTCTGCTCCAGGGCTTTCAGGGAGGGGCTGGAGGCTCCTGTTGACCAGATCAGAATCGCAGAGAAGGCACTCAGCAGGGCTGGCCCCGATGACCCAAGTCGGGATTCTCAGTCTGGCTGCACCCTTGTTAGGAGCAGCAGGAGGGGGCACAGGAGGGTCTGCACACAAGGGTGGTGTAGGAAGCTGGCTGGCAGCAGGAGACCTGGCAGGCCGAGGCCCCACAGGCCACAGGCTTGGTGCACACGGGCACACACACCACGGGTTTGCAGCAGACGGGCACGCAGCAAGCAGACTGGCAGGGGCTGGACACACAGAAGGAGGGGCTGCAGGAACTGGCCTGGCAGGGGCTGGACAGAGAGCAGGTGGCCTGGCAGGGGCTGGACACACAGCAGGACGGGCTGCAGGAACTGGCCTGGCAGGGGCTGGACACAGAGCAGGTGGCCTGGCAGGGACTGGACACACAGCAGGACGGGCTGCAGGAACTGGCCTGGCAGGGACTGGACACAGAGCAGGTGGCCTGGCAGGGGCTGGACACACAGCAGGAGGGTGAGCAGCTGCCACCCCCACAGACTGCCTGGCAGCTGGGCACCACAGGGCACAGTGGGCGGCACAGCAGGGTCACACAGCAGGCTGGGCGGCAGCACACGGGCATGGAGCAGGGAGGCTGGCAGCCAGTGGAGCAGCTGGTGTGGCACATGGTGGCTGGGCTGGGGGGCCTTTCGGGAGAGGAGCGGAGGAGGCAGGACGGGCTGTGGATGGCTCCTTGAGTGCAGGGGAGGCTTTTATAGCCCTCAGCAGAGTGAGCGAGCCAGCGGGTGGCTTTTCTTCCTCCTCCTTGTTTGCTCCGTGCTGCCTGCCAACACCTCATTACGCTGACGGCCAACGTCCTGTGAGGGGTGACTCAGAGCCCCCGCATGGGCTTCGGGGGACAATTTGCACCTCCATTTGCCAGGCTTCGTTTGCGTCTTGGCACAGGCAGGCAGAGATGACTCTTGGCCAGGCCCCTGCCCGCCCCGGGCTCTCAGCAGAACGCCCGCCCGTCGGACAGGGCTCTGGTCTGGGTACCCCATGAAGGCCTCGGCTGACTTGTCTTTCTGAAGTGCCACCACGGCTAACAGTGCCAGCCAAGGGGCCCGGCTTGCTGGACTCGCTCCTTCCTCTGGCTCTCCCGCTGCCCTGGGGGGCCCCTCTTTTCCCCGTCCATCAGGCCTCTTGGCTTCGTGCTGCTCTTTTCTCCTCCCGCCGCCGTCCCTCTGTCCCTCCTCTTGCCCACAAGACAGCCAGAAAAGGGGAGGAAGAGCTGCCAGATTCTGCCCCCTATTTAGTCTGACAGCATCAGTCCAGCCTTTGGCTCCTGCAGGCCGTGTGGCCCGTCAGCGTCTCGGCCGTTCCCTCTCTGCCACTCTCCCTCCTGAGTCTTCGGTGACTCCAGCTGTCCAGTCAGTCACTGGGGGGTTCTTTGCCTTTTGTAACTGGTCGTGTTTTTAGGGCAACACTGTGAGCTAAACTACAATCCTGCTTTGGCTCCCCTCCCTCGGGAGCCCTTTAGATGAGGATTCCCAGGGCTCCTAGCTCGGATTTTTGGCTTGGCGTCAGTCCTGGGTATCGGTTCAAGGTGGAAGAGCAGGGCAGGCTTGGCAGAGAGGGCGAAGTGACTCGCACAGGGTCACACAGCTAGGAAGTGTCTGAGGCCAGATTGGAACCCAGGACCTCCCATCTTCAGGAGAACTGGCTGCAATCCACCAGGCCACATCCTCCCCGGTGGTCTCTGAAACAGTCTTCTTCCTCACTCCTTACGGCTCAGTAATAGTCACCTCCCTGCACTGCGGTGCTTCAGCCTTTCCCCACTGGATGCACGCACACCCTAAGCTACTTGTACGTGCCCAAGACCTCTTCACCTTCCTTGCATGCCTCTGGGCCGAGGGCTTGGGCAGCTCTGTAACTTTGGGGGTGCAGCTTGGAATCATGCTTGTCCCTGGGTACAGCCCCCCCAAGCCCGGCATCGTCAGTGTGCCTGTGTGCCCACGGCCCCTCCAGCTCTGCTGCTCCTCTTCTTGCCATCTCTGCCGGACTCTGAGTGTGTGGCAGTTGCAGCGGAGCCTCTGAGCTGCTGCTGTCTGCATTTCTTTGCTGTTCAGAGCCTTTCCCTAGAGGATGACACACAGCCTGGGCTTCTGCCCTTCAGTTCACCCCTGTGGCCTGTTCCCCAACTGCAGGGTGGTTTTCCTGCTGTGAATCACACTTCTTGCCAAATCTTAGTCCGTTCTTGGCCTCCAGAATCAAAATCCAGGATCTTCAAGTTGCCATTGGAAGGACAGACAAAAAGCCTTAGGATCTGGGTTCCAGTCTCACTTCTTCCGCTTCTGTTTCACCTTGGGCAAGATGTGGGCTTTACTTGTTGCATCTGTGAAATGGTGGAGTAGGTGCCTGCCAACCCAGTCTAATAGTCTATTCCTGTCTCCTGCCTGACGGGTGATCAGAGTCCCTGGAGCAAGCCTGGGATCCTCTCTTCCTCCCCATGTTTCTTGTGGGATGTCCCTTCCTGTGATGGCATCATTGCTTTCCCCCTCCCTGAAGTCAGGGCTGCCTTTTGGCCTCACTGGATGCTAGCGTCAGTGCTGTGAGGAGCCTGGGAGACACATTCCCCTCTCTGTGGTAGTATGGACCCATTCCCTCTTTGGTGAGGGGGCACTGATCTTCTCCACACTGGGAAGTCAGAGCTTGTGATTCCTAGAAAGAAAAGGCTCTGCACAGGAGGAAGGGCGATTGGTGGCTGTGCTTTGAGAGAGGACTTGGAGGTGGGGGGAGATGATGCTGGATGTTGGACCCGTCTCAGAGTGGCCAATAGCCACACAGAACCAAGCCCCACCTGATCCCTTGACTCCTACTAGAGCCTGCAACCCAGAGAGCAGATTCTGCCAGCTCTTGGCTTTGGAGATCTGGTGTGAGCCCAGCCAGCCTTTAGAATTCGTCTCTTCTCCCGTGTGGTTGGATCGGCTCTCGTCCTTAGAATGGCCGATCATTGTTGGCTGCCACCTTCGAGTGCTGAGACTGAGAATCGATTTTCTGAAAATCTTATTTAATTTAGAATATTTATTATTTAATAATATTAATTTAGAATATTTTTCCATGGTTACATGATTCGTGTTCTTCCCCTCCCCTCCTCCCATCCCCCCTCCCATAGCCAATGAGCAATTCCACTGGGTTTTACATGTGTCCTTGATCCAGACCTATTTCTATGCTGTTACTATTTGCATTAGGGTGATTGTTTAGAGTCTACATCCCCAATTATGTCCTCATCAACCCATGTGATCAGGCAGGTGTTTTTCTTCTGTGTTTCTGCTCCCACAGTTCTTTCTCCTAAGTTCCTCTGGATTGCCCTGGGTCATTGCACTGCTGCTAGTAGAGAAGTCAGTTACACTTGATTGTGCTACAATGTATCCGTCTCTGTACAATGTTCTGGTTCTGCTCCTTTCACTCTGCATCAGTTCCTGGAGGTCGTCCCAGTTCACATGGAATCCCTCCAGTTCATCATTCCTTTGAGCACAATAGTATTCCATCCCCAACAGATACCACAATGTGTTCAGCCATTCCCCAATCGAAGGGCTTCCCCTCATTTTCCAATTTTTTTTTTCCCACCACAAAGAGTGCAGCTGTGAATGTTCTTGTTCAAGTCTTTTTCCTTATTATCTCTTTGGGGTACAAACTGAGCTGTACTATGACTGGGTCAAAGGGCAGACAGTTTTTTAGTGCCCTTTGGGCCGAGGCTGAGAATCTAGGCTGAGGGCTTCCTCGCTGGATGGCAGGAAGGGTTCTTGCCCTAGACTAGAGATGTTCACCCTCCCTGGCTACTACCACGTGTCCTGCTTCCTTTTTCTAGACAGAGCATCCAGCACTTTAGGACCCCACTTGGGGTTTCTTGGCAAAGATGCCAGACTTGTCGGCCATTTCCTTCTCTGCCTTTTTATAGCTAAGGTCCTCAGGCAAACAGTGAAGTGACTTGCCCAAGGTCACACAGCTCAATTTGAATGTGGGTTCTCCTGATTCCAGGCCCAGTGCTCTACCCACTGCCCCACTTCGCTGCCCTTCCCTTGGCTGTTGGCTAGAATGTCCTGCTCTGCCAAGGTGGGACAGATGCCAAATCCCATTTTCTGTGCCACCTTTCCTTGCACTTTTTTCTGTCAGACGGAATAGAAATCTGGACTAGAATGGCACATGCATCATAAGGCAGATCTGGTGTTGGAACCTGGATCTTCTGAGATTGAGTCCTTTTTTCTGCCACTGAGATGGGCAGCAAAGTGACAGAACCCTTCAGCTGGAAGGTGGCTGGAATCTCAACCCAGGCAAGGAGCTGGCAGCATCTGCTCCTACCATCCTGCAGCTCTGGAGGTGAGAGCAGTGGAGACACCCAAAGGGTTGGCTCTGGTAGGGAGGTACCAGGCAGAAACCTTCCTGGTGTGGGGAATCTCTCCTTCCTAGGGCAGCCCATGCCACTCCTGGTGCCCGACTGTCTCCAAGACCAAACCTTGGTGTGGGAAATAAAGGGCAAAATCTCCTTAGAGGCTGCTCTGCGCAGTCTGCTTTCCATGAAGGGAGCCACAGCAGAGAGCACAACGGGTTGGAAAGTGAGGAAGGTTTGTCTGCCGCTGATGGGAGGTGAGGCCACCAGAAAGGGGGAGCGAGCAGGTGCCCGGCGGGAAGCCCCACAGGGAGAACCAGGGGGGAATGCACAGAATTTGGGCAGAGGCTGGAGTCTTTGGGGAGGCTTTGTCCACACACGGAAGCTTCTAGGAGCCCCAGTGTGGCAGGATCTGGCCAGTGGGTGTTGCCCCTCAGCCCAGGCACCACGTGCCACACCAGCTGCTCCCGTGGCTATCAGCCACCCTGCTCTGCCCCGTTGGGAGGATTGCCCATCCTTGCTGCCACTCAGCCTCCTGTGTGAGCTGCCCTGTGCCCTATTGTGCCCAGCTGCCAGGCAGTCTGGGGAGCTGGCAGTGGCTCCCCCTCCTGCTGGGGAAGCAGCCCCTGCCAAGCTACCTGCTGCTGGGCTGCTCCCTGCAGCCCCACCTGTTGCCTCCCTGTTTGCTGTACGCTCGGCCTCGCCAGCAGCCCTGTGGCTAGCTGGCTGGTGTCCGTTCTCCTCATGTGCGGGTCACCCGGGCAGGCGGGTGGACATACATGTGGCGCAGTATGAGCCGGGGTGGGGTGGTTCAGGGCAGAGCTCTGCATGATCCAGGCGAGACGTGTGCAGGACACAGTGCTCAGCTGGAGTAACGGCTGCCACGACCTCGTGCCCCGCAGTACTGGTGCCCCCCCTTCCTTCCCTGTCCCCCCCCAAGGAAAGAGCCTGAGCAGGAGATCAGGAAGGGTCACAGATGCACTTTATTGCTAGGGGAGCCCCTGCCCAGCCGTGCCCACAGGCTGGAAGCCTGAAGGGAGCCCGGGGGCAGTGGGGGGGGGACCGTCCCACAGGTTGAGTCAGGAGCCTGGGGAAGCAGGAGAGTCAGCCATGCATCGGAGTGACTTTGTGGAGGTGTCCAGGGGCCTGGGGTGGGGGAGGTGCTTGGGTGGGCCTGGAGGGCCAAATGGAGGACTCCTTTGGGGGTGCTGCTGGGCAGCTGCTGAGGCTCATGAAGGGGGGGAAGGGTGGAAAGAGAGCAGAGCCCTGGGTTCAACAGCAGGATTTCTGGCCACAGGAGGTGGAGCAGCAGGAAGGTCTGCAGCAGGTGGGCTGGCAGATGAGGGACACAGAGGAGGTGGGGCGGCAGCAGGAGGGGGCACAGCAGCAGGAGGGGCCACAGCAGCAGGAGGAGGAGGAGGTGGTGCAGCATGTGGGTTTGCAGGGGAGAGGCACACAGCAGGTGGCTAGTTTGCACACTGGCTGGCAGCAGGAGGGGCCACAACAGCAGGAGGAGGAAGAGGTGGTGCAGCAGGTGGGTTTGCAGGAGAGAGGCACACAACAGGTGGCTAATTTGCACACTGGCTGGCAGCAGGAGGGGCCACAGCAGCAGGAGGAGGAAGAGGTGGTGCAGCAGGTGGGTTTACAGGAGAGAGGCACACAACAGGTGGCTGGGCTGCACACAGGTTGGCAGCAGGAGGGGGCTGGGCAGGACAAGGTCACACAGCAATTGCCCTGGCAGCACACGGGCACACAGCAGCAGGACTGCACGGGGGTACAGGGACAGGGTTGGCAGCAGGAAGCCCCACAGCCAGTGGACTGGCAGCAGGAGGGGGCACAGACAGCTGGGCAGGGCTGGCAGGAGGCGGGCACACAGCAGACTGGTCGGCACATGAGGGTGAAGCAGGAGGTGGGCGGGCAGCACGGGGCTGGGCAGCAGGAGGGGCCGCAGCTGCTGCAGGGCTCACAGCAGCTCTCTGGACAGTCATCCAGCTGCCAGGAGGAGCCCCCCAGGCACGAGCTGGGCAAGCAGATGTTGCTGCTGGGGCTCACATCACTGGAGCAGACAGAATTGGCGGAGGCTGAGGGCGCGTAGGGCCCAGAGAAACAGCTGTGTGCCATGCTGGGAGCCGCTGGGTGATGGCTTTGGGCAATGAAGGGTGAGAGCAGAGGCTGAGTGTCTGGTGCAGGGAAGGGACTGAGCCTGTCTGGGATGGGCTGGCAGGGGAGAGGGTGAGTGTCAGAGTGTGTGAGTGTATGTGAGAGTGTGAGTGAGTGTGTGAAGGTCTCCTGGCTGGGGGGCCCTTTATACCTGCCTGCCAAGAGCATGTGCCAAGGGGCACCTGAGTCTTCTTCCCTGTTGTTGTCTAACCTATGCCCATAGACCTGTCATTAGGAACGGAGCTCTCGTGGCCCAGGAGGTGCCCATTGGCCACAAACAGCCTCAACCAGTGGGCCTGAGTGTGGGTGCCTGTGCAGGGCCTTTCAGGTGATGCTCACCCACCTGCGCCATCCTAGTGGTTGTTCTGGGTGGCGCTCAGGCTTCTGCTCTCAGCGGAGTTTTTCGGTGGCGCCCAGCCTGGGTCCTGCACTCTTCCTTTTGGCTCCTTTGGCCTTGCTTGGCCTCTGCCTTGAAGGCACAGACTGTAGGAGGAAGCAGCCTGTCTGGGCCGGACCTGCTGCTGCATCTCAACTGGGCCTCCTCTCTCCTCCCTGAGTCTTGCCACAGAGCAGCCGCAGACACTCCCGCTGCCCCTGGGGTGTCATTCCTCCACACACCCCCCCACTGCTTTCCCCGGACCTTTCGGCAGGGCTGGGGCCCGAGTAGGAATATGGGGCCTCCGGGATCCTTTGAGTCTTGTTGGAGGAGGGAGCGGGTTCCCACAAGCCTTTGCGGCAGGGCCCTCTCCTCAGTTGGGGTCATCCCTATTGTAAAGGGTGAAATTATGGTTGAGACTGAAAAAATCTAAATTTAAGTGGTCATCAAGGGAAATCCCAAATAATAAAATACCCAAGTCAGCTGCCAAATTTTATGATGATTTAATTGATACAGTAGAGAAGATTTTAAGTAGAAGGAAGAAAGAAGGGACTAGTACTGGGTGAGAAGATTAGGAGATCTAGAAAGTAAGGTTTTGAGTATGAAGGAGGAAAGAATCAGCCTGACCTCCAAAGAGGCTCAGCTAAGATGCCCGAACCTGAAATCAGCTCCAGGTCAAACTCACCACCCAACACTCCAAGGTGTCTGAACGCTTAGCATGCTGCCAGCCAGAGTCGTCTCTCGAGGGAAAGAGAGAGAGAGGCAGCCCGTGATGTGCCTTATATGGACGTTTTTACATCATTTTTCTGCTTCTCATCTGTACCAATGAGGACTTAGCTTGACTTAGGACAGCTCAGAGGTCTGTCCTTTTTTTTTTCACATATCTGTTGAAGGCCATCTCCTCAGATAATGGGCAGAGCCCAAGAGGAGTAGACTGGGGAACAGGAATGGGAGGAGGCTTGAGGCCGAGCCAGGGACAGGGCTGCGGAATCAGGAAAAGCCAGGCCCGTCTTTCTCCTTCCTTCCCTGCATGTGAGTGGGTGTGGCCTCACTGTGAGCTCGGGGGATTCTGGGAACCCTTTCTGGGGGAGCCCTGTGGGTCTCCCCGGATAGCTGTAAGGATAATTTAGGGTCATGACCTAATCTAAATTTGATTTTTGGTTGCCAGGGGATATCCCAAATAAAATACCCAAGTCAGTTTTTAAATTTATGGTGGTTTAATCAATATAGAGGGAAGAAATGAAGGAGAAGAGATAGGGAAAAGTATAGGATTTCATCCGCCTGACCTGTGCCAGGGGGAATTCAAAGCCCTCTGCCACAAGGTTTCTGAAGAAGATTAGAGGCTTCTAAGTGGATAGTGTTTGGAAGGTAAAAGAATCAGCCTTAAACTCTAAGAGAGCTCAGAGAAGAGTCTTACTGAACTAGATTACTAGGCTTCCTCCAGTATAGTAGTGGTAGTCTCTAGGTGACAGAGAATGACGATTGTCTTTGTGCAGTTTCATCTACGGTGTACCCTCATGTGGCTTTGGAGTCCAAAGGCTGAGGTGCACAGTTTGTGGCACATGGGGCCTGGGACGCCAGTTGTTACAGGAGGTGCGGTTGTGGCCTGGTGTTGGCGTTCACGCGCAGTGGCAAGACGTCGACGTCGTTCATCTTCAAAGGCAGTGGCGGCATGGTGAGTGTGGGTTCGCCAGCTGCTTCTGTCAGAGGCAGCAAGTTCTAGTTGCTTTGGTGTAATGTCAGCCCACTTCAAGTTGGACTTTAGCTGGTCCCTGAATCTTTTCTTTGGTCGGCCTTGTTTCCTGAGTCCAGCTGACAGTTCACCGTAGAATACCTGTCTTGGTATTCGCTGTGGGTCCATGCGGATGACGTGTCCAGACCATCATAGCTGGGCTTTGAGGACCAGGACTTCGATGCTGGTGGAGTGGGCTCTGTTGAGGACTTCCTGATTGGTGATTCGGTCCTGCCATCGGATCCTCATGATTGACCGGAGGGAGCGTTGGTGGAATTGCTCCAGCTGCTTCATGTGCTTCCGGTACAGTGTCCATGTCTCATACCGTACAGGAGCGAGCTGAGGACCACCTCGTTGTACACTTTGAGCTTTGTCGTACACCGTTGTGTTGGAGGACTTTGGAGCGCAGCCACCCGAGTGCCTGGCTGGCCTTTTGGATCCTGGCATTGATCTCGTGGTCTAGGGACCCATCGTTGGCGATGGTGCTGCCCAAGTACTTGAAGGTGTTGACCTTAGAAAGCTGCGTGCCATCGATTGTAATGCATGGCTGGTTCGTTGGCCTCCCTGGTGCAGGTTGGAACAGCACCTCTGTTTTGCTGAGGCTGATAGTCAGGCCAAACAGTTTTGTTGCGGTGGAGAACCTGTCCACAATGGTTTGGAGATGATTTTCTTGGTGGGCCATGAGAGCACAGTCATCTGTGAAGAGAGCTTTCAGGATGAGTCTTTCTGTTGTCTTTGTTTTTATAGTCAGGTGGCGAAGGTCAAATAGTGAGCCATCCAGTTGGTATTTGATGTAGACGGCCAGGTCTAGATCCATCGCAGCATGTCGTAATACTTGGGTGAAGTATAGGTTGAATAGCTTCAACATTTACAATGGTGTGAAACAAGGCTGTCTATTCAACTATTCCTCCAGTATGGTAGAAGGAAAACTCACTGCTAAACCTGGACGATAGCAGCTGCCACTCCAAGATGCTGACATGCTCAGCACGCTGCCACCAGCCACCTCTCCGCTGTCAAAGAGGCTGGAGAGAGGAAGTGACACAATATATATAGGTGATTTTTACATCACTTCCTGTGTCTCACATGTACCAATGGTAGCTTAAGCTTGACTTAGGAAAACCCAAGGGTCTGTCATTTGTTTCTGATTTGTCATTTGCTAGCACATGTCTGTCATAGGCCATCCTTCTCAATACTTAATCCTTAAGTAGGGGTGTAGACACTTCTGTTTTGTTAGACTAAGTAGGGTAGAGCAATCTAAAGTTCACACAGCTCTTCACCTGGAGGCCAGAGGAGAGGCAGTGGCCCAGGCAGTGGGATGGTGGGGGATGCTTCCACCCCCAGAGCTCTGCCCTCATCCACTGTAGCCTCCCTCCCCCCCCCCCCAACCCCGGCTGCCCACGGAGCCAATCCAGGGCTGTCTTACGGGAGTTCTGCGTCTGTTTGCCCGCTCATCTCCTACTCCTGGCCACCTCTCGCTTGGACTGTGGCTATAGCTTGCCCAGAAACCCTTCTCCATGCTCTCTCCCCATCTGCTCTACACCACCCTTGCCTCAAGTGCCAAAGGGGTTTCCTATCATTCCCCTCTTCCATAAACTCTGCTGGCTCCCTACTACCTCTGGGGCCACCCAGCCATCTATCTGGTCTCCAAAGCCCAGCCCAGCCACCCTCCCATCCAGCCACACTCCTGGGGCATTGGCTCGTCTCCTCTCTCCCTGCTGGCCTCCACCTCGAGGCACTGCCCTGCTGCCTCCACTACTAGCCTCTGCTTTCTGAGACCCCCTTCCACCTGCTTGGATGGCCACACAGTCAGCCCTTTCTGGACGCTAGTTGATGCCCCACTAGGAATCATCTCCCTGCCTCAGACCTGGCCCCGGAAGATTGAGGGAGTCAATTGAGGGAGAGCTGGCAGAGGGGTGGAATGGGGGTGACATAGGCTCGTAGGCCTTGGACTCGGGGCAGCGAAAGAGAGAAAGAGAGAGAGAAATGGATGTGGAGCCGCCTCAGTCAGGCTCATTTATTAGCTGGCAGGGAGTGCTTCTTGCCAAGGCAGATGAGCAGCCAACAAGGCTTGAGAGAGGAGAGCCACCGGGCTAAGTGGGCGCCGAGCAGGACCTCTGCTCCAGGGCTTTCAGGGAGGGGCTGGAGGCTCCTGTTGACCAGATCAGAATCGCAGAGAAGGCACTCAGCAGGGCTGGCCCCTATGACCCAAGTCGGGATTCTCAGTCTGGCTGCACCCTTGTTAGGAGCAGCAGGAGGGGGCACAGGAGGGTCTGCACACAAGGGTGGTGTAGGAAGCTGGCTGGCAGCAGGAGACCTGGCAGGCCGAGGCCCCACAGGCCACAGGCTTGGTGCACACGGGCACACACACCACGGGTTTGCAGCAGACGGGCACGCAGCAAGCAGACTGGCAGGGGCTGGACACACAGCAGGACGGGCTGCAGGAACTGGCCTGGCAGGGGCTGGACACAGAGCAGGTGGCCTGGCAGGGGCTGGACACACAGCAGGAGGGTGAGCAGCTGCCACCCCCACAGACTGCCTGGCAGCTGGGCACCACAGGGCACAGTGGGCGGCACAGCAGGGTCACACAGCAGGCTGGGCGGCAGCACACGGGCATGGAGCAGGGAGGCTGGCAGCCAGTGGAGCAGCTGGTGTGGCACATGGTGGCTGGGCTGGGGGGCCTTTCGGGAGAGGAGCGGAGGAGGCAGGACGGGCTGTGGATGGCTCCTTGGGTGCAGGGGAGGCTTTTATAGCCCTCAGCAGAGTGAGCGAGCCAGCGGGTGGCTTTTCTTCCTCCTCCTTGTTTGCTCCGTGCTGCCTGCCAACACCTCATTACGCTGATGGCCAACGTCCTGTGAGGGATGACTCAGAGCCCCCGCATGGGCTTTGGGGGACAATTTGCACCTCCATTTGCCAGGCTTCGTTTGCGTCTTGGCACAGGCAGGCAGAGATGACTCTCGGCCAGGCCCCTGCCCGCCCCTCGGATGCCCGCTTGCCACGTTGGCGCCACTCCAAGGGTCCTCCGTGGATGCATCCGCGGGCCTCGTCCCTTCCAGGCCATCTCATCCTGTGCCCTTGCTTCTCGTGCTCTCCCACAGAGCCGCTGGGCCCCCGGGGGCCCTCCTCTCCGTCTCCCCCTACACTTGGGTGCTGGGGCCGCCCAAGGGCACACCTTGCTTCCCCTCATCCAAATGCGCCCAAGCTGGCTGCGCTTACTGTCTGCTTCTGGTGTGCCGCCCTCGCCGGCAGGCCTGTGGCCCTGCGCCTCCGTGCTCTTCCCACAGTCCTTTGGGCCCCGGGAAGGTGGGATTCTTGCCGTCAGGGCTGTGACCACGTGCCGCCACTGGGCAGCACAGATGGAACAGCTGGGCTTGGAGCGGGGGGCGAATTGGGACCCTCAAAAAAGCCACCTCAGCGAGCCTGCAGGCTTCCCCCGTGCCTAGGGCGGGGAGCCACAACAAAGCCTCTTTCCAGGTCTCGGCCGACTCGGTGGTGCTGGACACGCAGGGCTGTCCAGGACTTCCTAAGGCTGGGCTCTCCTCTGGCCCCGGACTCTGATGGGGCAGGAACCATGGGCACGGCTCCCCGCCAGGGAAGCGGCGCCGGCCACAGCCCCACAGCGTCCCTTGGCCGCGTTCAAGGGGAGGAGGGCCTCCATCAGGCCCGGCCTGGTGCCTCAGAACCCAACAGAACCCTCGTTGTGCCGGTGCCGGCGGAGTTCTTCCAAGAGGCCGACGGGCAGGTCCGTGAAGAGAACCAAAGGGGGGACGATGTTGGCTTTCCCAATTCGGAGCCTCAGTGGGGGCAGCCCGGCCCCCTGAGCAAGAACATGGAGTCCCAGACCGCTGGGTGACCCCGTCCTGGTGCCTTTGCACTGGCTCCCGCGGTGCCCTTCCCCCCAGCAGGGCTCCCATCCCTCCTCTCGGCCCCTCTCTCAGCTCCGCTCGGAGGCCGCTTCCTCAGCCCAGGCCTCCCTGGCCTTCCGCCTTCCTGGGCTTCCTCACAGCCAAGCCTCTGGCTGCGAGCGCTTGGCCGAGTCCCCACCTGCTCTAGGCGGCTCTCCAGGCCCCGGAGTTGGCGGTGGCGGTTTCGTCGGCCAGGTGAGACCTCGCCGTACCGGCTGGACGGCTGCTGAATCGGATGGAGCGGCCAGAGCCCTGTTGGCGTCCACGCAGGGCCCAGAAGCCACCAGAACGGAAGAGCCTCCTGGGAGGGAGCCTCGCTGTACTTCCAGCGATGCTGAGCTGCAGGTTCCTGGATCAGTCCCCTGAGCGATAGGCCCAGGCAGCTGCCCGCTGCTCAAAAGAGCCACCTGCAGCTCGCAGGTGGAGCCCCACTGTTGGGCCCTGAGCTAGCCAGGGAGGAAGCCGCTGCGCACCCGAGAAGAGGCTCCGTCCTCCAGGGTGGCGCCCCGCAGCCGCCTCATCCGGGAGGGAAGCTTGGGGCTCAGGGGCTGGAAGGGCCCCCATGGAGCCTCCAGGCACACCCGCCCCAGAGATTGGGGGCCACAGACCCCCTCAGGGAAGAAGCACTCGGGGTCTTGGGCTTTGGCAGCTCCAGAGCAGGAGGGCAGAGGTAGGGCAGAAGCCTCTGACATCTGTGCTTGGTACAGCCGTAGCTTCATTCCCTTCAGACGCTGACCCGTCCCCTTCTCCCCGCGTGGCTGCGTCCCTGCAGTCCAAAATGGCAGCTGGAATCGACGGCCGGCTTGCCTTTCCCAGGAGAGCACTTGTTTACAGAGGAGCAAGGCACCAAAGTCCCCCCAGTGCCATACCCTGGGGTCGGGGAGTAAATGGCCATCACTTGGAGCCTGAGGCTTAAGGAAGGGTTGCAATTCAATATTAAGCTTCCCTACTGTTGTTATCCCCATTTTACAATCGAGGAAACTGAGGCTGAGAGATGACGTGTCCAAGGCAGAATTTGACCTCAGGTTTTCTTGAATCCAAGTCCAGCCCCCTAACTTCTACTTCCTGGTGCCAATGGAAATCCCAGGCCACCAGGGGCTACGAAGGCCCTTTTATCTTGGGAGGACCCTCTGTGTAATACTTGTGGAAGGATAAGAATCCAAAAGGACCCGCAGGAAGGGAAGGGGAGCAGGAGGGGGGCTACCTCTGCAAGGGAGAACCCACAGCGATTGAACGCTGGCTCGCCTGGCAGCCCTCAAGCTCCCTCCCCTGCAGTTGTGGACCGGGATCCCAGCAGGGCTCTGCACGCAGATCAGCCACAGCAAAACAGAACTTCTGCCCTCGGGGAGCTGCCAGTCTCGCAGGAGGGGAACCAGCCGAGGTGCCAGAGTGAGGCGGGTGAGCCACTGTGGCGTCCCAAAGGGCCCGGATCCTTGGGGAGGATTTTCTGTTCCCGAACTGCCATCGTCACTCTGCAAGGCCCTGAAGCCTCCCAGCCTGCTGCTGAGGTCGTCTCTCCCAGGACTGGTGGGTGAGTGTAAGCCTGGGAGGAAGGCTCAGGCCGGCTCCAGGGATGGGAGTTTCCTTCTAGCAGAGAGGGTTCCTCTGCTTGCGGCCCTCCATGTTAGCCAGAGCTGAGCCACCATGTCACAGCGGTTGCCTTTTACAAAAGAACATTTACTCTGAAGATGCAGCAATGCTGAAGGGGCAAACGTTACCCCCCCCCCCCCGCCCCCCATGCCCTTCACGCCCTTGGGAGAGCTGGCTCCGACGTCCTGCCGCTTCCCTCTAATCACTGCCCAACAGCCCCTCCGGCTCCGGAATGGCTCAGAGCATCAGCGCAGCCTCCCCGTCCAAGCCTGCCCGCCCAGGAGGGCCCTTTGAGGCTCACATCGCTGGCAGAGCTGAGAAGCCACCCAGCGAGCTCTCTCCTTCCCACCAGTCACTGTGGGTGATGCATGTGGCCAAAGGGAATGGCCGAGGCTCCCGCTGCTGGGGCCCAGGTCCAGTGAGGCGGCTGACCGTCTGGCTGGGGCTCTCTGGGCCCTCCGAGAACCTTCCCTTGTGTCTCAGCCCAATTCTCCTGGCAACCGATCCAGCCTCCCGCCTGTGGGAAGGCAGAGGCCCGGGCCAGGCCCCAGCAAAGCAGCGCAGCTCCCCCCAGAGCCTGGTGAGCCTCACAGGAAAAGGGGAGACACAAAGCACAACGGGGACACTGAGGAGGGGCACCCTGCCGAGGCGGTTCTAGTCCGGAAGGCCCCGAATGGAGCCAGGACCTCTCCAGGACAGGCTATCCACGAGACCGGCCTGGCTGCAACTGCAGCCTAGACACGCCTCCTCTTCCTCCGCTTGCCACAGCTATGGCGCCTGGCGATACCGGAGAGTCCAAGGCCTAATTGAGGGAGCAGAGAGAGAGTCGGACAGCTCCAGACTCAGGAGGAAGAGGATTCCCAGCACCAGAGGGGACGGGCAGACCCAGGGGGGTCTCCATGAATGGACAAGGAACTCGGGCTTGACTTGTCCACTTGGGGATGCCTCACTCCTCTGCCCTCTTCCCATTGATACTCTCCATCTTTGAGGGAGAGCATCCCCAGGCATCGTGGGAAGAATGCCTTGTGGCTACTCTTTTCAGGGCGCCATCTTGGGAAACGCCTTCGCTATGAGTTAATTGTGCGGCTAGACGATTGTTAACAGCCCACGAGCTTGTGAGCTACAGCGGGGAGAGTTCAGACCCATCGGCTTAGCCCCACAACCTTGAAAATGGTCGCCCTCCTCCGGCGATCCAGCCCAAGGCTTCAGGGTCTATCTGGCGATTTCTCCTAGACAGAGTGCCAAAGCGGTCGTGAGTGTCCCTGGAAAGGAAAGGCACCCTCCTGGCCACGACAGGGTCCCCTTAGATTTTCCCCCAAACTGAACTTGGGCCACCTCCACCAGGAAGCCTTTTCTGCTACCTACAAATGCTAGTGCCCTCTGTTTCTCTGAAATGAATGTGTGTTCACTTGTTCATTTTTCGACCATTTCCTCTGGTAGCACAGCCCCTGGCAGGCACTATTACTTTCCCGAATGTTTGAGTGCCAGCTCTCCACGTTTCCATCAACTCCCTGGGCTCTGGACTTCTCAGATGCCCCCCAGGCTTTCCGGAGCTCCAGAAATGCCCCAAAGGTAGGCAGCTCTGATCACTTGGGAAGGTTTTCCTAAAATGAGCCAACATCTGCAGCTCTAAGAGGGCCATATCTTTCTCCTGTTGGGTTTTGCTCTTGCCAAAGGACAAGGAGTCCAGTCTGGCATCTTTCCACATCCTTAAAAGCAGTTGTCGAGTCCTCCTTAATAATCATCAGGGGGGCAGCTGGGTAGCTCAGTGGATTGAGAGCCAGGCCTAGAGACGGGAGGTCCTAGGTTCAAATCTGGCCTCAGACACTTCCCAGCTGTGTGACCCTGGGCAAGTCACTTGACCCCCCATTGCCTAGCCCTTACCACTCTTCTGCTTTGGAGCCAATACATAGTAATGACTCCAAGACAGAAGGTGAGGGTTTAAAATAAAGTAATCATTAGGAGAAACTGATAACCAGGCAGAGCATATGGACAGGCAGCTTTCTGACAAAGAAATCGAAGCTCTCTATAGTCGTATGAAAAAAATACTCAAAATCCCACCTTAAAAGTTCAAACAAATTTTATTTTATTCCACTAACAAATTTCCACATAAGTTTTCCATGGTTACATGATTCATGTTGTCTCCCTCCCCTCTCCTGTAGTTGACTGGGGTTTACATGTATTATCACTCAAAACCCATTTCTCTATTCATTTTTGCAAGAGAGTTATCTTTTAAAACCAAAAGCCCAAATCATATACCCATATGAATAAGTGATAGATCATGTGCTTTCTTCTGCATTTCTGCTCCCACAGTTCTTCCTCTGGATGCGGATACATTCTTTCTCATAAGTTCCTCAGAATCCTCCTGGATTATTGCACTGCTGCTAGTAGAGAAGTCAGTTACATTTGATTGTGCTACAATGTTTCACTTTCTGTGTACAATGTCCTCCTGGTTCTGCTCCTTTCACTCTGCATCACTTCCTGGAGGTCGTTCCAGTTCACATGGAATCCCTCCAGTTCATTATTCCTTTGAGCACAATAGTGTTCCATCACCAACAGACACCACAATCTGTTCAGCCATTCCCCAACTGAGGGACATTCCCCCAGTTTCCATTTTGTTCCCACAAAAAGAGCAGTCATAAATATAACACTCTTGATTAGAGAAATGCAAATGAAAACAACTCTGAGGTACCACTTCACAGTTATTGATAAATTAATTGATGGATATCTGTGAATGATTTAGTTATTTTGAGCAATACACTAATCCAAGACAATCCCAGAGATTAATAATGAAAAAGACTATCCATCTCCAGAGAACTGAGGGAGTCTGATAGGATACCAAAGCATGCTAGCTCTTTTCTTTCTTTTTCTTGTCTCCTTTTCTTTGTATCGTCTTTGCATCATCTTTGTATCTTTATTTCCCTCCCTCTCTCCTTCCCTCCCTCCCTCCCTCTTTCTTTCTTTCTTTCTTTCTTTCTTTCTTTCTTTCTTTCTTTCTTTCTTTCTTTCTTTCTTTCTTTCTTTCTTTCTTTCTTTCTTTCTTTCTTTCTTTCTTTCTTTCTTTCTTTCTTTCTTTCTTTCTTTCTTTCTTTCTTTCTTTCTTTCTTTCTTTCTTCCTTTCTTCCTTTCTTCCTTTCTTCCTTTCTTCCTTTCTTCCTTTCTTCCTTTCTTCCTTTCTTTCCTTTCTTTCCTTTCCTTCCTTTCCTTCCTTTCCTTCCTTTCCTTCCTTTCCTTCCTTCCTTCCTTCCTTCCTTCCTTCCTTCCTTCCTTCCTTCCTTCCTTCCTTCCTTCCTTCCTTCCTTCCTTCCTTCCTTCCTTCCTTCCTTCCTTCCTTCCTTCCTTCCTTCCTTCCTTCCTTCCTCCCCTTCTTCCTCTTTCACAAAATGACTCCTATGGAAAATGTTCCACTTAATTACACATGTTAAATTTATATTGGATTGCTTACTGTCTGGGGTAGGGGAAGGTAGGGCAGGAGGAAGGGAAAGAATTTGGAACTCAAAAATTTAAAACAATTTTTGACAATTGCTTTCTGAGATTTTATGATTCTCTCCCCACCTCAAGGTGGTAATAGTCTGACATGTTACACCAGTGTTTCATGCAATACATAATTCCATATTGCTCCTGCCATGACAGAAGACACACAATACATAAAAGATTCACAAAGGAAATAAAGTGGAAGATGGCAGGCTTTGCTCTGCAGTCAGACTCCAACAGGTATTTCTTTGGCTGTTGACGGTACTTTTCATCATGAGTCCTTTGTGGATGTCTTAGAAATTTGCTTTGCAGATAATATTTTAGTCCTCCCTAGTTGATGATTGTACAGTATTTCTGCTACTGTTTAAACCATCCTCCTAGTTCTGCTCATTTCACTTTATATCAGTTCATAGAAGTCTTTCGAGGTTTTTCTGAACTTGTCCTGCTCATCGTTTCTTATGGCACAATAGTATTTCATTAGAACCGCGCACACCGCAGCTTGCTCAGCCATTCCTCAGCTGCTGGATGCCCCTCAGGCTCCTGTTCTTTGCCGCTCCAAAAAGAGCTGCGACTGCTCCTTTCCCCTTATTACTGCTCTCTTTGGGGTGGCATCGCTGCACAGTTTTATGGCCCTCTCGGCACGGTTCCACGTTGCTCTCCAAAGTGATTATAGCAGTTCATACCTCTACCAACAACGCATCCGTGTCTCACTTTTGCCACATTTCCTCCAACATCTATTGTTTTCCTTTTTGGCCTTATGTGCCAATCTGGTAGGTGTGAGGCGGTATCAGAGTTGTTTGAATTTGCATTTCTCTAATCAATAGTCATTTGGAACATTTTTCATATGACTGTGGATATGTTTAATTTCTCTGAGATCTGCCTGTTCATATCCTTTGACCATTTCTCAATTGGGGAATGCTTCGTAATCTTATACATTTGACTCAGTTCTCTACATAGTTGAGAAATGACACTTTCGTCAGAAACGCTTGCTATACCGCTACCCCCCCCCCCCATTTTTGTTTCCCTCCTGATTTTGATGTTATTGGCTTAGTTGATACAGAAACTAATCAAAATTATCCATTTAATTTTCCTTAATATTCTTTCTCTCTTAAATAACCCTTATCTTCTGTTGTGGGGGCCAAGAGGTGCACCCTTGGGGTTCGGGAAAGATACCTCTTGGAAGAATGCAAGACTCTGAAACTTAGCTTAAAAAGAAAAAGAGACATTTACTAATTTAGAAAGTAATGTTGAGAATGGCCAGGAGGATAGTACAGGTTGACCAGCAAGATGGAAGGCTGCTCCCAGAGTCCATCAATTCTGGGAATGATCTTCTTTACAACAGTGAGGATGTGATGCCATGTCTGTCATGGTGAAGCCATGATTCCCGAGTGGTAAACACTCAGACATTCAGTGGTGGGGGGTTTGGTCATCTGACCAGAGTTGGCCTGAAGACCCTCAGTTTAGGGAACAGACGGATGTCTGAGATACAGTCCGATGGGATCGAGGTGTAGCCTGGAGGTGCATCTCTCTGTCCATCTCAAATCTAAAGGGATGGTCCAAGGATGAAGATAATCTCAGGGTCTTAGAGAAGTTATCAGATGGTCTTGGGTGAAGAGTCACAAGGACAGAAGGGAGCAAAGGAAATTTCTCTGCTTACAGTTTGCCTGACTTTGGGGGTACAATGCCCCTTATCTTCCATCTTAGAATCCACACTGTGTAATGGTTCCAAGGCAGAAGAACGGTAAGGGCTACACAATGGGGTTAGGTAAGTGACTTGCCCAAGGTCCCACAGCTAGGAAGTGTCTGAGGTCAAATTTGAACTCAGGACCTCCCATCTCTAGGCCTGGCCCTCAATCCACTGAGCCAGCCAATACCACCCCCATAATACTCTCTATGTCTTGTTTGGGCATGAATTCTTCCCTTTTCCATAGGTCTGATAGGTAAACTTGAACATATTCCTCTCATTTATGGTGTAACTCTTACTTCTGCCAGACCATTTCCCAGTTTCCCCAGCAGTTTTTGTCAAATAGTGAGTTTTTCTTCCAAAAGTTTGACTCTTTGTTTATCAAACACTGGGTTACTCGGGTCATTAACTACTGTGTGTTGATCATTTAAGTTATTCCATTGATCTACTATTGCATTTCTTAGCCAGGACCAAATTGTTTGGCTGACGACGTCTTTATAGGGTAATTTGAGATCACATGGTATCCCCAGACCTCCTTCCTTCAGATTTTTAAATTAACTTCCTCGATATTCTTGGCCTTTTGTTCTTCCAGATGAATGCACCTTCTTTTCTAGCTCTATGAAATAATTTTGGGGTAGCTCCACTGGTACGACACTGAAGAGGCAAAACTAACTTAGGTAGGATTTAGGTTCTCATTTTTCTGATGTTGTCTCAGTCTATCCAGGAGCAACTGATGTTGTTTTCAATTGCTTCAGTTTGACTTGACTTGTGTGGAAAAGTGTTTTGTCATTGTGTTCATACAGCTGCTGGCTTTGTTTTGGTAGGAAGCCCCCAGATGGCTCAGATTGTCTCCTGTTATTTTGAATGGAATTTCTTTTTCTATCTGTTGCTTCTGGGCTTTGTTGGCAGTAAAACCATCCCAGCATTTCTGAGAAAAGACTCAGCTGGTCATGTTTGTGATTCTTGTGATATCATCATGTAATCTTCCTGCTAGGATTGCATTGGACATGTTTGCGTCCATGTTTATGAGGGAGATTGGTCTACAGGTTTTATCTCTGTTTTAGTTCTTTCTGATTAGGTAGCAATACCATATTTGCGACATAAGATGAATTCAGAAGGATTCTTTCTTCCACAATTTCCCCAAAGAGTTTATATAGCAGCAGAGCTAATTGTTCTTTGCATATTTGGTAGAATTCACTTGTGAATCCACCTGGCCCCGGACCTTTTCTCTTAGGCAGTTCTTTGTTGATTTGTTCAATTTCTTTCTGGGATGAAGTTGTTAAAATATTCTCTTTTGTTCATCTGGGTAGTTTGTGTTTTTGTAAATTCTCATCTTTTTCACTTAGATTGTCACATTTATTGGTATGCAGTTGAGCAAAAAAAATCCCCCCAAATTGTTTTAATTTCTTCTTCGTTGGTTATGATTTTACCTTTTTTGGTTTTGGTTCTGGTAATTTGTTTTCTTCTTTTTAAAATTAAGTTAACCAATGTTTGATCTATTTTATTTGTTTATTGTTATAAAACAAGCTTCTTGTCTCACTTCAATGATTTTCTTATTTTCAATTTTATTAATCTCTCCTTTGATTTTCAGGATTTCTAATGTGCTGTTAATTTGTTCATTTTCTAGTTGTTTTCTTTTTAGTTGCATGCCCAATTCATTCATCTGCTCTTTCTCTATTTTATTGATGTAGACATTTAGAGATATAAATTTCCCCCTAAGTACAGTTTGGATGTATCTTATAAATTTTGTTATGTTGTATCCTCATTGTCATTTTCCTTAATGAAAGTGTTGCTTGTTTCTTTGATTGGTTCTTTGACCCATTCATTTTTTAAAAATCATTTTTCTATCCTAGAAGGGTTACTGGTTCCAAGGCATAAGAATAGTAAAGGGTAGGCAACTGGGGTTAAGTGACTTTCCCTTGGTCATACAGCTAAGGAAGTCTCTGAGGTCAGATCTGAACCCAGGACTTGTGTAGCCATTTTTGATGGCATGCAGCTTTCTGCAGGCTCAGCACACCTGGGGCCCAGAAGCCACTGGGGAGCCGTGAACCTGTGGCCATGGCCATGCCCTGGCCTAGTAGGGGAGGGGGGTGGTGGCTTCTCCACATGCTAGGAGTGGGGAGGGCAAGCGGAAGGCTACGTGGGGGGGGGGGCTTCCATGGGGACAGGGAACAGAAGCACACGGGCAGGCAGTCTTTTGTCTGGCGGCAGCCATTGCTCTCTTTGCACCTCTAGCTCTCTTTGCACCCCCACGCTAGACAGCTGAGGGGGGGGAGCAGGGCCAGGCCCCAGAAGACTGAGCAGGGCTCCAGCCCATGTGCAACAGAGGAGTGCCTGGAACGAATTACCAGACACTTTTAGCACCCTAAAAAACATAGCAATGGCTTTACTCACAATTTTTCCCTCAATGTACTTTTGTGAGACCTTATTCTCAGAGTTAAATAATATCAAAACCAACAAAAGAAACAGATCGACAGATGAAGTTAGTAGTGCTTGCTTGGGCTTGAAGCGTACAAAATACCAACCTTCAATTGAAGATTTAGCCAATGAGATTCAGCAACAAAAAAGTCACTGATGGGCAGGTTAGTTAAAGAACCCCCCCCCCCCCCCCTTAGCTTAGAGACAAGTTCAATAATATCAAGACAAACCAAAGAAACCAACTGACAGATGAACAAAGAAGTCACTGAGCAGGCGTGTGAAATGCCTCGTTAGTAGTTTATTCGATACAGTGATCTATTACAATTACACAGTTTTGTTTTTTCAACTATAAACATCGCGATATGGTGGGTTTTTCTCGACGTGACGCCCCACAGAGTTATGCTCGCCTTTTTGGTGAATTCTGACACAGCCAGCTCAGAAGGTGGCCGTCGCTGCTTTAGGGAGTTGTTCTCTTCAACATCCCCTCCACCCCCTGCTGTGGAGTTTTTCTGTCAACTCTCTTCTTTTCTGATTTTTAACTTCTTTTCAAGTTACAGGGGATGGGCCCTGGGACAAGGGGATGGTGGCCAGCTGTGCAGGTGCAGAGCGTGAGCTGGGAGGAAGGCTTAGGGCATGGCTTTGCATGACCCCAGGGATGTGTGTGCATGATGTGGACTGTCACCTGGGGCAATGCTTGTGTCCCCCCTTCACCTTACCCCAGCCTGGTGGTCCCTGAATAAGGAAAGAGCATGAGGGAGAGTCCAGGAAGGGTCATTGATGCACTTTAATGCCAGAGAAACCTCTGCTCAGCTGTGCCCATAGTCTGAGCCTGGAGGGAGCCTGAGGACAGTTGGTGGGCGGGGGCAGGGGGGGGATCCTACAGACTGAGCTGGGAGCCTGGAGAAACAGGACCTGGGAGGGTGGGGGTCAGCCTCAATTAGAGGAATTTTAGGGGGACCCAGGGAGGCCTGGGGTGGGGCAGTTGCTCAGGGGGGCCTGGAGGGCCGAATGGAGGCCTCTTTTGGGGGTGATTCTGGGCAGCTGCTGAGGCTCGTGAAGTGGGGAGCAGGGTGCAGAGAGAGCAGAGCCCTGGCTTCAACAGCAGGATTTCTGGCCACAGGAGGTGGAGCAGCAGGAGGGTCTGCAGCAGGTGGGCCGGCAGATGAGGGACACAGAGGAGGTGGGGCAGCAGCAGGAGGGGGCACAGCAGCAGGTGGGGCCACAGCAGCAGGAGGAGGAAGAGGTGGTGCAGCAGGTGGGTTTGCAGGAGAGAGGCACACAGCAGGTGGCTGGGCTGCACACTGGCTGGCAGGTGAGGGACATACAGCAGGAAGGCTGGCAGCAAGATGGCACTGGGCAGCAGGAGGGGGCTGCACAGGCAGAGGTCACACAGCAGCTGGGCTTGCAGCACACAGGCAGGGAGATGCAGCAGCTGGGCTTGCAGCACATGGGTACACAGCAGCAGGACTGCATGGGGGCACAGGAACAGGATTGGCAACAGGAAGCTCCACAGCCAGTCGACTGGCAGCAGGAGGGGGAGCAGACAGCTGAGCAAGGCGGGCAGGAGGCGGGCATGCAGCAGACTGGCCGGCACACAAGGGTAAGGCAGGAGGCAGGTGGGCAGCATGTGGCTGGGCAGCAGGAGGGGCCACAACCGCCGCAGGGCTCACAGCAGCTCTCTGGGCAGTCATCCAGCTGCCAGGAGGAGCTCCCCAGGCACGAGCTGGGCAAACCGACTCTATTGTTGCTTCGGCTCACGGCGCTGGAGCAGACGGAGACGTCAGAGTTCGAGGGCATGCAGCGCCCTGAGAAATAGCCATGTGCCATGCTGGGAACCTCTGGGTGGGGGCTTTGGGCAGTGAATGGAGAGAGCAGGGCTGAGTGCCTGCTGCAGGGAAGGGACTGAGCCTGGCCGGAAGGGGCTGCAGGGGAGAGGGTGAGTGTGAGTGAGTGTGTGAAGGTCTCTTGGCTGGGGGGCCCTTTATAGCTGCCTGCCAGGAGGATGTGCCAAGGGGCACCTGAGCCTTCTTCCCTGTTGTTGTCTAACCTGTGCCCACAGACCCATCATTAGGGATGGAGCCCTCGTGGCCCAGGAGGTGCCCATCGACCACAAACAGCCTCACTTGGGCCTCCATTTCCTCCTTTCAGGAAACTCCTGTTGCCGGCACTGGGCTATTCCAGAGTATCCTGGGGAAAAGGGACAGCTGGGGTTGGGGGGGATGGAGGGTGACCTGTGCAGAGACAGGCACATGCTGGGGGGTTTCCAGGGAGGGAGAACACTCTCCTGGGGGATGAGGAAGGCCTCCTGTACAAGGTACAAGCTCACGATTCCTGCAGCTGGGTGTCAGGATGGACCACAGGGCTGCCTCCCCAGCATTCCCAGCATCTGGGGAGACAGAAGTTCATGTCTGGGGAGCCTTGGGCGGCCCCTCTGGCCATAACACCAGGTTTCTGCATAGGATTCTGACCAAAGAGGGCTGGCAGCTGCCCAGGGCAGAGGATCAGGGGCTGCCCCCATCTCAATCAATCAATCCACTGTTCTGTATTGGGTGGGATCTTGACCAAAATGGATCCAATCCCAGCTAATCCTGGCCAGCCTTCCCTGTCCCAAGTTCATGGAGAATTGATCTGCTAGGACTCTTCTGGGTGGCTCAGAGCCCCGTCTCTGGCTCTGAAGTCCCTGCTCTTGGGGGAGGGGGCAAGAGGCACGTAAGACTGGAGAGCAGCTTGGGGGCTCCTTTCTTATCCTTGGGGATGGGCATGAGGACCTCATCTGGCCAGTGGGAATCTGAGTGCCAGGAGAGTAGTGGGCAAGACCACAGAGTCAGACAGAGTCAGAAGTGAGGCCACAGTCTCCTGGAAGAGGGAGGAGGTGATGGGTCAGAGCAACAATTGGAACGGGTGCCCCTGGCAAGGAGAAATAATGTCTGTTCTTTGTCTCAGTCACCCAAGGGAGGAGAGTGGGTGATGGAGTGAGTATATGGCAGAGAACACATGAGAGCAAGAGGGAGACACAAGGCCTGGGGAGGGGAGAAGGCTTAGAGCAGCTGCCATTGGACTTTGTAGATTTATTGGAGGATTCTGTGGATTCTTTCAACCTCTCTTTTGCTCTCATGTTCAAGAATATCAGGGCAGTTTTCTTGGATAATTTCTTGTAATTTGATGTCCAGCATATTTTTTGGTCGTGACTTTCAGGGACTCTGATAATTCTCAGGTCAGTTGTTTTTGCAATAAGATATTTCATATTTTCTTCTTCTTTTGATTTTGCTTTAATGTTTCTTGATGTCTCATGAAATCAGTAGCTAGTATTTGCCAAACTCTAATTTTTAAAGTCTGAGTTTTTTCCAGGACCTTTAGGTTCTCTTTTTCCATTGGTCCCTTCTACTATTTCTTGTTGACACTCTTTTCTTCATTCTTTTGCCTCCTTTTCCAGTAGGGAGATTCTGACTTGAAGCTGCTTATTTAGTGTGTTTTTGTGTGTGACTCTTTTTACATTCGGCCAATGTGGATTTTGAAGCTATTACTTCCTCTTTGCATTATTTTCCTTTTCTCCATTTTTCAACCTGCCTTTTATGATTTTTTAAATTCTTTTTGATTTTTTTAGAGCTTGTGAGCAATTCTCAGTTTTTTGAGATTTTGCATGTGTTTGTTTGTATCTCACCATCTCCTCTTGGTTCTGATCTTTGATCATTTTCCCTGTAGCAATTTTTGAGGGTTAAGGGATTTTTTTTCCTGCTCTTTGCTCATTTTTCTGCCAGTGGACTGGGAAATTTGCATGTTGCTGAGCAATTCTGTCTTAGCTTCTGGCTCCCAAGGTTTTGTGTTGGGGCTGTCTTCACTGCTGCTGTGGAGGCTTGAGGGCTCCCAGCTCTGGACCTTTGGACCTCACTGCCAGTGCCTGAGATGTTGAGGGGTGCATGTGAGGTACACATTTGTTGGTGTGGCCCAGGACCTGGGATCCTGAGGTTGCCTACACTCTGGTCCTGAGTCTGAGTTACAAATAATATTTTCAATACATTAATATAAACAATTTGATGTTAATGAAGTATTTGGTGAAAATTTAAATAAAAATCATTTTTCCCATTCCCCCCCTCTCTTATTTACCTTTTCATGTTTCTCTTGATTTTTGTGTTTGGATATCAAACTTTCCACTTAGTTCTGGTCTTTTCTTTACAAATACTTGGAAATCTTTTATTTTTTTGAATATTCATACTTTCCTCTGGATGTATGTAGTCAGTTTTGATGGGTAGGTGATCCTTGGTTGAAGACTGAATCCTTCTGCCTTTCTGAATATCATCTTCTAAGCCTTGTGATGTTTTAGTGTGGAAGCTGCCAGATCTTGTGTAGTCCTGATTGGTGCTCCTTGATATCTGAATTATCTCTTTTTGCCTTTTTGTAAAATTTTCTTGTTAGCTTGGTAGCTCTTGAATTTGGCAATTACATTCCTGGGGGTTGTCTTTTGGGGATTTAAGGTAGAGGGTGCTCTATGAATTCTTTCAGTGTCTATTTTGCCCCCTTGTTCAAGAACATCAGGGCATTTTTCTTGGATAATTTCTTGTAGTATGATGTCAAGATTTGTGTTTACTTCTGGGTTTTCAGGTAGATCAGTGATTCTCAAATTGTTTCTTTAGGACCCATTTTCCTGATCAATTATCTTGTCAGTGAGATATCTTATGTTTTCTTCTATTTTGTCAGTCTATTGACTTTGTTTTATTAATTCTTGCTGTTTTGCAAGATCATTGGCTTCCAGTTGCCCAATTCTGAACTTTAAGGACTGGTTTTCTGCTATGATCTTTTAATTTTCCTTTTTGGTTTGATCTATCCTGCTTTTTGTGGCTTCCAACTGTTTTTCCAATTGAGTGTTCTTGTCCTTTAAACTGTTATTTTCTTTTTGAAATATTTCCCACTTGTCAAAATATTTCTATCAGTTTGATAAGCTCCAATGTAAATTCTTCAAGAGCTTGTGGCCAATTTCCATTTTTTTTGGGAAGGTTTGGATGCATTTATTTTTATGTGTTCTTCTGGTATTTCCTCTGCAGTCTGGATTTTTCCACCATAAAAATTATCCAGGGTCAATGCCTTCTTGTTTTTCTAGGTTTTGTGAAGTTGCTTTTCCTGGGTTTTGTTTGCCATCACTATGGTGGTATTTCCTTCCCTTTACAGTCAGAAGTGAGTAAGGAGGGTAGGCTCTCTGTGTATGGAGCTAAGGAGTGTGTTTTTTGCCTGAGGCCATCTCTTGAGTCTCTGCAGCTTCTACTATTTTACTGCCCTTTGCCCTATCTCCATGTGGGTGCTCAAGATCTGCACTCTTCAACCTGCCAGGGTCTCAGGTCTAGCTGTTCTCAGGGGTAGGTATTTGGTGGTCTCAATCAACTGCCACAGATGTAGATGTGCCCCTTGCTCACTCACTGATTCTAGCATGCACTGGCTCTTACTCTGGCTCTGTAGGTTTGCTGGGGGAGGGTTGATCAGCTCTCATTCTGGTGGAAGCACCCCCTTATAGTGTGGAGATACCCAAATACCACATATCTTCAATGCTGCGCCCTACTGTGGAGTTTCTTTGTTCATGTGAATTTGTTTTTTTTTTTTTGGCCTTTAGAGGTTGTCTATATGGGTACGTGGTGAGGAGAGGATGAAATTAATAATTTCATCGAGGAAAATGACAATGGCAAGACATCCTTTCAAACCTTTTGGGATGCAGCCAAAGTGGAACAATTAGCTCTGCTGCTATATAAACTCTTTGGGGAAATTGTGGAAGAAAGAATCCTTCTGAATTCATCTTATGTCGCAAATATGGTATTGCTACCTAATCAGAAAGAACTAAAACAGAGATAAAACCTGTAGACCAATCTCCCTCATAAACATGGACGCAAACATGTCCAATGCAATCCTAGCAGGAAGATTACATGATGATATCACAAGAATCACAAACATGACCAGCTGAGTCTTTTCTCAGAAATGCTGGGATGGTTTTACTGCCAACAAAGCCCAGAAGCAACAGATAGAAAAAGAAATTCCATTCAAAATAACAGGAGACAATCTGAGCCATCTGGGGGCTTCCTACCAAAACAAAGCCAGCAGCTGTATGAACACAATGACAAAACACTTTTCCACACAAGTCAAGTCAAACTGAAGCAATTGAAAACAACATCAGTTGCTCCTGGATAGACTGAGACAACATCAGAAAAATGAGAACCTAAATCCTACCTAAGTTAGTTTTGCCTCTTCAGTGTCGTACCAGTGGAGCTACCCCAAAATTATTTCATAGAGCTAGAAAAGAAGGTGCATTCATCTGGAAGAACAAAAGGCCAAGAATATCGAGGAAGTTAATTTAAAAATCTGAAGGAAGGAGGTCTGGGGATACCATGTGATCTCAAATTACCCTATAAAGACGTCGTCAGCCAAACAATTTGGTCCTGGCTAAGAAATGCAATAGTAGATCAATGGAATAACTTAAATGATCAACACACAGTAGTTAATGACCCGAGTAACCCAGTGTTTGATAAACAAAAAGAGTCAAACTTTTGGAAGAAAACTCACTATTTGACAAAAACTGCTGGGGAAACTGGGAAATGGTCTGGCAGAAGTAAGAGTTACACCATAAATGAGAGGAATATGTTCAAGTTTACCTATCAGAAAAAATATTTTCTTCTCCTTTTGATTTTGTTTTAATGTTTCTTGATGTCTCGTGAATTTATTAGCTATTTTTTGCCAAACTCTAATTTTTAAGGACTGGGTTTTTTTCCATGACCTTTTGGTTCTCTTTTTCCATTGGTCCCTTCTACTATTTCTTGTTGACACTGTTTTCTTCATTTTTTGCCCCCTTTTCCAATAGGGAGATTCTGACATGAAGCTGCTCATTTCTTTAGTGGTTTGTGTGTGTGTGTGTGTGTGTGTGTGTGTGTGTGTGTGTGTGTGTGTGTGTGTGTGAGCTTGCGCGCGCGCACGAGCGCATACACGCAGGTGCCTTTTTTCCATTTGGCCATTTTTGGTCTTTAAGCTGCTCTTTTCTCTTTGCATTACTTTCCTTTTCTCCCTCTTCCTTGATTCTGTCTTATTTGATTTTTGCAATCCTTTTTGAATTTTTCCAGAGGTTTGAAGCAATTCCCAGATCTTTGGAGATTTTGCATTTACTTGTTTGTATCTTACCATCTCTTCTTGGTTCTCTTCTTTGATCTTTTTACCTGTAGACATTTTTGAGGGCCAAAAGGTGTCTTTATTTCCTGTTCTTTGCTCATTTTCCTGTCAGTGGACTGGGAAATCTGCATGTTGCTGAGCAATTCTGTCTTAGGTGTTGGCTCCCAAGGTTTTGTGTTGGGGCTGTCTTCCCGGCTTCTGGTTAGGCTTGAGGGCTCCCAGTTTTGGAGCTCTGGACCTCATTGCCTGGGCCTGAGACATTGAGGGGTGCATGTGAGGTGCACATTGTTGCAGTGTAGCCCAGTGCTGAGGGGTGGGCCAGTCTCCCACAGAGGATGGGACCTTGGAGTTGGCATGGTGTCGGTGAAATGATGGATGGTTTCCAGGTTTCACAGGATAAACTGCTCTGCCTTGGCTGAAGCCTGCCTTTATTTTATTCCTTCATGATCACACATCTGCTTGGCACACAGTTTCATTCTCAACATACATGTTTCCACGGAACAGAACAACAGACAGGAAGCCTAGGGAGATAGTCAATGAAACACTTTTGCTAAGTCTAGAATCAACCTGACCCAGGTATAGGTTTGGGAATCCAGAGCACAGATTTTCAGGAGGTTTTTATGCCTAGAAATGAGGGTCCTCTCTAAGAGGGTGTATGAGAACCCTTAGGTTTAATTTTGTAAGTGGGCTCTCCTGGTAATATCCTGGAGGGACAGAGGGGGACATCTGTATGTTGGTCTCATCTATTGTTCCTAGAGCTAAGTTAGAATCAATCATGGCAATTCCAGTAATAAAGGTATGTTAATAATGAAAGTCACTTGGGGATGTTTCAGTGGATATTTCCATCCTTCCTGGGGGCTGCTTTGCAGAAACAGGGTGGTCTTTGATGGCTCCCTCCTGGCAACCCAGGACGAGGGATCACGAGTTTGCCTACACTGTGGTTCTGAGTGTGGCACAGTAGGTAGGGTGGTGATGGTCAGCCTGCACTGTTCTGTGTGCCTTTTTGCTTCTGGTTCCCCCTTGTTTTGTGGAATCCTCCTCTCTGTGCCTCCCATTCACATTGTGTTCACTCAGAGAGCCCCCTGGCTCGTCCTGCTTTGACTGATGTTCTTTGAGGCCCCTTTTAAGGACTGGTTGGGAGGGCTATTCATAGAGGTTTCAGGCCTTCGCTGCCACTGAGGTGCCATCTTGGCTGCACCCCCAGAAGAGCTGTAGTGGGAGGATGGCAGTCCGAGGTCCCTGAGGGCACGGGCTGTCATCAGTGAGCTCACAGGTGGGATCACAGATGGCCGGCTCATGGGCATGGCCTCCTGCCTGTCTCCAGGATCTTGGTGAAGCCCAGGATGGGAGCAGAGAATGCTGAGGGCTTGAGCTCCTCTGCTTTGCCTCATGTTTTATTGAGCCCTAAGAGAAAAGCTGCTTCTGGAAGTGGGTGTTGGATGGGGCTTTGGCTTTTCCAGTGTGAGGGGGCCTTTGGGCTGCCTGGGCAGCAGGTGTGGAGAGTTGCCTGAATGTCTCGTATCCTGATCCAGGCAGCACGTGGTAGGGTGCGACGTGTGGGAGCCCCTCAGTGGCTGTTGTTATTGGTGCTTCAGTGGTTTTTGGTCTTGGCTGGCTCTTCTGGACCCCATGAGCTGTTTCCTTGGCAAAGATCCTGGAGTGGTTTGCCATCTCCTTCTGCAGCTTATTTAACAGGGGAAGAGACTGAGGCAAACAGGGTGAAGTGACTTTCCCAGGGTCACACAGCTAGCTAGTAGGTGCCTGAGTCTGTATAGCAGTTCTGTTGTATTCCTGACTCTGTCCTTTATCCACTTCCCAGCCTAGGTGCCCCCTGGCTAGGTGTCCCTGGGCCCGGCCCCCAGAGAGGCAGACAGTGACAGGGCCTGATATGAGCAAGGCTTGCCAGTGCTGGTATTGGGCTGGTCTGCAGCAATCTGTGCTCCTCTGGTCACAGGGCCCCACTGCCCCAGGGTGTTAGTCCAGGAGGCTGCAGGAGAGTGACCTGGATCCTTTCCCTCCTCCCCACCGCAGGGCTGGGAACGTGGAGGCCACACAAGCTGGTTGTCCTCTCTAATTAGGCAGAGCACTCCCAGCCAGCAAGATCAAGTGTAAGTGGAGGCTCGATGAACAAGCCAAGGGAAGCCCCAGGAACCAAGTAGGAGGCAGTGGAAGAGTTTAGCCCTCCGACTGCCAGCCTGGGACGACTGACGACCAACGAGCCCCGGAGGAGACCCCAACAGTGGGAGTGGATCATGTTGATTTCAAGTGATTACACTGCCTGGACCATCGCAGATGAGTCTAGAAAAGCTTTGGAAGCCTCCTCTGAAGTGATGCAGAGTGAGCGGGGCAGAACCAGGACAACCGAGTCTCCAGTCACAGAACCATTGCAAGGGGAGCACCTGGGAAGGGCTGGGCCATTATGGGAGCCCCAAAGCCCCCAATGCCCCCAAGGCGTCCATGGAAAAAGCCAAGCACTCTCAGCAGCCAAGGCAGAGCTGGTGAGGCCGAGTGCAGATCGCAGTGTGCCATGTTCAGCGTGTTGCCTCCATGAGTGTTCCATTGGCCTCGGGCAGGAGAGAGGAAGGCAGAGACAGTGGTCACCAAATTTCAGAAAAGAATCATCGGAAATTGTTTTTTCATGCAGTTGAAAAAAATACAGGAAGTTCAGGAAAATGGTCCCGGGACAAGGGAAGAGGCTGAGTGGGAGGCCAAGGAGGGTCACAGATGCACTTTATTGCCAGGGGAGCCCCTGCACAGCTGCACCCACATGCTGGGAGCCTGGAGGGAGCCAGGGGGCAGCGGGCAGGGGAGGCATCCTGCAGGCTGAGCCTGGGTATGGGGAAGCAGGAGGGGAACAGCCATTCGTCAGAGGGACTTTGTGGGGGCCCAGGGAGGCCTGGTGTGGGGGAGGTACTCCTGGGGGCCTGAAGGGCTGAATGGAGGTATCCTTTAGGGGTGCTGATGGGCAGCTGCTGAGGCTTGTGAAGGGGGGGCAGTGTGGAGAGAGAGCAGAGCCCTTGGTTCAACAGCAGGATTTCTGGCCACAGGAGGTGGAACAGCAAGAGGGTCTGCAGCAGGTGGGCCGGCAGATGAGGGACACAGAGGAGGTGGGGCGGCAGCAGGATGGGGCACAGCAGCAGGAAGGACCACAGCAGCAGGAGGAGGAAGAGGTGGTGCAGCAGGTCGGTTTGCAGGAGAGAGGCACACAACAGGTGGCTGGACTACACACAGGCTGGCAGGTGAGGGACACACAGCATGGAGGCTGGCAGCAGGAGGGCACTGGGCAGAAGGTGGGGGTTGGGCAGACAGAGGTCACACAGCAGCTGGGCTTGCAGCACACAGGCAGGGAGATGCAGCAGCTGGGCTTGCAGTAGATGGGCTCACAGCAGCAGGACTGCACAGGTGCACAGGGACAGGTTTGGCAGCAGGAAGCCCCACAGCCAGTGGACTGGCAGCAGGAGGGGACACAGACAGCTGGGCAGGGCTGGCAGGAGGCGGGCACGCAGCAGACTGGTCGGCACAAGAGGGTGAGGCAGGAGGCGGGAGGGCAACTCGGGGCTGGGCAGCAGGAAGGGCTGCAGCCACCACAGGGCTCACAGCAGCTCTCTGGGCAGTCGTCCAGCTGCCAGGAGGCACCCTCTGGGCATGAGCTGGGCAAGCAGATGTTGCTGCTGCAACTCACATCACTGGAGCAGACAGAGACCTCGGAGGCCGAGGGCACGAAGGGTCTGGAGAAATAGCCGTGTGTCATACTGTGAGCCGCTGGGTTGGGGCTTTTGGCAGCCAAGGGGTAGAGCAGGGGCTGAGTGCCTGGTGCAGGGAAGGGACTGAGCCTGGCTTGGAGGGGCTGGCAGGGGAGAGGGTGAGTACGAGAGAGTGAAGGTGCAGGGGCTATGTGTGATACTCTCCTGGCCAGGGATCGTTTTATACCTGCCTGCCAGGAAGATGTGCCAAGGAGCACCTGAGCCTTCTTCCCTGTTGTTGTCTAACCTGAGACCATCATTAGGGATGTTGCACTCGTGGCCCAGGAGGTGCCCATTGGACACAAACAGCCTCACTTGGGCCTGCATTTCCTCTTTTTTTGTCAATATCTGAGAAGCGTCTTCTCCCCACCAGACCCAGGGCTCAGTCCTGATGATGCAGGGACAAAAGGGAAAGGTGGGAGGCAGAGGGAGACCTGTGCAGAGAGAAGCCCATGCAGGGAGATTTCAGGAGAGGGAGAAGTCGGCCAGGTGGGATCAGGAAGGCTTCTGGTACTAGATCCCAGATCAGAATTCTCTGTGTGGGGAGTCAGGATTGGCTGCATTCCCAGTATCCCCCACAGCTTGGGGAGACACAGAATGTCATGATGGTGTGGCTGATAGGTTGTCCACTTTGGCCAAAAGGTAAGATTTAGCATTTGTTTTTTCCTCTGAGGAAAAAGTAAGTAGATTTTGTATTTTGAAATAATATTCTATTTTTCCTATTTACACATAAAAACATTGTAAACTTGAAAAAATTTAGCTCCAAAGTCTCTCCCCCTTTGAAATAAAGCAGTCTAGTAGAGATTTTTCATGTGCAACCGCAGAAAAATTTTCCATATTATTCGTTGTATGGAAGAGAATTCAAACAAAAATCGGCACAGAAGACAGTTATATATAGCATGTTTGTGACTGCATTTAGACTCCCTCAGTTCCTTCCCTGGAGGCAGAAGGTGTCCAGTGCTCTCCTGGCTCTGCTCACTTCGTTTTGCATCAGTTCATGGAAGTCTTTCTTTTTTTTTTCTGAAATCCTTCTGGTCATCTTTTCTTCCCCCCCCCCTCCCCAGCCCATATTGATAATTGTGCCAGGGTGATCGTTTAGAGTCTCCATCCCCAATCATATCCCCATCGACCCATATGATCAAGCAGGTGTTTTTCTTCTGTGTTTCTGCTCCCACAGTTCTTCCTCTGGATGTGGATACATTCTTTCATACAAGTCCTTAGAATTGTCCTGGCTCATTGCACTGCTGCTAGTAAAGTCAGTTACATTTGATCCTTCTACAATGTATCAGTCTCTGTGTACAATGTCCTCCTGGTTCTGCTCCTCTCACTCTGCATCAGTTCCTGGAGGTCGTTCCAGTTCACATGGAATCCCTCCAGTTTCTTATTTCTAGCTCATCACTTCTGATGGCACAGCATTGTCCAATCAATGGGCATTGCTCCTTTCCCAATTCTTTACCACTACAAAAAAGAGTTTCTAGAAACGTTTTTGAACAAATAGATCTTCTCCTTGTTTTTTTTTGTGTTTGTGGGGTGGTGGTGGGTGGGAGAGAATGTCTTTGGGATACAAACTCAGTAGAGCAATTACAGGAAGAAAGGGTATGAACAGCAGTGGTGACTATTTCATTAAAAAATTAATGGAGAATGCATCTTCAGGGATGCTTATGTATGTGCTGGGGGCCCAATTTCTGATTCTGAAATCCATGGTCTAGGCAGTGATGGCAAATATTTTAGAGACCAAGTGCCGGACAATCAGGAATGACCCAGCCAAGATCAATATCGATAAATTTGTGAGTACAGCCATGACCGTCTCCAGGGTCATTCTGAAATATAGGATGGGAGCAGAGAAGGCTGATGGATGGTCTAGTTTATTAGGTCTTGAAGGAAGTCAGTTCTGGAAATGCGTGTCTGGGGCCTTGGTAGGCAGGGGCACAGGGCATGGGGTCATGCCGAGCACCCACGGGAATCTCTTTTTCTTCTCTCTGGAGCTGAGTGCAGCAACGGGCTACTCCAAGAAGCTAGATGAGAAGTTGCCTGAATTCTCTCCTAGAAGCCCAGAGCAGGGCTGGGATCTTGACTCAGTAAAAGCTCAATGAAAACGAGCTCAACCAAAAACTTGCCTCTCCTTAGTGAAAGCAGCCTGCTGCAGTTCCAGTGAGCTGAAGGTTGTGCCAGTGCTGCCATACTGTATGCCAGGCACTGTGGTTAGCCCTAGGAAGAGAATGAATACACAAAGAAAGAGCATCCCTGCTATGGAGGAGCTCTTAAGGCAGGCAGAGGAGGGTGTGTGTGGAGAGCAGGGAGTCCTTGGTGGGGTGAGAACTTGCTTTTTGGAGTTGAGCCCAGGCAGAGCCCAGACAGAGCAAGTTGGGGGAGCTGAGAGGCCAGTCTGCCTTTTAGAAAGGAAGGCATTGGGAGGAGTCTGATGGCCTGCCTTCAGCCCTCTAATCTGGGGCACCGAAGCATAAGAAGGCCCAGGGGGCCCAAGTGTTCAGCCCCTTCGAGGTGTCCCTGGGATTGTCCAGGGCCTCTTAAACGATGGCATCTCCCACAGAATGGAGGAGGAAACACCATCCTTCTCCCCTCCTGTACCTGCCACCACCCGGGCTTCAGAAAAGAGGCACCCAGTGCTTTGTAGAAGTGTGTCCTTGGAATTTATTATGTTTGCGTTGGGGACACCCCTGGGGTGGGTGAAGCTGGAGTGGCCACGGGGCAAGGGGGGCCTCTGAGGAGAGCCAGAGCCTGTGTCCCCGGAGTCCTCCTCAGGGAGGTTGGGAAGATTCCCTGGGGGTGGGGGGCCCTCTGGGGTCTGGTGAGGCCCAGATGATGTCTGACAATGGCAAAGTGGCCTCCACAGCCTCCTGGCATGGGAGCCCCCCAGAACCATGGCTTGACTCCAACAGGTGGGATGGGCGTGACGCCCCTGCTCAGGCCCAAGAGGCTGTGCCCGCAGCGACCCGAGCTGGCAATGTTCCAGGCTTATTTGTGCTCAGCAGCAGGAGGGTCTGCAGACCAGGGAGGTGCAGGAAGCTGGCTGGCAGCAGGAGGCCTGGCAGGAGGGCACCCCACAGACTATCGGCTTGCAGCAGACGGGCACACACAGAGTGGGCTTGCAGCAGACGGGCACAGAGCAGGCTGACTGGCAGGGGCTGGACACACAGCAAGCAGAGCTGCAGGGAGCAGCCTGGCCGCAGGAGGCCTGGCAGGGGCTGGACACACAGCAGGAGGGTGAGCAGCTGCCACCCCCACAGACTGCCTGGCAGCTGGGCCCCACAGGGCACAGTGGGCGGCACAGCAGGGTCACACAGCAGGCCGGGTGGCAGCAGGGAAGGGCACAGCAGACAGGCTTGCAGCACAGGGGCACGGAGCAGGGAGCCTGGCAGCCAGTGGAGCAGCTGGTGTGGCACATGGTGACTGGGCTGGGGGGCCTTTCAGGAGAGGAGCAGAGGAAGAGGAGGAGGAGGATCTGGGTTTGGACAGTTTCTTCGACTTGGATGAAGGCTTTTATAGGCCTCTGCACAGTGTGTCTGTTCCTGTTGTTGTTGTTGTTGATGGTGGTGGCAGTATTGTGTGTATGTGTGTGTGAGTGTGTGTATGTGAATGTGTGTTTATGAGAGTGTGTGTTTGAGTGTGAGTGTGTGTGAATGTGTCAGTGTGTCAGTGAGTGTGTGTTGTGTTAGTGTGTGTTTATGTGAGTGTGTGAGTGTGTATATGTGAGCCTGTGAGTGTGTTTTTGAGTGTGAGTGAGTGTGTGATTGTGCATGTGTGTCAGGGCATGAGTGTGTGTGAGTATGAATGTGTCTGTTTGAGAGTGTGTGTGTGAGTGTGTGTTTGAGTGTGAGTGTATTTGAGTGTTTGTGAGTGTTTGTGTGAGTGTGCGAGTGAGTGTATGTAAGTGTGCGTGTGTCTAAGTTCTTGAGTGTGTGAGTGTGAATGTGACAGTGCATGAGTGTGTGAATATGAATGTCTGTGTGTGACTCTGTGTGTTTGAGTGTGAGTATGTGTGTGTGTGAGTGTGTGTGTGAATGTGTCAGTGTGTGTCAGTGAGTGTGTGTGTTGTGTTAGTGTGTGTTTATGTGAGCGTATGAGTGTGTGAGTGTGTTTTTGAGTGTGAGTGAGTGTGTGATTGTGCATGTGTGTCAGTGCATGAGTGTGTGTGAGTATGAATGTGTCTGTGTGAGAGTGTGTGTGTGTTTGTGTGTGTGTGAGTGTGAGTGTGTGTGTGTCTACAGATGAAACAGTGGCTGTTTTCCTTCTTCTTGTTTCTCCTGCCCGTCCCTCGCCCAAAGCACTCATTAAGCTTCCTCCAGTCCTTGTCCAGTGTTCTCTAGAGCCCCCAAAGTGTTCTTTGGGGCCCTGACCCCGATTTGGCCTTCTCAGGGAGCTTGGGCTCCCTTGTCTCTACAGCTTCCCTTTGAGGGAAATCGTCCAAGCAGGAAGCCTTCAGTGGCTCTGGGTCACCCCAAGACCGCCCAGAGTCAATACTTACTGGACCCGCCATCCACAATCCGGCCAGCCTCATGATGCCTCCCCAAGGGAACCGCAGAGTGAGGGCAGTGGGGAACCTTGCCCTGTGGAGAAGGGCATGGCCACTCCTTGGAGGACGTCCTATCACCCCATTGTTTGCGGAGAGAGAGCTAGCACTAGGCTTAGGGCTTTGCCCTTCCTCCTAACAAGCAGTACTCTTTGTAGCTTGGGAGAGCCCCAGGTGACTTCCTGAGAGTTCTGTGTCCAATCTTCAGCTGCCCAGAGGCCCAATGGGCTCAGGGCTGCCCAGGTTTCCCTCAGGCATCATCGTGTGGCTCCAGTAACCCCCATGGCCTGCGGGTGGGCTCTGATGATTTCCTAAGACTTCCCAACGTGGCCCACATGTCCATCTCCAAGATGTCTCCGTGTTTCTCCTGCTCGTGCTCTTGGTGAGGACGGACAAGACGCCTCCTCTCTCTTCGGTCTGCTATTCCTTCACATCCTTCATGACAGCTCTCGTGTCCTCCCCAAGGATTGTCCGGAAAAATTGGTAGATCCTCAAAGGATAGGAAGAGGCCGGGTTTAGTTTTCAATCATTTTTATTTCCAAACTTTATTAACACATCTCCACAGACATTTTCTGAACGTTTACGATCCAGATTGTCTCCCTCACTTCTTCCCTCCCCTCTGCTGGAGCTGGCAAGCAATTCAATCTGAGTCTTACATGCATTCCACTGCAAACCCATTTCCAAATCATTCATTTTTGTAAGCAAATAATCTCCTAAAACCAAACCCCACATGCGATCCCCAAATGAACGAGTGATAAACCACCTTCTTATCTTCATTCCTATTGCAATAGTTCTTCCTCTGGAGGTGGACAGCCTCCCGTTCAGAAATCCCTCCCAACTGTCCTGGATCATTGTATTGCTGAGAGTGGCAAAGTCAGTTACATTTGATCGTTCCACGCCATTGCTGTTCGTATGTACCGTGTTCTCCTGGTTCTGCTTATTTCACTGTGCATCAGTCCCGAGAGCTCTTTCCAAGCCCTTTCTGAAATCATCCTCTTCATCATTCCCTATGGCACAAAGTTTTCCTTCACCATCCTATACCTCAGTTTCTTCAACCATTCCCCAACTCATGGACATCCCTTTAGCTTCTAATTCTTTGCCACCACAAAAGGAGCAGCTGGAAAGATTTTTGTACAAGTAGGCCCTTTCCTGTCTTTCAAATCTCTCTTGGATACAGACCCCAAAGCAGGACTGATGGATTTTACACTCTTTTTTAGTTCTTTGGTCATCCTTCCAAATTGCCATCCAGAATGGTTGCATCAGTTCACAAGTCTACCAGCAATGCACTGGTATTTGAGCTTTGCTGCATTCCTTCCAAAATTTATCTCTTTCTTTTCCTGCCATATTGGCCATTTGGGTACTTAGTTCTCTGTATATTTTAGAAATGAGTCCTCTCTCAGGGGAATTTGTTATAAAAATGTCCCCATTTGTTCTTTCCCTTCCAATCTTGGTTGCATTGGTTTTGTTTGTACAGACCTTTTTAAATTTAATGCAATCAAAATTATTTATTTTACATCTTGTAATGTTCTCTATCTCTTGTTTGCTCATAAATTCTTCCCTTCTCCACAGATCTGACAGGTAAACTATTCTGTGTTCTCCTAAGTTACTCACAATATCACTCTTTATGTTTAAATTGTGTACCTATTTTAACCTTATCTTGATATAGAGTATAAGCTATGGATCTAAATCTAGTTTTTGCTGTACGGTTTCCCACTTTACCAACAATTTTTGTCAAATACTGAGTTCTTATTGCAAAATCTGGGATTTGGGGGTCTATCAAACACTAGATTGCTGAGGTCATTCACCCCAAGGCTATTCCATTGATCCACCATTCTATTTCTTAGTCAGTACCCGATTTCTTTGACGATTACTGCTTTATAGTACAGTTTAAGATCTGGTACTGCTAGGCCACCATTCTTGACATTTTTTTTTCAATATTCCTGATCCTTTGTTCTTTCAGATAAATTTTGTTTTACTTTTTTCTAGTTCCATAGAATAGTTTTTTGGTAGTTTGATTGGTTATAGCACTGAATAAGTAAAGTCATTTAGGTAGAATTGTCATTTTAATATTAAATATTAGACCAGTTTTGCATTCCTGGTATAAATCCCACCTGGTCATGGTGTATAATTGTTGGTGGCATATTGCTATAGTCTTTTTGCTAGTATTTTATTTATGATTTTTGCATCAATGTTCATTAAGGAAATTGGTCTGTACTTTTCCTTCTGTTTTTGATTTTCCCGGCTTGGGTATCAGCATCATATTTGTGCCATAAAGTGAATATGGTAGGATTTCTTCTTTGCTTATTTAATATTTGTGAAATAGTTTGTATTGTATTTGGATTAATTGTTCTTTCAGGGTTTGATAGAATTCACTTGTGAATCCATCTGGTTCTGGGGACTTTTTCTAAGGTAGTTCATTGATGGTTTGTTCAATTTTTTTTTTCTGAGATGGGATTATTTAAATCTATTTTCTCTTTTATTTTAATCTGGGGATTTATTTTTTTGTTTCTTTTTGTTACCTTTTTGTTACCTTTTACCGAGTGTATCAGATTTATTGTCTGATAAGTGATCAAAATTGCTCCTAATGATTGCTTTAATTTCCTTTTCTTTGGAGGTGAAATCACCATTTACATTTTTGATCCTGGAAGTTTGTTCTTTTTTAAAAATCAAGTTAAGCAATGCTACACGTATTTGATTTTGTTATTGATCTATCTCCTAGTCTTATTTATTAGTTCAACAGTTCTTTCTCTTTCAATTTTACTAAATTCTCCTTTGATTTTAAGAGTTTTCAATTCAGTCCTTAATTGGGGAATTTTAATTTACTCTTTTTTCTAGTTATTTATTATTTGTATACCCAATTCATTGATCTGCTTTCTGTGTATTTTTTAGATATAAGCATTCAGGAATATAAACTTTCCCCTGGGCACTGCTTTGGCTGTATCCCATAAGTTTTGATATTTTGTCTTCTCATTATCATCCTCTTCAATGAAATCAGTGATTTATTTGATGATTTTTTTCTTTGAGCTGCCCATTTTGAAGAGTGAGAGTATGTAATTTCCAATCAGTTTTTAAATTGTCTTTCCATGGACCTTTACTGATTGTAATTTTTGTTTGGCCATCCCATGTGGGTGGGTGCAGGGCACGGTTCTGGGGAAGGGAGTGTTGACTGTGTGTGCAGGGGAGGGTGCATGTGCTTGAGGTGGGGGTCAGCTCTCGTGCTGTCCCATGGCCTCCTGTGCTGCAGAGCAGTGCTGTGTGGTACTTGTAAGCCCCTATCACCCCCTCCCTAGCCCAATGGTCTGAGGACAAGGAAGGAGCCTGAGAGAGAGGCCTGGAAAGGTCAAGGATGCACTTTATTGCCAGGGGAGCTCCTGCCTGGCAGTACCCACACTCTGGTTGCCTGGAGGGAGTCTGTGAGCAGCAGTTGTGGGGTGCATACTGCAAGCTGACCTGGAGGCCTGGGGAAGCAGGAGGGGGTCAGCCATGCATCTGAGGAGATTTGTGGGGACTCAGGGAGGCCTGGGGTGGGAGGATGTTTGGGGGGTGCCTGGAGGGCCAAATTGAGGCCTCCTTTGTGAGTACTGCCGTGCAGCTGCTGAGGCTCGTGAAGGGGGTAGCAGGGTGGAGAGAGAGCAGAGCCCTGGCTTCAACAGCAGGATTTCTGGCCACAGGAGGTGGAGCAGCAGGAGGGTCTGCAGCAGGAGGGTCTGCAGCAGGTGGGCTGGCAGATGAGGGACACAGAGGAGGTGGGGCGGCAGCAGGATGGGGCACAGCAGCAGGAAAGACCACAGCAGCAGGAGGTGGAAGAGGTGGTGCAACAGGTGGGTTTGCAGGAGAGAGGCACACAGCAGGTGGCTGGGCTACACACTAGTCGACAGCTCAGGGGCATGGAGCAAGCAGGCTGACAGCAGGGAGGCTGGCAGCAGGAGGATACTGGGCTGCAAGAGAGGACTGGGCAGGCAGAGGTCACACAGCAGCTGGGTTTGCAGCACACAGGCAGGGAGATGCAGCAGCTGGGCTTGCAGCACATGGGCACACAGCAACAGGACTGTATGGGGGCACTTGGACAGGTTTGGCAGCAGGAAGCTCCACAGCCAGTGGACTGGCAGCACGAGGGGGCACAGACAGCTGGGCAGGGCTGGCAGGAGGCGGGCACACAGCAGACTGGTCGGCACACGAGGGTGAGGCAGGAGGCAGGAGGGCAGCACGGGGCTGGGCAGCAGGAGGGTCCGCTGCAGCCGCAGGGCTCACAGCAGCTCTCTGGGCAGTCGTCCAGTTGCCAGGAGGAGCCCCCTAGGCATGAGCTGGGCATGCAGACGTTGCTGCTGTGGCTCACATCACTGGAGCAGACGGAGTTGTTGGAGGCTGAGGGCAAGCAGGGCCGGGAGAAACAGCTGTTTGCCATGCTGGGAGCCTCTGGGTGGTGCTTTGGGCAGCAAAGGGGGAGTGCAATGGCTGAGTGCCTGGTACAGGGAAGGGACTGAGCCTGTCTGGGATGGGCTGGCAGGGGAGAGGGTGCGTGTGAGAGTGTGTGAATGTATGTGAGTATGAGTGTGAGTTAGAGAGTGTGAGTGAGTGTGTGAAGGTCTCCTGGCAGGGAGGGCCCTTTATACCCGCCTGCCAGGAGGATGTGCCAAGGGGCACCTGAGTCTTCTTCCCTGTTGTTGTCTTACTGGCCTTCAGACCCGTCATTAGGGATGGAGCCCTTGTGGCCCAGTAGGTGCCCGTCATCCATAAACAGCCTCACTCGGGCCTCCACTTCCTCACTTCAGGAAACTTCTGTTGCTCTCTCTGGGCTAGTCCGGAGCATCCTGGGGCAAAAGGGACAGCTGGCAATGAGGGGGAAGGAGGGTGCCCTGTGTAGAGACAGGCACACCCTGGGGGATTTCCAGGGAGGGAGAGCACCCCTCCCCCGGTGGTACAAGGAAGGCCTCCTGTACAAGGTCTAAGCTAATGATTCCTACAGCTGAGAGTAAGGATTGGCTGCAGGGCTGCCTTCCCAGCATCCCCAGCAGCTGGGGAGACACAAGGTCCTGTCTGGTGGGCAGCAGGGGGCCCCTCTGGGCATAACACAATGTTTCTCCAGAGCAGTCTGGCCAAAGAGGGCTGGCAGCTGCCCAGGGCAGAGGATCAGGGGCTGCCCCCATCTCAATCCGTTTCCCCTGTACTGGGGGTGGGGTTTTGGGGGGTGGATCTTGACCAAAATGGATCCAATCCCAGGCAATCCCGGCCAGCCTTCCCAGTCCCAAGTTCATGGAGCATTGATCTGCTGGGACCCTTCTGGGTGGCTCAGAGCCCCTTCTCTGGCTCTGAAGTCCCAGTTCTTGGGGGAGGGGGGAAGAGGCACGTAAGACTGGAGAGCAGCTTGGGGGCCCCTTTCTTATCCTTGGGGATGGGCATGAGGACCTCATCTGGCCAGTGGGAATCTGAGTGCCAGGAGGGCAGTGGGCCAGACCACAGAGACAGACAGAGTCAGAAGTGAGGCCACAGTCTCCTGGAAGAGGGAGGAGGTGATGGGTCAGAGCAACAATTGGAACGGGTGCCCCTGGCAAGGAGAAATAATGTCTTTTCTTTGTCTCAGTCACCCAAGGGAGGAGAGTGGGTGATGGAGTGAGTATATGGCAGAGAACACATGAGAGCAAGAGGGAGACACAAGGCCTGGGGAGGGGAGAAGGCTTAGAGCAGCTGTCATTGGCCTTTGGAGAGTTATTGCAGGATTCTGTGGGTTCTTTCAACCTCTGGTTTGCCCTCATGTTCAGGAATATCAGGGCAGTTTTCCTGGACAATTTCTTGTACTTTGATGTCCAGCATATGTTTTGGTCATGACTTTCAGGGACTCCGATAATTCTCAGGTCAGTGGTTTTTGCAAGGAGATATTTCATATTTTCTTCTCCTTTTGATTTTGTTTTAATGTTTCTTGATGTCTCGTGAATTTATTAGCTATTTTTTGCCAAACTCTAATTTTTAAGGACTGGGTTTTTTTCCATGACCTTTTGGTTCTCTTTTTCCATTGGTCCCTTCTACTATTTCTTGTTGACACTGTTTTCTTCATTTTTTGCCCCCTTTTCCAATAGGGAGATTCTGACATGAAGCTGCTCATTTCTTTAGTGGTTTGTGTGTGTGTGTGTGTGTGTGTGTGTGTGTGTGTGTGTGTGTGTGTGAGCTTGCGCGCGCGCACGAGCGCATACACGCAGGTGCCTTTTTTCCATTTGGCCATTTTTGGTCTTTAAGCTGCTCTTTTCTCTTTGCATTACTTTCCTTTTCTCCCTCTTCCTTGATTCTGTCTTATTTGATTTTTGCAATCCTTTTTGAATTTTTCCAGAGGTTTGAAGCAATTCCCAGATCTTTGGAGATTTTGCATTTACTTGTTTGTATCTTACCATCTCTTCTTGGTTCTCTTCTTTGATCTTTTTACCTGTAGACATTTTTGAGGGCCAAAAGGTGTCTTTATTTCCTGTTCTTTGCTCATTTTCCTGTCAGTGGACTGGGAAATCTGCATGTTGCTGAGCAATTCTGTCTTAGGTGTTGGCTCCCAAGGTTTTGTGTTGGGGCTGTCTTCCCGGCTTCTGGTTAGGCTTGAGGGCTCCCAGTTTTGGAGCTCTGGACCTCATTGCCTGGGCCTGAGACATTGAGGGGTGCATGTGAGGTGTACATTGTTGCAGTGTAGCCCAGTGCTGAGGGGTGGGCCAGTCTCCCACAGAGGATGGGACCTTGGAGTTGGCATGGTGTTGGTGAAATGATGGATGGTTTCCAGGTTTCACAGGATAAACTGCTCTGCCTTGGCTGAAGCCTGCCTTTATTTTATTCCTTCATGATCACACATCTGCTTGGCACACAGTTTCATTCTCAACATACATGTTTCCACGGAACCTAACAACAGACAGGAAGCCTAGGGAGATAGTCAATGAAACGCTTTTGCTAAGTCTAGAATCATCCTGACCCAGGTATAGGTTTGGGAATCCAGAGCACAGATTTTCAGGAGGTTTTTATGCCTAGAAATGAGGGTCCTCTCTAAGAGGGTGTATGAGAACCCTTAGGTTTAATTTTGTAAGTGGGCTCTCCTGGTAATATCCTGGAGGGTCAGAGGGGGACATCTGTATGTTGGTCTCATCTATTGTTCCTAGAGCTAAGTTAGAATCAATCATGGCAATTCCAGTAATAAAGGTATGTTAATAATGAAAGTCACTTGGGGGTGTTTCAGTGGATATTTCCATCCTTCCTGGGGGCTGCTTTGCAGTCCCCAGTTTCCATGTGGATCATGTCAAACAGGGAGGTCTTTGATTGTTCCCTCCCAGCAACCCAGGACAAGGGATCACGAGTTTGCCTACACTGTGGTTCTGAGTGTGGCACAGTAGGTAGGGTGGTGATGGTCAGCCTGCACTGTTCTGTGTGCCTTTTTGCTTCTGGTTCCCCCTTGTTTTGTGGAATCCTCCTCTCTGTGCCTCCCATTCACATTGTGTTCAGTGGGAGAGCCCCCTGGTTCGTCCTGCTTTGACTGGTGTTCTTTGAGGCCCCTTTTAAGGACTGGTTGGAAGGGCTCTTCATAGAGGTTTCAGGCCTTCGCTGCCACTGAGGTGCCATCTTGGCTGCACCCCCAGAAGAGCTGTAGTGGGAGGATGGCAGTCCAAGGTCCCTGAGGGCACGGGCTGTCATCAGTGAGCTCACAGGTGGGATCAGAGATGGCCAGCTCATGGGCATGGCCTCCTGCCTGTCTCCAGGATCTTGGTGAAGCCCAGGATGGGAGCAGAGAATGCTGAGGGCTTGAGCTCCTCTGCTTTGCCTCATGTTTTATTGAGGCCTAAGAGAAAAGCTGCTTCTGGAAGTGGGTGTTGGATGGGGCTTTGGCTTTTCCAGTGTGAGGGCCCTTTGGGCTGCCTGGGCAGCAGGTGTGGAGAGTTGCCTGAATGAATCGTGTCCTGGTCCAGGCAGCACGTGGTAGGGTGCGACGTGTGGGAGCCCCTCAGTGGCTGTTGTTGTTGGTGCTTCAGTGGTTTTTGGTCTTGGCTGGCTCTTCCTGACCCCATGAGCTGTTTCCTTGGCAAAAAAAATTTTCCATATTATTTATTTTATGGAAGAGAATTCAAACGAAAATCGGCTCAGAAGAAAGTTATATATAGCACGTTTGTGATTGCATTTAGACTCCCTCAGTTCTTTCCCTGGAGGCAGAAGGTGTCCAGTGCTCTCCTGGCTCTGCTCACTTCGTTTTGCATCAGTTCATGGAAGTCTTTCATTTTTTTTTTCTGAAATCCTTCTCGTCATCATTTCTCCCCCCCCCCCTCCCCAGCCCATATTGATAATTGTGCCAGGGTGATCGTTTAGAGTCTCCATCCCCAATCATATCCCCATCGACCCATATGATCAAGCAGGTGTTTTTCTTCTGTGTTTCTGCTCCCACAGTTCTTCCTCTGGATGTGGATACATTCTTTCATACAAGTCCTTAGAATTGTCCTGGCTCATTGCACTGCTGCTAGTAAAGTCAGTTACATTTGATCCTTCTACAATGTATCAGTCTCTGTGTACAATGTCCTCCTGGTTCTGCTCCTCTCACTCTGCATCAGTTCCTGGAGGTCGTTCCAGTTCACATGGAATCCCTCCAGTTTCTTATTTCTAGCTCATCACTTCTGATGGCACAGCATTGTCCAATCAATGGGCATTGCTCCTTTCCCAATTCTTTACCACTACAAAAAAGAGTTTCTAGAAACGTTTTTGAACAAATAGATCTTCTCCTTGTTTTTTTTTGTGTTTGTGGGGTGGTGGTGGGTGGGAGAGAATGTCTTTGGGATACAAACTCAGTAGAGCAATTACAGGAAGAAAGGGTATGAACAGCAGTGGTGACTATTTCATTAAAAAATTAATGGAGAATGCATCTTCAGGGATGCTTATGTATGTGCTGGGGGCCCAATTTCTGATTCTGAAATCCATGGTCTAGGCAGTGATGGCAAATATTTTAGAGACCAAGTGCCGGACAATCAGGAATGACCCAGCCAAGATCAATATCGATAAATTTGTGAGTACAGCCATGACCGTCTCCAGGGTCATTCTGAAATATAGGATGGGAGCAGAGAAGGCTGATGGATGGTCTAGTTTATTAGGTCTTGAAGGAAGTCAGTTCTGGAAATGCGTGTCTGGGGCCTTGGTAGGCAGGGGCACAGGGCATGGGGTCATGCCGAGCACCCACGGGAATCTCTTTTTCTTCTCTCTGGAGCTGAGTGCAGCAACGGGCTACTCCAAGAAGCTAGATGAGAAGTTGCCTGAATTCTCTCCTAGAAGCCCAGAGCAGGGCTGGGATCTTGACTCAGTAAAAGCTCAATGAAAACGAGCTCAACCAAAAACTTGCCTCTCCTTAGTGAAAGCAGCCTGCTGCAGTTCCAGTGAGCTGAAGGTTGTGCCAGTGCTGCCATACTGTGTGCCAGGCACTGTGGTTAGCCCTAGGAAGAGAATGAATACACAAAGAAAGAGCATCCCTGCTATGGAGGAGCTCTTAAGGCAGGCAGAGGAGGGTGTGTGTGGAGAGCAGGGAGTCCTTGGTGGGGTGAGAACTTGCTTTTTGGAGTTGAGCCCAGGCAGAGCCCAGACAGAGCAAGTTGGGGGAGCTGAGAGGCCAGTCTGCCTTTTAGAAAGGAAGGCATTGGGAGGAGTCTGATGGCCTGCCTTCAGCCCTCTAATCTGGGGCACCGAAGCATAAGAAGGCCCAGGGGGCCCAAGTGTTCAGCCCCTTCGAGGTGTCCCTGGGATTGTCCAGGGCCTCTTAAACGATGGCATCTCCCACAGAATGGAGGAGGAAACACCATCCTTCTCCCCTCCTGTACCTGCCACCACCCGGGCTTCAGAAAAGAGGCACCCAGTGCTTTGTAGAAGTGTGTCCTTGGAATTTATTATGTTTGCGTTGGGGACACCCCTGGGGTGGGTGAAGCTGGAGTGGCCACGGGGCAAGGGGGGCCTCTGAGGAGAGCCAGAGCCTGTGTCCCCGGAGTCCTCCTCAGGGAGGTTGGGAAGATTCCCTGGGGGTGGGGGGCCCTCTGGGGTCTGGTGAGGCCCAGATGATGTCTGACAATGGCAAAGTGGCCTCCACAGCCTCCTGGCATGGGAGCCCCCCAGAACCATGGCTTGACTCCAACAGGTGGGATGGGCGTGACGCCCCTGCTCAGGCCCAAGAGGCTGTGCCCGCAGCGACCCGAGCTGGCAATGTTCCAGGCTTATTTGTGCTCAGCAGCAGGAGGGTCTGCAGACCAGGGAGGTGCAGGAAGCTGGCTGGCAGCAGGAGGCCTGGCAGGAGGGCACCCCACAGACTATCGGCTTGCAGCAGACGGGCACACACAGAGTGGGCTTGCAGCAGACGGGCACAGAGCAGGCTGACTGGCAGGGGCTGGACACACAGCAAGCAGAGCTGCAGGGAGCAGCCTGGCCGCAGGAGGCCTGGCAGGGGCTGGACACACAGCAGGAGGGTGAGCAGCTGCCACCCCCACAGACTGCCTGGCAGCTGGGCCCCACAGGGCACAGTGGGCGGCACAGCAGGGTCACACAGCAGGCCGGGTGGCAGCAGGGAAGGGCACAGCAGACAGGCTTGCAGCACAGGGGCACGGAGCAGGGAGCCTGGCAGCCAGTGGAGCAGCTGGTGTGGCACATGGTGACTGGGCTGGGGGGCCTTTCAGGAGAGGAGCAGAGGAAGAGGAGGAGGAGGATCTGGGTTTGGACAGTTTCTTCGACTTGGATGAAGGCTTTTATAGGCCTCTGCACAGTGTGTCTGTTCCTGTTGTTGTTGTTGTTGATGGTGGTGGCAGTATTGTGTGTATGTGTGTGTGAGTGTGTGTATGTGAATGTGTGTTTATGAGAGTGTGTGTTTGAGTGTGAGTGTGTGTGAATGTGTCAGTGTGTCAGTGAGTGTGTGTTGTGTTAGTGTGTGTTTATGTGAGTGTGTGAGTGTGTATATGTGAGCCTGTGAGTGTGTTTTTGAGTGTGAGTGAGTGTGTGATTGTGCATGTGTGTCAGGGCATGAGTGTGTGTGAGTATGAATGTGTCTGTTTGAGAGTGTGTGTGTGAGTGTGTGTTTGAGTGTGAGTGTATTTGAGTGTTTGTGAGTGTTTGTGTGAGTGTGCGAGTGAGTGTATGTAAGTGTGCGTGTGTCTAAGTTCTTGAGTGTGTGAGTGTGAATGTGACAGTGCATGAGTGTGTGAATATGAATGTCTGTGTGTGACTCTGTGTGTTTGAGTGTGAGTATGTGTGTGTGTGAGTGTGTGTGTGAATGTGTCAGTGTGTGTCAGTGAGTGTGTGTGTTGTGTTAGTGTGTGTTTATGTGAGCGTATGAGTGTGTGAGTGTGTTTTTGAGTGTGAGTGAGTGTGTGATTGTGCATGTGTGTCAGTGCATGAGTGTGTGTGAGTATGAATGTGTCTGTGTGAGAGTGTGTGTGTGTTTGTGTGTGTGTGAGTGTGAGTGTGTGTGTGTCTACAGATGAAACAGTGGCTGTTTTCCTTCTTCTTGTTTCTCCTGCCCGTCCCTCGCCCAAAGCACTCATTAAGCTTCCTCCAGTCCTTGTCCAGTGTTCTCTAGAGCCCCCAAAGTGTTCTTTGGGGCCCTGACCCCGATTTGGCCTTCTCAGGGAGCTTGGGCTCCCTTGTCTCTACAGCTTCCCTTTGAGGGAAATCGTCCAAGCAGGAAGCCTTCAGTGGCTCTGGGTCACCCCAAGACCGCCCAGAGTCAATACTTACTGGACCCGCCATCCACAATCCGGCCAGCCTCATGATGCCTCCCCAAGGGAACCGCAGAGTGAGGGCAGTGGGGAACCTTGCCCTGTGGAGAAGGGCATGGCCACTCCTTGGAGGACGTCCTATCACCCCATTGTTTGCGGAGAGAGAGCTAGCACTAGGCTTAGGGCTTTGCCCTTCCTCCTAACAAGCAGTACTCTTTGTAGCTTGGGAGAGCCCCAGGTGACTTCCTGAGAGTTCTGTGTCCAATCTTCAGCTGCCCAGAGGCCCAATGGGCTCAGGGCTGCCCAGGTTTCCCTCAGGCATCATCGTGTGGCTCCAGTAACCCCCATGGCCTGCGGGTGGGCTCTGATGATTTCCTAAGACTTCCCAACGTGGCCCACATGTCCATCTCCAAGATGTCTCCGTGTTTCTCCTGCTCGTGCTCTTGGTGAGGACGGACAAGACGCCTCCTCTCTCTTCGGTCTGCTATTCCTTCACATCCTTCATGACAGCTCTCGTGTCCTCCCCAAGGATTGTCCGGAAAAATTGGTAGATCCTCAAAGGATAGGAAGAGGCCGGGTTTAGTTTTCAATCATTTTTATTTCCAAACTTTATTAACACATCTCCACAGACATTTTCTGAACGTTTACGATCCAGATTGTCTCCCTCACTTCTTCCCTCCCCTCTGCTGGAGCTGGCAAGCAATTCAATCTGAGTCTTACATGCATTCCACTGCAAACCCATTTCCAAATCATTCATTTTTGTAAGCAAATAATCTCCTAAAACCAAACCCCACATGCGATCCCCAAATGAACGAGTGATAAACCACCTTCTTATCTTCATTCCTATTGCAAGAGTTCTTCCTCTGGAGGTGGACAGCCTCCCGTTCAGAAATCCCTCCCAACTGTCCTGGATCATTGTATTGCGGAGAGTGGCAAAGTCAGTTACATTTGATCGTTCCACGCCATTGCTGTTCGTATGTACCGTGTTCTCCTGGTTCTGCTTATTTCACTGTGCATCAGTCCCGAGAGCTCTTTCCAAGCCCTTTCTGAAATCATCCTCTTCATCATTCCCTATGGCACAAAGTTTTCCTTCACCATCCTATACCTCAGTTTCTTCAACCATTCCCCAACTCATGGACATCCCTTTAGCTTCTAATTCTTTGCCACCACAAAAGGAGCAGCTGGAAAGATTTTTGTACAAGTAAGCCCTTTCCTGTCTTTCAAATCTCTCTTGGATACAGACCCCAAAGCAGGACTGATGGATTTTACACTCTTTTTTAGTTCTTTGGTCATCCTTCCAAATTGCCATCCAGAATGGTTGCATCAGTTCACAAGTCTACCAGCAATGCACTGGTATTTGAGCTTTGCTGCATTCCTTCCAAAATTTATCTCTTTCTTTTCCTGCCATATTGGCCATTTGGGTACTTAGTTCTCTGTATATTTTAGAAATGAGTCCTCTCTCAGGGGAATTTGTTATAAAAATGTCCCCATTTGTTCTTTCCCTTCCAATCTTGGTTGCATTGGTTTTGTTTGTACAGACCTTTTTAAATTTAATGCAATCAAAATTATTTATTTTACATCTTGTAATGTTCTCTATCTCTTGTTTGCTCATAAATTCTTCCCTTCTGCATAGATCTGACAGGTAAACTATTCAGTGTTCTCCTAAGTTACTCACAATATCACTCTTTATGTTTAAATTGTATACCTATTTTAACCTTATCTTGATATAGAGTATAAGCTATGGATCTAAATCTAGTTTTTGCTGTACGGTTTCCCACTTTACCAACAATTTTTGTCAATTACTGAGTTCTTATTGCAAAATCTGGGATTTGGGGGTCTATCAAACACTAGATTGCTGAGGTCATTCACCCCAAGGCTATTCCATTGATCCACCATTCTATTTCTTAGTCAGTACCCGATTTCTTTGACGATTACTGCTTGATAGTACAGTTTAAGATCTGGTACTGCTAGGCCACCATTCTTGACATTTTTTTTTCAATATTCCTGATCCTTTTTTCGTTCAGATAAATTTTGTTTTACTTTTTTCTAGTTCCGTTGAACAGTTTTTTGGTAGTTTGATTGGTTATAGCACTGAATAAGTAAAGAAATTCATTTAGGTAGAATTGTCATTTTAATATTAAATATTAGACCAGTTTTGCATTCCTGGTATAAATCCCACCTGGTCATGGTGTATAATTGTTGGTGGCATATTGCTATAGTCTTTTTGCTAGTATTTTATTTATGATTTTTGCATCAATGTTCATTAAGGAAATTGGTCTGTACTTTTCCTTCTGTTTTTGATTTTCCCGGCTTGGGTATCAGCATCATATTTGTGCCATAAAGTGAATATGGTAGGATTTCCTCTTTGCTTATTTGATATTTGTGAAATAGTTTGTATTGTATTTGGATTAATTGTTCTTTCAGGGTTTGATAGAATTCAATTGTGAATCCATCTGGCTCTGGGGACTTTTTCTAAGGGAATTCATTGATGGTTTGTTCAATTTTTTTTTCTGAGATGGGATTATTTAAATCTATTTTCTCTTTTATTTTAATCTGGGGATTTATTTTTTTGTTTCTTTTTGTTACCTTTTTGTTACCTTTTACCGAGTGTATCAGATTTATTGTCTGATAAGTGATCAAAATTGCTCCTAATGATTGCTTTAATTTCCTTTTCTTTGGAGGTGAAATCACCATTTACATTTTTGATCCTGGAAGTTTGTTCTTTTTTAAAAATCAAGTTAAGCAATGCTACACGTATTTGATTTTGTTATTGATCTATCTCCTAGTCTTATTTATTAGTTCAACAGTTCTTTCACTTTCAATTTTACTAAATTCTCCTTTGATTTTAAGAGTTTTCAATTCAGTCCTTAATTGGGGAATTTTAATTTACTCTTTTTCTAGTTATTTATTATTTGTATGCCCAATTCATTAATCTGCTTTCTGTGTATTTTTTAGATATAAGCATTCAGGAATATAAACTTTCCCCTGGGCACTGGTTTGGCTGTATCCCATAAGTTTTGATATTTTGTCTTCTCATTATCATCCTCTTCAAAGAAATCAGTGATTTATTTGATGATTTTTTCTTTGAGCTGCCCCTTTTGAAGAGTGAGAGTATGTAGATTCCAATCAGTTTTTAAATTGTCTTTCCATGGACCTTTACTGATTGTAATTTTTGTTTGGCCATCCCGTGTGGATGGGTGCAGGGCACAGTTCTGGGGAAGGGAGTGTTGACTGTGTATGCAGGGGAGGGTGCATGTGCTTGAGGTGGGGGTCAGCTCTCGTGCTGTCCCATGGCCTCCTATGCTGCAGAGCAGTGCTGTGTGGTACTTGTAAGCCCCTATCACCCCCTCCCTAGCCCAATGGTCCCAGGACAAGGAAGGAGCCTGAGAGAGAGGCCTGGAAAGGTCAAGAATGCACTTTATTGCCAGGGGAGCTCCTGCCTGGCAGTGCCCACACTCTGGTTGCCTGGAGGGAATCTGTGAGCCGAAGTTGTGGGGTGCATACTGCAAGCTGACGTGGAGGCCTGGGGAAGCAGGAGGGGGTCATCCATACGTCTGAGGAGCTTTGTGGGGACTCAGGGAGGCCTGGGGTGGGAGGATGTTTGGGGGGTTCTTGGAAGGGCCAAATGGAGGCCTCCTTTGTGAGTACTGCTGGGCAGCTGCTGAGGCTCGTGAAGGGGGTAGCAGGGTGGAAAGAGAGCAGAGCCCTGGGTTCAACAGCAGGATTTCTGGCCACAGGAGTTGGAGCAGCAGGAGGGTCTGCAGCAGGTGGGCCGGCAGATGAGGGACACAGAGGAGGTGGGGTGGCAGCAGGATGGGGCACAGCAGCAGGAAGGACCACAGCAGCAGGAGGAGGAAGAGGTGGTGCAGCAGGTGGGTTTGCAGGAGAGAGGCACACAGCAGGTGGCTGGGCTACACACTAGTCGACAGCTCAGTGGCTGGGAGCAAGCAGGCTGGCAGCAGGGAGGCTGGCAGCAGGAGGGCACTGGGCTGCAAGAGAGTACTGGGCAGGCAGAGGTCACACAGCAGCTGGGTTTGCAGCACACAGGCAGGGAGATGCAGCAGCTGGGCTTGCAGTACATGGGCACACAGCAACAGGACTGTATGGGGGCACTGGGACAGGTTTGGCAGCAGGAAGCCCCACAACCAGTGGACTGGCAGCAGGAGAGGGTACAGACAGCTGGGCAGGGCTGGCAGGAGGCGGGCACACAGCAGACTGGTCGGCACACGAGGGTGAGGCTGGAGGCAGGAGGGCAGCACGGGGCTGGGCAGCAGGAGGGTCCGCTGCAGCCGCAGGGCTCACAGCAGCTCTCTGGGCAGTCGTCCAGTTGCCAGGAGGAGCCCCCCAGGCACGAGCTGGGCATGCAGACGTTGCTGTTTCGGCTCATATCACTGGAGCAGATGGAGTTGGTGGAGGCTGAGGGCAAGCAGGGCCCAGAGAAACAGCTGTGTGCCATGCTGGGAGCCTCTGGGTGGTGCTTTGGGCAGTGAAGGGGGAGTGCAATGGCTGAGTGCCTGGTACAGGAAAGGGACTGAACCTGTCTGGAATGGGCTGGCAGGGGAGAGGGTGCGTGTGAGAGTGTGTGAATGTATGTGAGTATGAGTGTGAGTTAGAGAGTGTGAGTGAGTGTGTGAAGGTCTCCTGGCAGGGAGGGCCCTTTATACCCACCTGCCAGGAGGATGTGCCAAGGGGCACCTGAGTCTTCTTCCTTGTTGTTGTCTTACCGGCCCTTAGACCCATCATTAGGGATGGAGCCCTTGTGGCCCAGAAGGTGCCGGTCATCCATAAACAGCCTCACTCGGGCCTCCATTTCCTCACTTCAGGAAACTTCTGTTGCTCTCTCTGGGCTAGTCTGGAGCATCCTGGGGCAAAAGGGACAGCTGGAAATGAGGGGGAAGGAGGGTGCCCTGTGTAGAGACAGGCACACCCTGGGGGATTTCCAGGGAGGGAGAGCACCCCTCCCCCAGCGGTACAAAGAAGGCTTCCTGTACAAGGTCTAGGCTAATGATTCCTACAGCTGAGAGTAAGGATGGGCTGCAGGGCTGCCTTCCCAGCATCCCCAGTAGCTGGGGAGACACAAGGTCCTGTCTGGTGGGCAGCAGGGGCCCCCTCTGGGCATAACACAATGTTTCTCCAGAGCAGTCTGACCAAAGAGGGCTGGCAGCTGCCCATGGCAGAGGATCAGGGGCTGCCCCCATCTCAATCCGATTCCCCTGTACTGGGGGGTGGGGTTGGGGGGGGTGGATCTTGACCAAAATGGATCCAATCCCAGGCAATCCCGGCCAGCCTTCCCCATCCCAAGTTCATGGAGCATTGATCTGCTGGGACCCTTCTGGGTGGCTCAGAGCCCCTTCTCTGGCTCTGAAGTCCCTGCTCTTGGGGGAGGGGGAAGAGGCACGTAAGACTGGAGAGCAGCTTGGGGGCCCCTTTCTTATCCTTGGGGATGGGCATGAGGACCTCATCTGGCCAGTGGGAATCTGAGTGCCAGGAGGGCAGTGGGCCAGACCACAGAGACAGACAGAGTCAGAAGTGAGGCCACAGTCTCCTGGAAGAGGGAGGAGGTGATGGGTCAGAGCAACAATTGGAACGGGTGCCCATGGCAAGGAGAAATAATGTCTTTTCTTTGTCTCAGTCACCCAAGGGAGGAGAGTGGGTGATGGAATGAGTATATGGCAGAGAACACATGAGAGCAAGAGGGAGACACAAGGCCTGGGGAGGGGAGAAGGCTTAGAGCAGCTGTCATTGGCCTTTGGAGAGTTATTGGAGGATTTTGTGGATTCTTTCAACCTCTGGTTTGCCCTCATGTTCAGGAATATCAGGGCAGTTTTCCTGGACAATTTCTTGTACTTTGATGTCCAGCATATGTTTTGGTCATGACTTTCAGGGATTTATTTTTTTGTTACTTTTTGTTACCTTTTTGTTACCTTTTACCGAGTGTATCAGATTTATTGTTTTATACGTGTTTAAAATTGCTCCTAATCATTGCTTTAATTTCCTCTCTTTGGGTGTCAAATCACCAGTTTCATTTTTTATCCTGAAAGTTTGTTCCTTTTTAAAAATCAAGTTAAGCAAAGCTACATGTATTTTATTTTTTTATCGAGCCAACTCTCAGTCTTATTTATTTGTTCAATAGTTCTTTCATTTTCGATTTTATTAATTTCTCTTTTGATTTTAAGGGTTTTCAATTCAGTCCTTAGTTGGGGAATTTTAATTTATTCTTTTTCTAGTTATTTATTATTTGTATGCCGAATTCATTGATATGCTTTTTTTCTATTTTTTTTGATATAAGCATTCAGGAATATAAACTTTCCCCTGAGCACTGCTTTGGCTGCATCCTATAAGTTTTGATATTTTGTTATATTCTCGTTATAATTCTCTTCTATAAAATCAGTGATTGTTTTTTATGATTTGTTATTTGAACTGTCCATTTTGAAGTAAGAGAGTATGTAGTTTCCAATCAGTTTTTAAATTGTCTTTCCATGGACCTTTACTGATTGTAATTTTTGTTGAAATATGCAGCACATGCAGATGCTCTCCTGGGAGGGAGCCACCTTTGGCCATCCTGTGTGGGTAGGTGCAGGGCACTCTGGGGGAGGGAATGTTGACTTTGTGTGGGCAGGGGAGGGGGGGACTGCATGTCCTTGAGGTGGGGGTCGCTCTCATGCTGTCCTGTGGACTATGGTGCTGCCGAGTAGTGCTGTGTGGCACTTGTAACCCCCTATTGCCCCCTACCCAGCCCAATGGTCCCAGGATAAGGAAAGAGCCTGAGTGAAAGGTCTGGAAGGTTCATGGATGCACTTTATTGCCAGGGGAGCTCCTCCCTGGCCGTGCCCACACTCTGGGAGTCTGGAGGGAGCCTGGGAGGAGCTGGTGGGGCAGGGGGCATACTGCAAACTGAGGTGGGGGCCTGGGGAAACAAATAGGGCTCAGCCTTGCATCAGTGGGTACTGCTGGGCAGCTGCTGAGGCTCGTGAAGGGGGTAGCAGGGTGGAGAGAGAGCAGAGCCCTGGCTTCAACAGCAGGATTTCTGACCACAGGAGGTAGAGCAGCAGGAGGGCCTGCAGCAGGTAGGCTGGCAGATGAGGGACACAGAGGAGGTGGGGCAGCAGGACGGGGCACAGCAACAGGAAGGACCACAGCAGCAGTAGGAGGAAGAGGTGGTGCAACAGGTGGGTTTGCAGGAGAGAGGTACACAGCAGGTGGCTGGGCTACACACTGGTCGACAGCTCAGGGGCATGGAGCCAGCAGGCTGGCAGCAGGGAGGCTGGCAGCAGGAGGGCACTGGGCTGCAAGAGAGTACTGGGCAGGCAGAGGTCACACAGCAGCTGGGTTTGCAGCACACAGGCAGGGAGATGCAGCAGCTGGGCTTGCAGCACATGGGCACACAGCAGCAGGACTGTATGGGGGCACTGGGACAGGTTTGGCAGCAGGAAGCTCCACAGCCAGTGGACTGGCAGCAGGAGGGGGCACAGACAGCTGGGCAGGTCTGGCAGGAGGCGGGCATGCAGCAGACTGGTCGGCACACGAGGGTGAGGCAGGAGGCAGGAGGGCAGCACGGGGCTGGGCAGCAGGAGGGTCCGCTGCAGCCGCAGGGCTCACAGCAGCTCTCTGGGCAGTCGTCCAGTTGCCAGGAGGAGCCCCCCAGGCATGAGCTGGGCATGCAGACGTTGCTGCTTCGGCTCATATCACTGGAGCAGACGGAGTTGGTGGAGGCTGACGGCAAGCAGGGCCCAGAGAAACAGCTGTGTGCCATGCTGGGAGCCTCTGGGTGGTGCTTTGGGCAGCAAAGGGGGAGTGCAATGGCTGAGTGCCTGGTACAGGAAAGGGACTGAGCCTGTCTGGGATGGGCTGGCAGGGGAGAGGGTGCGTGTGAGAGTGTGTGAATGTATGTGAGTATGAGTGTGAGTTAGAGAGTGTGAGTGAGTGTGTGAAGGTCTCCTGGCAGGGAGGGCCCTTTATACCCACCTGCCAGGAGGATGTGCCAAGGGGCACCTGAGTCTTCTTCCCTGTTGTTGTCTTACTGGCCTTCAGACCCGTCATTAGGGATGGAGCCCTTGTGGCCCAGTAGGTGCCCGTCATCCATAAACAGCCTCACTCGGGCCTCCACTTCCTCACTTCAGGAAACTTCTGTTGCTCTCTCTGGGCTAGTCCGGAGCATCCTGGGGCAAAAGGGACAGCTGGCAATGAGGGGGAAGGAGGGTGCCCTGTGTAGAGACAGGCACACCCTGGGGGATTTCCAGGGAGGGAGAACACCCCTCCCCCGGTGGTACAAGGAAGGCCTCCTGTACAAGGTCTAAGCTAATGATTCCTACAGCTGAGAGTAAGGATGGGCTGCAGGGCTGCCTTCCCAGCATCCCCAGCAGCTGGGGAGACACAAGGTCCTGTCTGGTGGGCAGCAGGGGGCCCCTCTGGGCATAACACAATGTTTCTCTAGAGCAGTCTGACCAAAGAGGGCTGGCAGCTGCCCAGGGCAGAGGATCAGGGGCTGCCCCCATCTCAATCCGATTCCCCTGTACTGGGGGGTGGGGTTGGGGTGGTGGATCTTGACCAAAATGGATCCAATCCCAGGCAATCCTGGCCAGCCTTCCCAGTCCCAAGTTCATGGAGCATTGATCTGCTGGGACCCTTCTGGGTGGCTCAGAGCCCCTTCTCTAGCTCTGAAGTCCCTGCTCTTGGGGGAGGGGGGGAAGAGGCACATAAGAGTGGAGAGCAGCTTGGGGGCCCCTTTCTTATCCTTGGGGATGGGCATGAGGACCTCATCTGGCCAGTGGGAATCTGAGTGCCAGGAGGGCAGTGGGCCAGACCACAGAGACAGACAGAGTCAGAAGTGAGGCCACAGTCTCCTGGAAGAGGGAGGAGGTGATGGGTCACAGCAACAATTGGAACGGGAGCCCCTGGCAAGGAGAAATAATGTCTTTTCTTTGTCTCAGTCACCCAAGGGAGGAGAGTGGGTGATGGAGTGAGTATAAGGCAGAGAACACATGAGAGCAAGAGGGAGACACAAGGCCTGGGGAGGGGAGAAGGCTTAGAGCAGCTGTCATTGGCCTTTGGAGAGTTATTGGAGGATTTTGTGGATTCTTTCAACCTCTGGTTTGCCCTCATGTTCAGGAATATCAGGACAGTTTTCCTGGACAATTTCTTGTACTTTGATGTCCAGCATATGTTTTGGTCATGACTTTCAGGGACTCTGATAATTCTCAGGTCAGTGGTTTTTGCAAGGAGATATTTCATATTTTCTTCTCCTTTTGATTTTGTTTTAATGTTTCTTGATGTTTCCTGTAATCAGTAGCTATTATTTGCCAAACTCTAATTTTTAAAGTCTGAGTTTTTTCCATGAACTTTTGGTTCCCTTTTTTCATTGGTCCCTTCTATTTCTTGTTGACACTTTTTCCTTCATTTTTTTGCACCCTTTTCCTGTAGGGAGATTCTGACATGAAGCTGCTTATTTCTTTAGTGGTGTGTGTGTGTGTGTGTGTGTGTGTGTGTGTGTGTGTGTGTGTGTGTGTGTGTGTGTGGCTTTTTTTCCATTTGGTCAATTTTGCTTTTTAAGGTTTTATTTTCTCTTTGCATTTTTTCCTTTTTTCCTTTTTCTTTATCTTGTCATATTTGATTTTTGAAATCCTTTTTGAGTTTTTCCAGAGGTTTGAAGCACAATGAGTGGCTAGAATCAACCTGACCCAGATATAGCTTAGGGAATCCAGAGCACAGATTTTCAGGAGGTTTTTATGCCTAGAAATGAGGGTCCTTTCTAAGAGGTATATGTGAATCCTTAGCTTTAATTTTGTAAGGGGGCTCTCCTGATAATATCCTGGAGGGATAGAGGGGAACATCTGTATTAACCGTGCCAGCATGCTGCTCTCATCTATTGTTCCTAGTGCTAAGTTACAATCATAATCATCCAATTCCAGTAATAAGGGAATGTTAATAATGAAAGTCACTTGGGGGTGTTTCAGTGGATATTCCCAGTTTCCATGTGTATCATGTCAAACAGGGAGGTCTTTGATGGCTCCCGGCAACCCAGGAGGAGGGATCACGAGTTTGCCTACATTGTGGTTCTGAGTGTGCCACAGTAGGTAGGGTGGTGATGGTCAGCCTGCACTGTTCTGTGTGCCTTTTTGCTTCTGGTTCCCCCTTGTTTTGTGGAATCCCCTTCTCTGTGGCTCCCATTCACATTGTGTTCAGTCAGAGAGCCCCCTGGCTTGTCCTGCTTTGACACCCTTTTTAAGGACTGGTTGGGAGGGCTATTCATAGAGGTTTCAGGCCTTCGCTGCCACTGAGGTGCCATCTTGGCTGCACCCCCAGAAGAGCTGTAGTGGGAGGATGGCAGTCCGAGGTCCCTGAGGGCACGGGCTGGCATCAGTGAGCTCACAGGTGGGATCACAGATGGCCGGCTCATGGGCATGGCCTCCTGCCTGTCTCCAGGATCTTGGTGAAGCCCAGGATGGGAGTAGAGAATGCTGAGGGCTTGAGCTCCCCTGCTTTGCCTCATTTTTTATTGAGCCCTAAGAGAAAAGCTGCTTCTGGAAGTGGGTGTTGGATGGGGCTTTGGCTTTTCCAGTGTGAGGGGGCTTTGGGCTGCCTGGGCAGCAGGTGTGGAGAGTTGCCTGAATGTCTCGTATCCTGGTCCAGGCAGCACGTGGTAGGGTGCGACGTGTGGGAGCCCCTCAGTGGCTGTTGTTGGTGAATGAGTGTGTGAGTGTGTGTGTGCAACAACAGATGGTAATTTTTCCTTCTTTTTTCCTTGTCCTTCTCACTCCTAAACATGTTAGTGAGCTTCTGTCTCTGGAGGCAGACAGCATTCGGTATTGTAAGCCTTTTGCTCAGCACAGCCCAGTGTGCTCTGGTGATTGGCACCAGACATTGCTCTTCCTGTGTAAAACCTTCTCCGGGTTCTTCTTATTTCCAGAGGAATCACTTCCCAAATATCTTTCACACATTTTGTCTATAACCATCTTTTTATCCTTTCTCATAGCGCAATACTGTGCCGTCCCCAACATGTACCACAATTGCTCCAGCCATTCCCCAACTAATGGACGTCCCTTCAATTTCCAGTTCTTTGCCGTCACAAAAAAAGCTGCTATCAATACTTTTGTCCAAGTATCTTCTTTCTCCCTTTTTAGTAACTCTTTGGGACACAGACCCAGCTACGGGACCACCAGATCAAAGAGTGTGCACAGTTTGATAGCCTCTGGGCAGAGTTCCAAATTACCGTCCAGAAGGCTTGAATTAACAGCTCCACCAACAATGCATTAGCCTCCTGATTTTGCCATGTTCTCTTCAGCATTTACCCCTTTTCTTTCCTGTCATATTGGCTCATCTGATAGGTATGAGGAGGTACCTCAGGGTTGTTTTAATCTGCACATCTCTCATTGATGGATTTAGAACTTTTTTCATTGATGGTTTGATTTCTTCATCTGAAAGTTGCTTGTTGATATTCTTTGACCATTTGCTAATTGGGGAAATCTGGTGTTCTTATAAATTCGACTCAGTCCCCTAAAATGTTTAGGAATTAGACTTTTGCAGAGAAATTTCTTATAAAGCTTTCCCCAGTGTGTTATTTCCCCTCTCCTATTGGGTACATTAGTTGTGTTTGCACAGAAGCTTTTTAATTTAATATCATCAGAATCATTCATTTTCTATCTTCGAATACTGTATTGTTTGGTCATAAATTCTTCCCTTCTCTAAAGATCTTCCAGATAAAGTATTCTGTGTTCCCCATACCTAGTCATGCTATCACTCTTTTGTATTTACATCGAATATCCATTTTGCCCGGATCTTGGTATAGAGGGCGTGAGATATTGGCCTATACCCAGCTTTTGCCATTTTGGTTTCCCATTTTCCCAGCAGTTTTTGTTAAATTGAGAGTTCTTATTCCAAAAGCTGGAGTCCTTGGCTTTACCAAACACTAGGATACGGAGATCATTTACCCGTATATATTCAGTATCTAGTCTATTGGCCTGCCATCCTGTTTTGTAGCCAGAACCAGACTCTTTTAATGATTACTGCTTTCTAGTATGGTGTGAGATCTGGAAATCCCGGGCCACCTTCCTTCGACTTCTAGTACATAAATCATTCATAAGGAAAGACTTGTACAGGTACACCAAGCTTCATCATGCCTCAGTGATTTCATTTTGCTAACCAAAACTCCCCTTGAAAAACTCCCTAATAAACCTTTAAAAATGAACAGGCTAATATTACATGTGAATTGTGCTCTTAGTACCTCCCTGATCACTCAGCCTCACTGCTATGATTGTTGAATTGTCTTTAGAATTTCTTTTTTTTTTAATTTTATAGTATTTTATTTGTTCATTTCCATGCATTTTTCATTAAAGACAAAGATCATTTTCTTTTCCTCCCTCCCACCCCCCGTGGCCGACGCGTGATTCCACTGGTATCATATGTGTTCTTGACTTGAACCCATTGCCATGTTGTTAGTATTTGCATCAGAGTGTTCGCTCCGAGTCTTTCCTCTGTCATGTCCCCTCAGCCATTGTAGTCAGGCAGTTGCTTTTCCTCGGTGTTTCTACTCCCTCAGTTTGTCCTCTGCTTTTGGATAGTGTTTTTTTCTCCTTGATCCCTGCAGATTGTGCAGGGACATTACACCACCACTAATGGAGAAGTCCATTACGTTCGATTATACCACAGTGTATTAGTCTCTGTGTACAATGTTCTCCTGGTTCTGCTCCTCTCGCTCTGCATCACTTCCTGGAGGTTGTTCCAGTCTCCATGGAATTCCTCCACTTTATTATTCCTTTGAGCACAATAGTATTCCATCACCAACATATACCACAGTGTGTTCAGCCATTCCCCAATTGAAGGGCATCCCCTCGTTTTCCAATTTTTGGCCACCACAAAGAGCGCAGCGATGAATGTTCTTGTACAAGTCTTTCTACTTATTATCTCTTTGGGGTACAGACCCAGCATTGCTATGGCTGGATCAAAGGGTAGACATTCTTTTATCGCCCTTTGGGCATAGTTCCAAATTGCCCTCCAGAATGGCTGGATCAGTTCACAACTCCACCAGCAATGAATTAATGTCCCTACTTTGCCACATCCCCTCCAGCATTCATTACTTTCCATAACTGTCATGTTAGCCAATCTGCTAGGTGTGAGGTGATACCTCAGAGTTGTTTTGATTTGCATCTCTCTGATTATAAGAGATGTGGAGCACTTCTTCATGTGCTTATTAATAGTTTTGATTTCTTTATCTGAAAACTGTCTATCCATGTCCCTAGCCCATTTATCAATTGGGGAATGGCTTGATTTTTTGTACAATTGATTTAGCTCTTTATAAATTTGAGTAATTAAACCTTTGTCAGAGGTTTTTATGAAGATTTTTTCCCAACTTGTTGTTTTCCTTCTGATTTTAGTTACATTGCTTTTGTTTGTACAAAAGCCTTTTAATTTGATGTAGTCGAAATTATTTATTTTACATTTTGTGATTCTCTCTATGTCTTGCTTGGTTTTAAAGTCTTTCCCTTCCCAAAGGTCTGACATGTATACTATTCTGTGTTTACCCAATTTACTTATGGTTTCCTTCTTTATGTTTAAGTCTTTCACCCATTTTGAATTTATCTTGGTGTAGGGTGTGAGGTGTTGATCTATTCCTAATCTCTCCCACACTGTCTTCCAATTTTCCCAGCAGTTCTTATCAAATAGTGAATTTTTGTCCCAAGACCTGGGATCTTTGGGTATATCGTATACTATCTGGCTGAGGTTGCTTTCCCCCAGTCTATTCCACTGATCCTCCTTTCTGTCTCTTAGCCAGTACCAAATTGTTTTGATGACTGCTGCTTTGTAATATAGTTTGAGGTCTGGGACTGCTAGGCCCCCCTCATTAGTGTTTTTTTCATTATTTCCCTGGATATCCTTGATCTTTTGTTATTCCAAATGAACTTTGTTATGCTTTTTTCCAAATCAGTAAAGAAATTTTTTGGGAGTTCCATGGGTATGGCACTAAATAGATAAATAAGTTTGGGCAGGATAGTCATTTTTATTATGTTGGCTCGTCCTACCCATGAGCAGTTAATGTTTTTCCAATTGCTCAAGTCTAGTTTTAGTTGTGTGGCGAGTGTTTTGTAGTTGTGTTCATATAGTTCCTGTGTTTGTCTTGGGAGGTAGATTCCTAGGTATTTTATTTTGTCTAAGGTGATTTTGAATGGGATTTCTCTTTCTAGTTTTTGCTGCTGAGCTGTGTTGGAGATATATAGAAAAGCTGATGACTTATGTGGGTTTATTTTGTATCCTGCAACTTTGCTAAAGTTGTTGATTATTTCAATTAGCTTTTTGGTTGAATCTCTAGGATTCTTTAAGTAGACCATCATGTCATCTGCAAAGAGTGATAACTTGGTCTCCTCCTTGCCTATTTTGATGCCTTCAATTTCTTTTTCTTCTCTAATTGCTACTGCTAGTGTTTCTAGTACGATGTCAAATAATAGAGGTGATAATGGGCATCCTTGTTTCACTCCTGATCTTATTGGGAATGCATCTAGTTTATCCCCATTGCAAATGATATTAGCTGATGGTTTTAGATATATACTGTTTATTATTTTTAGGAATGACCCTTCTATTCCTATGCTTTCTAGTGTTTTTAATAGGAATGGGTGTTGTATTTTATCAAAGGCTTTTTCTGCATCTATTGAGATAATCATGTGGTTCTTGTTAGTTTGCTTGTTAATGTGGTCAATTATGTGGATGGTTTTCCTAATATTGAACCAGCCCTGCATCCCTGGTATAAATCCTACTTGATCATGGTGGATGACCCTTCTGATCACTTGCTGAAGTCTTTTTGCTAGTATCCTATTTAAGATTTTTGCATCTATATTCATTAGGGAGATTGGTCTATAGTTTTCTTTCTCTGTTTTTGACCTGCCTGGTTTTGGAATCAGTACCATGTTTGTGTCATAAAAGGAGTTTGGTAGAACTCCCTCTTTGCTTATTATGTCAAATAGTTTGTATAGTATTGGGATTAACTGTTCTCTGAATGTTTGATAGAATTCACTGGTGAATCCATCAGGCCCTGGGGATTTTTTCTTAGGAAGTTCTTTGATGGCTTGGTGGATTTCATTTTCTGATATGGGATTATTTAAGAATTCTATTTCCTCTTCTGTTAGTCTAGGCAGTTTGTATTTTTGTATATATTCATCCATATCACTTAAATTGGTATATTTATTGCCATATAATTGGGCAAAGTAATTTCTAATGATTGCCTTAATTTCCTCTTCCTCAGAGGTGATGTCCCCCTTTTCATCTTTGATGCTGTTAATTTGCTTTTCTTCCTTCCTTTTTTTAATTAGATTGACCAGTACTTTGTCTATTTTGTTTGTTTTTTCAAAGTACCAGCTTCTTGTCTTATTTATTAAATCAATGGTTCTATCACTTTCAATTTTATTAATTTCTCCCTTAATTTTTAGGATTTCTAGTTTGGTTTTCTGCTGGGGGTTTTTAATTTGGTCACTTTCGAGTTTTTTTATTTGCATTTCCAATTGATTGATCTCTGCTCTCCCTAGTTTGTTAATATATGCACTCAAGGATATGAATTTACCTCTGATTACTGCTTTGGCTGCATCCCAAAAGGTTTGAAAGGATGTCTCGCCATTGTCATTTTCCTCGATGAAATTATTAATTGTTTCTATGATTTCTTCTCTAACTAAACGATTTTGGAGTATCATATTGTTTAGTTTCCAATTAGTTTTTGATTTGGTTTTCCATGTACCATTACTGATCGTTATTTTTATTGCCTTGTGGTCTGAAAAGGCTGCATTTATTATTTCTGCTTTTCTGCATTTGTGTGCCATGTTTCTGTGACCTAATGTATGGTCAATCTTTGTGAATGTGCCATGTGGTGCTGAGAAGAAGGTGTATTCCTTTTTATCCCTATTTATTTTTCTCCATATGTCTATTAATTCTAATTTTTCTAAGATTTCGTTCACTTCTTTTACCTCTTTCTTATTTATTTTTTTATTTGATTTATCTAAATTTGATAATGGTTGGTTCAAGTCTCCCACTAATATGGTTTTACTGTCTATTTCTTCCTTCAATTCTCCTAGTTTCTCCATTAGAAATTTGGGTGCTATATTATTTGGTGCATATATGTTGATTAGTGATATTTCCTCATTATCTAAAGTCCCTTTTAACAAAATATAATAACCTTCCCTATCCCTTTTGATCAGGTCTATTTTTGCTTTGGCTTTATCAGATATCATGATTGCCACTCCTGCCTTCTTTCTGTCACTTGAGGCCCAGAAGGTCTTACTCCATCCTTTAATTCTGAACTTGTGGGTGTCTACCCGCCTCATGTGTGTTTCTTGGAGACAACATATGGTAGGGTTTTGGATTCTAATCCATTCTTCTATTTGTTTACGTTTTATGGGTGAGTTCATCCCATTCACGTTCAATGTTATGACTGTCACTTGTGGACTCCCTGGCATTTTGATATCCTTCCCTAATTCTAACCTTTCTTCTTCAGCTCTACCTTTTAGTCCAGTGATTTACTTTAAATAAGTCCCCCTTTTATTTCCCTTTCTACCCCCCTCCCTTCTAATTCCCTCCCTTATTTTCCCCTGTAGTCTTTTTAAAAATCCCCCCCCCACCCTCTCCCTCCCTTGTACTGCTTCCCTCCCCACCAGTCTGTTTTTTACCCTTCTACTCCTCTATAGGGCGCAAATCTATTCTCTTCCCCAATGGATTGGATTGTTCTTCCCTCTTTGGGTCAGTTTCAAAGTACGTAAGAGTTGAATATTTCCTATCTCCGACCTCTTTACCCTTCCAGTGTATCGATGTTCTCCCCCCTCCCGCCATGAGCTTCTTTGTGACATATAAATTTACCCCCATTTGTTTCTTTTCCCATTTCTTTTAGTCATAACCTCTTCTTTTTTAGCTTTAGTCATGTGTATATATATATATATACATACACATGTATATGTATTTATGCATGCATATCTCTATATACCTATTTATGTCTTGTCCTTTCATCCTATACAGTTTGTCACTGTTCCCTCTGAGTGTAGTTCTTCTAGCTGCTTAGGTGATAGCAACAGTTTTTAAGAGTTGCCAATGACCTCTTTTCTTATAGGGATACATATCATTTTAACTTATTGAGTCTCTTAAAAAAAACCTTTGTTGTTGTTGTTGTTGTTGTTTTTCCCCTCTTTTTTAATTACCTTTTGATGATTCTCTTGAATTCTGTGGTTGGACTTTGAATTTTCTGTTCAGGTCTGGTCTTTTATTTATGAATGCTTGGAATTCCTCTGTTGTGTTAAATGACCATACTTTCCCCTGTAAGAATATAGTCAGTTTTGATGGGTATTTTATTCTTGGCTGTAGGCCTAGTTCCCTTGCTTTCCGGAATATCATATTCCATGCCTTTCGGTCCTTCAGTGTGGATGCAGACAGATCCTGTGTTATCCTCACCATGTTTCCATGGTATCTGAATGGTTTCTTTTTGGCAGCTTGTAATACCTGTTCTTTTATCTGATTGTTTTTGAATTTGGCTATAACATTTCTTGGTGTTGTCAGTTGGGGATTAAAAACAGGGGGTGATCTGTGGATTCTTTCAATCTCCACTTTCCCCTCTTGTTCTAGGATTTCGGGACAGTTTTCCTGGATAATTTCCTCTAGTATTATGTCCAGGCTTTTTCTTTTGTCGTGGTCTTCTGGTAGTCCAATTATTCTTAAATTGTCTCTTCTTGAACGATTTTCTAAATCGTCTGTTTTGTGAATGAGATGCTTCACATTTTCCTCAATTTTTTCATTCTTTTTGTTTTGTCTTATAGTGTCCTGCTGCCTTGTGAGGTCACTTGATTCTAGTTGTTTTACTCGGGTTCTTAAAGATTGGATTTCATCTTTGGCTTTTTGGTCGTCTTTTTCCTTCTGGTCTGAGTTTCTTTGAAGACTGTCTTTCATCCTCTTTATCTCGTCTTTCATCTCCTTTGCTTCATCTTTCATCTCCTTTGCCTCATTTTCCAGCTGGATGATTTTGGCTTTCAGGACACTATTTTCTTGTTTTAGTTCAAGTGCCTCTGTTTCCAGATGACTTATCTTAATTTTTAAGTTCTTTTCCCAATTGTCTTCAGCCTCTCTTAGCTGTGTTTTGAGTTCTTCCACAGCCTGTATCCAATTCGCTGGGATTTCTGGTTTATCATTTGCTGATCTCTCCCCCTCTGTTCCATTTGGTGAGTAGTAGCTGTCTATTGTAGTTTCTTTCTTCTGTTTCTGTTGTTTGTTCAAATTCACCCCTTCTTTCCTCCCTGTATTTGTCTGTGCTCTTGTTCCTCTCATTTTTTTGTTTTTTAGGGACTTCTATCAGTCTCCCCTCTTGGAGCTTTAACAGAGGATCTCTTGGTGTAATCTCTGAGGGAGGGTTGTTGGGGGTTTGAGCTTTCCTGTCCTCTGGAGGCTTTTGATTGGCTTAAAGTTCAGCAGTCAGTGAGGATGGATGGGGAGCCTGGGCTTCCCTATGTTCTGGAGACTTTTGATGGGATTGAGTTCAGCTTATTTGGGATGGGTTTATTCTGAGTTTTAAACTTCCTGGACGGCTGGAGCAGATATGGAGGATCTCTAAAGCTCTGGCCAGGCTGCCAGGTCTATGCTCCTTCTAGGCTGCCATCTTGACTTCGCCTCTAGGTTTCTGTTTTTTCAGAAGACCCAGCTCTCTAAGGGGGGAGGGGTTGTGGCTTGCCTGGACTCTGAGGGCTCCTGATGAGATTAGGTTCAGGTGGTGTGGGCCGAAAGATCCCAGAGCCAAAAAAGGGAAGGGAAAAAAAAACAAAGCAGCCACCTCCTCTTCCACAGTCTGTGTTGAGTGCCCAGAGACTGGCCGAGTTACTTTCAAGGAAAGCTCTTTGGAGCAACCCCTTTGCCAGCCCTGAGTTTTCTGTCCTTTCAGTAGCTCTGAGGGCTCCTGATGGGATTAGGTTCAGCTGGTTCTTTCAGAAGACCCTGCTCTCTAAGGGGGGAGGGGTCATGGCTTGCCTGGACTCTAATGGCTCCTGATGGGATTAGGTTCAGGTAGTGTGGGCCAAATGATCCCGGAGCCAAAAAAAAAGAAGAAAGAGAAAAGCAGCAACCTCCTCTTCCACAGTCTGTGTTGAATGCCCGGAAACTGGCCCGGGTTACTTTCAAGGCAAGCTCCCCGGAGCACCCCCCTTGCCAGCCCTGAGTTCTCCGTCCTCTCAGCAGCTCTAAGGGCTCCTGATGGGATTAGGTTCAACTGGTTCTTTCAGAAGACCCTGCTCTCTAAGGGGGGAGGGGTAGTGGCTTGCCTGGACTCTGATGGCTCCTGATGGGATTAGGTTCAGGTAGTATGGGCCGAATGATCCCGGAGCCAAAAAAAGGAAGAAAGAGAAAAGCAGCAACCTCCTCTTCCTCAGTCTGTGTTGAGTGCCCAGAAACTGGCCCGGGTTACTTTCAAGGTAGGCTTTTCGGAGCCACCCCTTTGCCAGTCCTGAGCCCTCTGTCCTTTCAGTAGCTCTGAGGGCTCCCGATTGGATTGGGCTCAGCTGGTGCCCCGAAGCTGGGTCCTCCCCCGAGACCCAGAGGGAAGAACCCAGCCAGGAGGCCACAGGCTTCCCCCTTCTCTCTATGCTTCCCTGCCGTCTGTGTTGGGCGCTCCGGAGACTGGCTCGGGTTGCTTTCAAGGTGAGTCCTCAGAGCCCTGAGGTTCCCGCTGCTGCCTTGGGCTCAGCACTCTGGGTTGGGGGGGGGATGGGTCCTGGGACCTTCTTTCTGTCTACCCCTTAGATCTGAGTGATCTAGGGTTCTGGCTTTTGGGGTGCGGTACCTTTTGATCCAGGTCCAGGAGGAGGTTTCCCCAGGTCTATCCTGTTGTTCAGCTTGAATTTCGGTGGCCTAGGAGCACTTTGTTTGCGATCGGTAGGGAAGGGTTTCGGAGGTCTGAACTTTCGCTGCTTCTACACCGCCATCTTGACCGCTGTCTTTAGAATTTCTGACTGATTATCTATTTTCATTAAAGGAAATAAGAGATTTTCCTTGATTGTCCGTAAGCTCACAGCTCCTCACGGGTTAATGATAAAATCAAGCCACCTGTGACAAAACCATTTTCTTGTCTAGATCCATTGTGTTTCCTGTCAAAATCACAAGTTACCTTACAAATGTATAGAGTGATCTCTGAATGTTAATCAAACAATTTGTTAAAAGTTAATGTATCCCTCATCCAATTATTTTTGCTCAAATATGTGTGTTGAATAATGTGTCTATGTTTCAAAAAAGAGGATATAAAAATATAGGCCAAACCTGGGCATGATGAAGAGAGCATGACCCAGGCAGAAACATATACACAGAGCTGCATTCTGTCTCTCATTTAGCCTGATCATTTTACCCCCTGAAAGTATATACTCAGTTGCCCTGAATAGGAGATTCTAGGTTGTAAGCCTAGATATTTTGCCCTCTGGAATATCATATTCCATACCTTCTGATTCTTTAATGTGGAGGCTGTTAAGTACTGTGTCATCCTGACTGCAGCTCCATGGTATTTTAGTTGTTTCTTTCTGGCTGCTTGTAATATTTTCTCCTTGGCTCCGGGGCTCTCAAATTTAGATATAACATTCCTGGGAGTTGTCATTCAGGGTTTTCTGGAGGTGATCTTAGAATTCTTTTGATTTCTATTTTGCTCCCTTTTTGAAGAATATGGGGGCAGTATTCTTTGATAATTGTTTGTATTATATTTTATCATGGCTTTCAAGTAGTCCAAATAATTCTTAAATTGTCTCTTCTCTATATGTTATCTATATTTCAGGTCAGTTGTTTTTTTATTTTATTTTATTTTTGTTTTATTTTTAAACATTATTTTATTTGGTCATTTTCATACATTATTCATTGGAAACTGAGATCATTTCCTTTTCCTCCCCTCCCTCCCGCCACCCCTCCCCTAGCTGACTCACGATTCCACTGGGTATCACATGTGTCCTCCATCCAAACTCATTTCCATGTGATTGGTTTTTGCATTAGGGTGTTCATTTAGAGTCTCTCCTCAATCATATCCCCTCCACCCCTGCAGATTGTTCAGGATCACTGCATTGCCACTAATGGAGAAGTCCATTACGTTCGATTGTACCACAGTGTCTCAGTCTCTGTGTACCATGTTCTCCTCGCTCTGCTCCTTTCGCTCTGCATCACATCCTGAAGGTTGTTCCAGTCTCCATGGAATACCTCCACTTCATTATTCCTTTTAGCACAATAGTAGTCCATCCCATCAGATACCACAATGTGTTCTGCCATTCCCCAATTGACGGGCATCCCCTCGTTTTCCAATTTTTTGCCACCACAAAGAGTGAAGCTATGAATGTTCTTGTACAGGTCTTTTTCCTTGTTATCTCTTTGGGGTACAAACCCAGCAGGGCTATGGCTGGATCAAAGGGCAGACAGTCTTTTAGCACCCTTTGGACATAGTTCCAAATTGCCCTCCAGAATGGTTGGATCAATTCACAATTCCACCAGCAATGAATTAGTCTCCCCACTTTGCTACATCGCCTCCAGAATTCATTACTTTCCTTTGCTGTCATGTTGGCCAATCTGCTAGGTGTGAGGTGATACCTCAGAGTTGTTTTTATTTGCATCTCTCTGTTTATAAGAGATTTAGAACACTTTTTCATGTGCTTATTAATAGTTTTGATTTCTTTAACTGAAAACTGCCTATTCATGTCCCTTGCCCACTTATCAATTGGGGAATGGCTTGATTTTTTGTACAACTGGTTTAACTCTATCAATTTGAGTAATTAGACCTTTGTCAGAGGTTTTTGTTATGAAGATTGTTTCCCAATTTGTTGCTTCCCTTCTGATTTTAGTTACATTGGTTTTGTTTGTACAAACCTTTTTAATTTGATGTAGTCAAAATTATTTATTTTACATTTTGTGACTCTTTCTAAGTCTTGCTTTGTTTTAAAATCTTTCCCTTTCCAAAGGTCTGACGTGTATACTAGTCTGTGTTCAGCTAATTTACTTATAGTTTCCTTCTTTATATTCAAGTCATTCACCCATTCTCAGTTTATCTTGGCGTAAGTTGTGAGGTGTTGATCCAAACCTAATCTCTCCCATACGGTCTTCCAATTTTCCCAGAAGTTTTTATCAAATAGTGGATTTTTGTCCCAAAAGATGGAATTTTGGGGTTTATCATATACTGTCTTGCTGAGGTCATTTACCCCAAGTCTATTCCACTGATCCTCCTTTCTGTGTCTTAGCCAGTACCAAATTGTTTTGATGACCACTGCTTTATAGTATAGTTTGAGATCTGGGACTGTAAGGCCACCTTCCTTTGTATTTTTTTTTTCATTATTTCCCTGCATATCCTTAATACTTTGTTCTTCCAAATGAACTTTGTTATGTTTTTTTCTAATTCAGTAAAAAAGTTTTTTGGTAGTTCAATGGGTATGGCATTAAATAAAGTAGATTAATTTGGGTAGGATGGTCATTTTTATTATGTTAGCTCATCCTACCTATGAGCAATCAATGTTTTTCCAATTGTTTAGATCTAGTTTTAATTGTGTGGAGTGTGTTTTGTAGTTTTGTTTGTATGGTTCCTGTGTTTGTCTCAGCAGATAGATTCCTAAGTATTTTATATTGTCTCAGGTGACTTTAAATGGAATTTCTCTTTCTAATTCTTGCTGCTGAACTGGGTTGGAGATATATAGAAATGCTGATGACTTATGTGGGTTTATTTTGTATACTGCAACTTTGCTAAAGTTGTTGATTATTTCAACTAGCTTTTTGGTTGAATCTCTAGGATTCCTTAAGTAGACCATCATGTCATCCACAAAGAGTGATAGCTTGGTCTCCTCATTGCCAATTTTAATGCCTTCAATTTCTTTTTCTTCTCTAATTGCTACTGTTAGTGTTTCTAGTACAGTGTCAAATAATAGAGGTGATAATGGGCATCCTTGTTTCACTCCTGATCTTATTGGGAAGGCTTCTAGTTTATCCCCATTACAGATGATGTTTGCTGATGGTTTTAGATAGATTCTGTTTATTATTGTTAGGAAAGACCCTTCTATTCCTATACTTTCTAGTGTTTCCAATAGGAATGAAGGTTGTATTTTATCAAAGGCTTTTTCTGCATCTATTGAGATAATCATGTGATTTTTGTTGGTTTGCTTGTTAATATGGTCAATTATGTGGATGGTTTTCCTAATATTGAACCATCCTTTCATTCCTGGTATGAACCCTACCTGATCATAGTGGATAACCCTTATGATGACTTGCTGGAGTCTTTTTGCTAGTATCCTATTTAAGATTTTTGCATCTATATTCATTAGGGAGATTCGCCTATAGTTTTCTTTCTCTGTTTTTAACCTGCCTCGCTTTGGGATCAGTACCATGTTTCTGTCATAAAAAGAATTTGGTAGAACCCCTTCTTGGCTTATTCTGTCAAATAGTTTGTATAATATTGGGATTAGTTGTTCTTTGAACGTTTGATAGAATTCATTTGTGAATCCATCTGGACCTGGGGATTTTTTCTTAGGGAGTTCTTTGATGAGTTGTTCAATTTCTTTTTCTGATATGGGGTTGTTTAGGTAATTTATTTCTTCCTCTTTTAGTCTAGGCAGTTTATATTTTTGTAAGTATTCATCCATATCACCTACATTGCCATATTTGTTGCCATATAATCGGGCATAATAGTTTTTAGTGATTGCCTTAATTTCCTTTTCATTAGAGGTGAGGTCTCCTTTTTCATATTGGATACTGTCAATTTGGTTATTTTCTTTCCTTTTTTAAAATTAGACTGACTAGTTCTTTGTCTATTTTATTTGTTTTTTTTTCAAAGTACCAGCTTCTAGTCTTCTTTATTAAATCAATAGTTCTTTGACTTTCAATTTTATTGATTTCTCCTTTAATTTTTAGGATCTCTAATTCAGTCTTCATCTGAGAATTTTTATTTGTTCACTTTCTAGTTTTTTAATTTTCATGCCCAATTCATTGATCTCTGCCCTTCTTAATTTGTTTATATATGGACTCAAGGTTATAAATTTCCCCCTGAGTACTGCTTTGGCTGCATCCCATAGGTTTTGAAAGGTTGTGTCACCATTGTAATTTTCTTCAGTGAAGTTATTAATTGTTTCTACGATTTGTTCTTTAACCGGTTTTGGAGAATCATATTGTTTTATTTCCAATTAATTTTTGATTTATCTCTCCATGTACCCTTACTAATTATTATTTTCATTGCATTGTGGACTGAGAAGGTTGAATTTATTAATTATGCCCTTTTGCACTTGTTTGCAATGCTTTTGTGCCCTAATACATGGTCAATTTTTATGAATGTACTATGTGCTGCTGAAAAGAAGGTGTATTCCTTTTTGTCCCTATTTATTTTTCTCCACATGTCTAATAACTTTAATTTTTCTAAGATTTCATTCACTTCTCTCACATTTTTCTTATTTATTTTTTGGTTAGATTTATCTAGTTCGGATAGAGGAAAGTTCAGATCTCCCACTAGTATAGTTTTTCTATCTATTTCATCCTTGAGCTCCTCTAGTTTCTCCTTTAGAAATTTGGATGCTATGCCATTTGGTGCATACATATTGAGTACAGATATTTCCTCATTGCCTATACTGCCTATTATCAGGATGTAATTACCTTCCCTATCTCTTTTAACTAGATTTATTTTTACTTTGGCTTTGTCAGATATCATGATTGCGACTGGTGTCTTCTTTTGATCAGTTGATGCCCAATAGATTTGGCTCCATCCTCTTACTTTCGCCCTATGTGTATCTATACCTTTCTCTTGTGTGTTTCTTGCAGACAGCATATGGTAGGGTTTTGGATTCTAATCCACTCTGCTATTCACTTGCATTTTATGGGTGAGTTCATTCCATTCACATTCAGAGTTATGATTACTAGCTGTGTATTTTCCAGCATTTTGATTTCTACTCCTGGTCCTGCCTTTTCTTCTTTCACTATTTCCTTCTACACCAATGTTTATTTATAATCAGTCTCCCTAGTTCCCACCATTATTTTATGTCCCTTTCCACCCCCTCCCTTCTTACTCCCCCCCCTTATTTTACCCTGTAGTCTTTTTAAAATTGCTTCCCCCCACCTTCTCCCTCCCTTGTATTGCTTCCCTCCCCACCAGTCCGTTTTTTACCCTTCTTCCCTCCTATAGGGCACAAATCTATTCTCTGCCCCAGTGGATTGGATTATTCTTCCCTCTTTGGGTCAGTTTCAAAGCATGTAAGAGTTGAGTATTTCCTATCTCCAACCTCTTTACACTTCCAGTGTATTGATGTTCTCCCCCCTCCCTCCAGGAGCTTCATTGTGACATATAAATTTACCCCCATTTGTTTCTTTTCCCATTTCTTTTAGTATTAACCTCTTTTTTTTAGCTCTGGTTGTATACACACACATGTATATGTATTTATGCATGCATATATCTATATACTTATTTATGTCTTCTCCTTTTATCCTATACAGTTTGTCACTGTTCCCTCTAAGTGTAATTCTTCTAGCTGTCCCGGTGATAGCAACCGTTTTTAAGTTACCAATTACATCTTTTCTTATAGTGATACATATCATTTTAACTTATTGAGACTCTTAAAAAATTTTTGTTGTTGCTTTGTTTTGTTTTTTCTTTTTTCCCTCTTTTTAAATTATTGAGTTCTGTGATTGGACATCAAATTTTCTGTTCAGGTCTTGTCTTTTCATTACAGATCCTTGAAATTCTTCTATTGTGTTGAATGACCATACTTTCCTTTGTAAGATTATAGTCAGTTTTGGGGAAAGCTGGGTAGCTCAGTGGATTGAGAGTCAGGCCTAGAGAAGGGAGGTCCTAGGTTCAAATCTGGCCTCAGACACTTCCCAGCTGTGTGACCCTGGGCAAGTCACTTGACCCCCATTTCCTAGCCCTTACCACTCTTCTGCCTTGGAGCCAATACACTTTTTTGGATCGACTCCAAGATGGAAGGTAAGGGTTTAAAAAAAATATATAGTCAGTTTTGCTGGGTATTTTATTCTTGGTTGTAGACCTAGTTCCCTTGCTTTTTGGAATATCCTATTCCATGCCTTTCGGTCCTTCAGTGTGGATGCTGCCACATCCTGCATTATGCTCACTGTGTTTCTGTGGTATCTGAATGGCTTCTTCTTGGCAGCTTGTAATATCTTTTCTTTAGTCTGATATTTTTTGAATTTGGCTATAACATTCCTGGGTGTTGTCAGTTGGGGATTAAAAACAAGAGGTGATCTATGGATTCTTTCAATCTCCACTTTCCCCTCTTGTTCTAGGATATCGGGGCATTTTTCCTGAATAATTTCCTATAGTATTATGCCCAGGCTTTTTCTTTTGTCATGGTCTTCTGGTAGATCAATGATTCTTATATTGTCTCTTCTTGAACGATTTTCTAAATCATCTGTTTTGTGAATGAGATGCTTCATATTTTCCTCAACTTTTTCATTCTTTTCGTTTTGTTTTAGAGTGTCCTGCTGCCTTGTGAGGTCACTTAATTCCAGTTGTTGCATTCTGGTTCTTAAAGACTGGATTTCATCCCTGAATTTTTGATCATCCTTTTCCTTCTGGTCTGATTTTCTTTGAAGGTCGTCTTTCATCCTCTTTACCTCATCTTTCATCTCCTTTGCCTCATCTTTCATCTCCTTTGCCTCATTTTCTAGCTGGTTGATTTTGGCTTTCAAGACACTATTTTCTCGTTTTTGTTCTAGTGCCTCTGTTTCCAGATGACTTATCTTAATTTTTAAGTTCTTTTCCCAATTGTCTTCAGCCTCTCTTAATTGTGTTTTGAGTTCTTCCACAGCCTGTATCCAATTTGCTGGGATTTCTGATTTATCGTTTGCTGATCTCTCCCCCTCTGTTCTGTTTGCTGAGTAGAAGTTGTCTATTGTAGTTTCTTTCTTCTTTTTCTGTTCTTTGTTCCAATTCATCCCTTCTTTTCTCCCCGTATTTGTCTGTACTCTTGCTCCTCTCATTTTTTTGGTTTTGGGGTCTTCTATTAGTCTCCCCTCTTGGAGCTTTAACAGGAGATCTCTTGGTGTAGTCTCTGGAGGAGGTTTGTTGGGGTTTGAGCTTCCCTGTCCTCTGGAGGCTTTTGATGGGATTAAAGTCCAGCAGTCAATGAGGATGGGTATGGAGCCTGGGCTTCCCTGAGTTCTGGAGACTTCTGATGGGATTAAGTTCAGCTTAGTTGGGCTGGGTGTGCTCTGAGTCCAAAACTTCCTGGAAGGCTGGAGCAAATATGGAGGATCTTCACAGCTCTGGCCAGGATACCAGGTCTATGCTCCCTCTCTAGATCCTTCCTTGCCATCTGTGTTGGACGCTCTGAACTTGGCACAACCCTGCTCACAAGGTACGCCCTCCAGACCAGCACCTTTGCCTGCCCAGAAGTTCCCATTGCTGCTGGAGTCTCAGTGCTCTGGATGGGAGGGGCGATGGGTCCTGGGATCTTCCTTCTGTCTTCCCCTTAAACCCGAGTGTTCTCAGATTCCGGCTTTTCAGAGGGGGGTGGTGTATTTTTTGAATTAAGTCCAGCAGGAGGGTTCCTTACTTCTGTCTTTTTGTTAAGTTTGTTTTTCAGTCCCCTGGGAACATTCAGTTTGTGATCAGTTAGGAAGGGTATTCGGAGGTCTGAACTTCTGCTCCTTCTAGGCCACCATCTTGATTCCACTCCCCTCTCAGTTGTTTTTTTCAACGAAAATTTCACATTTTCTTCTGCTTTCCCCCCATTCTTTTGATATTATTTCATTGTTTTTTGATGTCTCATAAAATCATTACCTTCTAGTTGCCCAATTCTACTTTTTAAAATATTATTTTCTTCTGTGAGCTTTTGAACCTCCTTTTTCATTTAGTCCATTTCTTTTTGCATTGTTTTCATTTTTCTTTCCCATTTTTCTCCAGCCTCTCTTAATTGATTTTTGAAATTCTTTTTGAGCTCTCCCAGAATCTGAGACTAATTCATATTTTCTTTGAAGTTTTGTATGTGTTTGCTTTGCTTTTACTGATCTCTTCTGTGTCTGCATCTTGCTCTTTGTCTCCATCAAAATGTTCTCTGCTTAGGTGTTTTTTTTGTGTTTGCTCATTTTCTCAGCCTTTTTTTTTGAGTTTCAAATTTATCTCAAAGGAATGCTCTGTTCTTGGGGAAGAGAGGACACTCTCTTAAACTTCAGTTCTTCTTTGATGTTACCCTTAACTCTAGTTCTGGATTTCTGCAACTTTCAGTTTTTCCACATGGTAGGATGGCCTGTGGGCTGGGAGCTCTGAAAGCCACCTCCCACTGCTGACTCATTCACCCCCTGAGATGGCTGATGACTTGCAGAGCTCCGAGCACTGTTAGCTACCCTATGCTGGGCTCAAAGTCTAGCTTCAAGCTTGGACATGGGCTTTTGGTCTCAGTCTGGGCTTGCTCAGGCCAGACACACTGTGGAATGCCTTGTCCTAGGGCTCCCCCTGGAGCTTTGGTAAGCACTCGCTCGCGCTGGGCTTCCACAGGTGGGTGCCCTGAAGTTGTCTTTGCTGGGGATGGAGGCAGGGCTGGCTCTGGGCCTACAGCAACCTGCTGTTCCACACAGCACTGGTGTCATGGCAGTATTATAAGGATTCTCATGGTGGTCCTAGCTTTCCCTGCTTCTACTCAGCCATCCTGGCCCCACTTGCTTGTGTGTCTTGGCGCCCTGTTGGACTGTCCTTCGGGGTTGTCAGGAGGACGGCAGTGATGGCGGTGGCCGTGTATTTGAAGGAAAACAAGAGGTCCGAATAACTTCTCCAGGTGAGGAGGGCTGGCAGGGGATTGATGCCTATCCCAGAGGTGTGTGATCTGGGGATGGATGCCAGGCAGAGCTCCTCAGTGCCTGCCCAGGGCCGGACCCGACTCACTGTGCCAGGCCCAGCCTGGGCATCTCTGCTTTGTCCATATCTTGGTTGTGGTCAGGAGGAGGAAGAAAGCGTCCCGAGCAGGAGAAGGTCTGCTGGCCACTCTCAGCATCCCGGTTACACCCTCACTGTTTGCCCTCAGACTGAGGGAGCCTCCTGAGGTGTGGCTCGAGCCCAGGGATGGGTGTGCTGAGGCCCAGGGAGGCCCTTCCCCAGAGCCGGGTGCGGGGACACAGGGCAGCCTCACTCAGCACATGCAGAGGCTCTCCTGGGAGGGAGCCACCTTTGGCCATCCTGTGCAGCTGGGTGCAGGGCAGGGCTCTGGGGGAGGGAGTGCTGGCTGCGTGTCACGGGGGTGTGTGTGCTTGGGTGGGGGTCAGCTCGCATGCTGTCCTGTGGCCTCTGGAGCTCCTGGGCAGGCCTGTGCGGTACTTGTGCCCCTCATTGGCCCCTCCCCAGCCCGGTAGTCCTGAGACGAGAAAAGAGCCTGAGTGGAGGCCAGGAAGGCTCAAGGATTCACTTTATTGCCAGGGGAGCCCCTGCAGAGCTGTGCCCAAATGCTGGGAGCCAGGAGGGAGCCAGTGGGCAGCGGGCAGGGGGGGCATCCCGAAGGCTGAGCCGGGGTCTGGCGAAGCAGGAGGGGGTCAGCCATGCGTCAGAGAGGCTTTGTGGGGGCCCAGGAAGGCCTGGGGTGGGGGAGGTGCTCAGAGGGCCTGGAGGGCCGAAAGGAGGACTACTGTGGGGGTGCTGCTGGGCAGCTGCTGAGGCTCGTGAAGGGGGGGGCAAGGTATAGAGAGAGCAGAGCCCTGGGTTCAACAGCAGGATTTCTGGCCACAGGAGGTGGAGCAGCAGGAGGGTCTGCAGCAGGTGGGCCGGCAGATAAGGGACACAGAGGAGGTGGGGCGGCAGCAGGAGGGGGCACAGCAGCAGGAGGGGCCACAGCAGCAGGAGGTGGAGGAGGTGGTGCAGCAGGTGGGTTTGCAGGAGAGAGGCACAGAGCAGGTGGCTAGTTTGCACACTGGCTGACAGCAAGAGGGGCCACAGCAGCAGGAGGAGGAAGAGGTGGTGCAGCAGGTGGGTTTGCAGGAGAGAGGCACACAGCAGGTGGCTGGGTTGCATGCTGGCTGGCAGGTGAGGGACACACAGCAGGGAGGCTGGCAGCAGGAGGGCACTGGGCAGCAGGAGGGGGCTGGGCAAGCTGAGATCACACAGCAGCTGGGTTTGCAGCACACAGGCAGGGAGATGCAGCAGCTGGGCTTGCAGCACATGGGCACACAGCAGCAGGACTGTATGGGGGCACAGGGACAGGTTTGGCAGCAGGAAGCCCCACAGCCAGTGGACTGGCAGCAGGAGGGAGTGCAGACAGCTGGGCAGGGCTGGCAGGAGGCGGGCATGCAGCAGACCGGCCGGCACACGAGGGTGAGGCAGGATGCAGGTGGGCAGCAAGAGGCTGGGCAGCAGGAGGGGCCACAGCCTCCGCAGGGCTCACAACAGCTCTCTGGGCAGTCGTCCAGTTGCCAGGAGGAGCCCCCCGGGCATGAGCTGGGCAAGCAGATGTTGCTGCTGTGGCTCACATCACTGGAGCAGACGGAGTCCGCAGAGGTGGAGGGCATGTAGGGCCCAGTGAAACTGCCGTGTGCCATGCTGAGAGCCTCTGGGTGGTGCTTTGGTCAGTGAAGGGGGTGAGCGCACGGGCTGAGTGTCTGGTGCAGGGAAGGGACTGAGCCTGGCTGGGAGGGGCTGCTGGGGAGAGGGTGAGTGTGATAGTGTGTGAGTGTGACTATGAGTGAAAGAGTGTGAGTGTGTGAAGGTCTCCTGTCTGGGAGGCCCTTTATACCCGACTTCCAGGAGGATGTACCAAGGGGCACCTGAGCCTTCTTCCCTGTTGTTGTCTAACCGGCGCCTGGAGAACCGTCATTAGGGATAGTGTCCTCGTGACCCAGGAGCTGTCCATCGGCCATAAACAGCCTCTCTTGGACCTCAACCCCAGCAACTGGGGAGACAGAAGATCATGTGGGGGGGTTTTGGGGGGCCTCTCTCACAATAGCACCATGTTTCTGAAGAGGGTTCTGGCCAAAGAGGGTTGGCAGCTGCCCAGGGCAGAGGGTCAGGGGCTGCCCCCATCTCAATCCAATTCCTCTGTACTTGGGGGTGGGGATCTTGACCAAAATGGATCCAATCCCAGCCAATCCCGGCTAGCCTTCCCCATCTGAAGTTCTTGGAGAATAGATCTGCTGGGACCCCTCTGGGTGGCTCAGAGCCCTGTCTCTGCATCTGAAGTCCCTGCTCTTGGTGGTGGTGGGGATGATGCAATTAAGACTGGAGAGCAGCTGGGGGGCTCCTTTCCTATTCTGGAGGATGGGCATGAGGACTTCATCTGGTTAGTGGGAATCTGAGGGCAGTGGGCGCGACCACAGACAGACAGAGTCAGAAGTGAGGCCACAGTCTCCTGGAAGAGGGAGGAGGTGATGGGTCACAGGAACAATTGGAACAGGTGCCCCTGGCAAGGAGAAATACTGTCTGTTCTTTGTCTCAGTCACCCAAGGGAGGAGAGTGGGTGATGAAGTGAGTATATGGCAGTAAACACATGAGAGAAAGAGGGAGACACAAGGCCTGGGGAGAGGAGATGGCTTAGAGAAGCTGTAGTGGGAGGATGGTAGTCCAAGGTCTCTGAGGGCACGGGCTGGCATCAGTGAGCTCACAGGTGGGATCACAGATGGCCAGCTCAGGGGCATGGCCTCTTGCCTGTCTCCAGGATCTTGGTGAAGCCCTGGATGGGAGAAGAGAATGCTGAGGGCTTGAGATCCCCTGCTTTGCCTTGATTTTTATTGAGACCTAAGAGAAAAGCTGCTTCTGGAAGTGGATGATGGATGGGTCTTGTCCAATGTCAGGGGGCCTTTGGGCTGCCTGGGTGGCAAGTGTGGAGAGTTGCCTGAATGAATCATGTCCTGGTCCAGGCAGCACGTGGTAGGGTGCGATGTGTGGGAGCCCCTCAGTGGCTGTTGTTGTTGGTGCTTCAGTGGTTTTCAGTCTTGGCTGGCTCTTCCGGACCCCATGAGCTGTTTCCTTGGCAAAGATCCTGGAGTGGTTTGCCATCTCCTTCTGCAGCTCATTTAACCGGGGAAGAGACTGAGGCAAACAGGGTGAAGTGACTTTCCCAGGGTCACACAGCTAGCTAGTAGGTACCTGAGTCTGTATAGCAGTTCTGTTCTTTTCTGGACTCTGTCCTTTATCCACTTCCCAGCCTAGGTGCCCCCTGGCTAGGTGTCCCTGGGTCCAGCCCCCAGAGAGGCAGACAGTGACAGGGCCTGAGCCGAGCAAGGCTTGCCAGTGCTGCCATTGGGCTGGTCTGCAGCAGTCTGTGCTCCTCTGGTCATGGGGCCCCACTGCCCCAGGGTGCTAGTCCAGGAGGCTGCAGGAGAGTGACCTGGATCCTCTCCCTCCTCCCCACCTCAGGGCTGGGAACGTGGCCTCCACCCAAGCTGGTTGTCCTCTCTAATTAGGCAGAGCACTCCCAGCCAGCAAGATCAAGTGTAAGTGGAGCCTCAATGAACAAGCCAAGGGAGGCCCCAGGAACCAAGTAGGAGGCAGTGGAAGAGTTTAGCCCTCCGACTGCCAGCATAGGACGACTGACGACCAACGAGCCCCGGAGGAGACCCCGACAGTGGGAGTGGATCATGTTGATTTCATGTGATTAAAACGTTTTCTACCGATGAAGTCAAAGCAGCTACCATCAGAAGGAAAGCAACTGCCTGAGCCAACGTCTTGTATCAGGATCTCAGACAAGACCTCATTTTCCAAATGTGTGTCGATCTGATCTGAACGTCTAAGAATTCAAGGCCTTCTGCAGGTGGGAAATGGCCCACTGGTAAGGAGAGGCGGTTGACAGCTGGAGATAGATAAACTATGGTTAGACCTTTGAAGCAATGCTCCCAGTCAGTGTTGATTAAAGAAACACAAATGAAAAGAGCCCTGACACCCCCGCTCCCCCTCTCAGATTGGGAAGCATGGCCCAGAGGCCAAGGATAAAGAGGGGAGGAAATTGGGATACTCTTACACTGTTGGTGAATTGTGACCTGAATCAACCACACTGAGGAGCAATAGGAGCAACTCTGCCCAATGGTCGCTTAAAGACTGCACACCGTTTCACCCAGCAATCCCACCCCTGGGCCGATCACCCAACGAGGTCAGAGTTAGGGGAAAGGACCTCTCTGCACCAAAGTAGTTTTAGCAGCTCCTTTTGGGGTGATGAGCTGTCCTGGGATCCCAACGTTGGCCTAAGCCTAGACTCCAAACCTGGTGCAGTAGTAAGTGGGGGAGGGGGAAGGGGGTTGACCAGCACTCCTCTATATGCAGTTTTCCTTCTGGTTCCCCCTTATCTAATGGAGATTCCCCATCTCTGCTTTGCTGGTGGTTTTTGCCTCCTGGCATTTTGGGGTGCTTTTCAAAGATTGGTTTGGAAGGATCTTCAGAGTAGGTTCAGCTTTTGCTGCTACCAAGGTGCCATCTTGGCTCTGCACCTGATTAAACAGGCAGTTTTTCGACCAAAAAGTCAAAGTCTCTGTATTCAGGTCAAAAATGCTCTAAATCCATTTGATTTGAGAAATGGAAAGGAAGCCTCTCTGATGAAGCATCTCGCCGTTCTCAGATTGGCCAACATTGCAGAAAAGGCAAATGGTTCCCATTGGAGTGCATGTGGGGAAATCAAGGCACAAATATAGTGTTGATGCAGTTGCATTCTCATCCTGCCTTCTGGAGTCAGGCCCGAAGGCTCTAAAGCAGCAAATACCCTGTCATACAGCAATTCCACTCCTGGGCCTGTGTTCTACAGAGATCTGAAAAGGGGGATCTCTAGATACAAACATATTCATTGTGGCCCTTCTGTGGCCTCCCAGGGTTATAAATTGGGGAATGGCCGAACAAATTGTGGGTGTGGGATAGTTACGTAATGTTGCTGCGCCCTAAGCAATGATGAGCAGGCTGATTTCTGAAGAATCTTGAAGATTTACATGAACTAAGGCAAGGCAAAGTGACTCAAGCAGAAGAACGTTGTGCAGCACCACAGCAATCTTCTTCGACATGTCAGTGTGGAAGTCCTGCCTATTCTCAGCAATACTGTCATCCCAGACAACCCCAGAGACTCAGGATGACAATGTCAGCTCTCTCTAGAGAAACCCTGATGAGTCACTGGCTCCTCCTCCTCATCTTCCTCTTCTTCCCCTTCCTCCCTCCCTCTCTTCCTCCTCCTCTTCCTCTTCCTCCTCCTCTTCCTCCTCTTCCTCTTCTTCTTCCTTCTCTTCCTCCTCCTCTTTCTCTTCTTCCTCCTCCTCTTCCTCCTCCTTCCTCTTCCTCCTCCTCCTCTTCCTCTTTATAGCAGTCCGACCAGCAGTTGCTACATAAAGTTTTTGCTTAGTGGGTTTTGACTTGAGAAGGAGAAAGGAGTCTGAGGAAAATGGGTGATAAATCAAGAGACACAGAGAAGTGAATTGATATGGGGAGCGGCGCATGCTCCCGGGATGTTTTCCTGAAAAATTAATAATGGGAAAACATGAGAAATAAGAGAACACTAAGTGGAAGTAAGAATTCCTAGATAGGAATGAGGAAAAGAGAATCAGCGGGAGAAGGAACAGCACCAGCTTCCTCGCTTTTATTCAGCTGTGGATTGGGAGGCTAACAAAGCATAGGTGATTGACATTGGTTGAAATGGTAATGAAGACAACAAGGCATGGGTAAATCCAACCTGGGCTTTGCAAATGAGTTTGGCTCCAGGCACTATGTTAATGAGTTTGCTCCCCAATATCAGAGTCTGGCCATGTGTCTGATATATCCATACATCAATCATATTTCTTAGATGCTTATACATCTGGAATGCTACACTCTTCCTCTTCTTCCTCCCCCAAAATTTTAAGAAAAAAGGCCATCTTTACATTTTAAAAAGTTATTTGGAAAGACCAGCTTTAGGTCATTCAAAGATTCTACTTCTGTCCTTCCTGTGGGTCCCAGGAAGCTTGGCAGCCTCATTGAAAAAATGGGACCTAACAAAAGAGTCTGACTGTCCCCCTCCTGGGCCATAACAAGAAGCCTCAGCCCTTGTTGAGCATGCTGTCTCTTTCCCAAGACAGAGCTCTCCTCCTGCAAGGAAAAGTGGGAATGGGCATAGGAGGGATAGAGGTAAAAGTTCATGGATGAATATCCATGTGTGTTCCTCTGGAGGTGTCCTTGCTTAGCAGTGCTTGTAGTTCCCCTCAAAGGGAACCTGACCGGATGGAAACTGGTGCCTCTTCCCCCTCATTTGGACTTCCTTCTCCGAATATCTTGGAACATGCATTGATGGTGTCCTGCCCTGTGGTATCTGCTGGTCTTAATCATCTTCAGTGTGCCTTGGAGCCATCGTGTCCTGTTGGTGGCCATGGATGTGGCTGGGCTTTGGTCGTAGAGGATCACGGGGCTGCTTGGACACGAGGCATGCAGAGACTCCAAGTTGGCTAGACTTGGGCCATGACTGCCCTGTTGTGAGTCGGGTCTCCATTCTTGCACGTGTGTCTGGTGTCCTCTTCAATTGTTGTTGGGATTGTCAGAGACAGGGAGGTAGCTATGGTGGTGGAGCTGCTTGTGATTTTTTTTTAAACCCTTACCTTCCATCTTGGAGTCAATATGTGTATTGGCTCCAAGGCAGAAGAGTGGTAAGGGCTAGGAAATGGGGGCCAAGTGACTTGCCCAGGGTCACACAGCTGGGAAGGGTCTGAGGCCAGATATGAACCCAGGACCTCCCATCTCTGGTCCTGGCTCTCAATCCACTGAGCTACCCAGCTGCCCTCACTACTCGTGATTTTTAAGGAAGACGGGAAGTCACTGATGACTCCTGCGTGGGGGGTTGAGGGGCGGCAGGAGACTGACATTGGCACCAGAGCCACTGAAAGGCCCATTTGAGAGCTGTGTGAGCTGGTGATGTGCCCAGCAGAACTCCTCAGCACGTGCCCAGGCTGGACCCTTAGGTGCCCTGTGCCGGGCCCACCATGGCTCCTTCTCCTTCACGTACTAACTGGCTCTGGGCCCATCTAGACCAAGAGAACATTTCCTGCCCTTTCTCATCCTCCCAGTTAGCTCATGCAGAATTTGCACTCAGACCGGGGATCTTTGCAGGTTCCTGAGGCGAGGCAGAGCCAGGCTGTGGATCCCCTGATATCCAAAGGCCCATTGAGGCATGGCTTGAGCCCAGGGAGGCCCTTCCTCAGAACCAAGTGAGGGGACGCAGGGCAGCCTCGCTCAGCACTTGCAGAGGCTCTCTTGGGAGGGAGCTGCTTTGGGCCATCCCGGGCGGTTCTGGGGGGAGGGAGTGCTGACTGTGTGTAGGGGGCAGTGTTGGGGGAGGGGTGGACCAGAACCCCAGCATGACCCTGGTGAGGCGTGTGTGGGGGTAGCGGTCAGTTCACATCCAGTTCTGTGGCCTTCGGGTCTCCTGGGTCTGTCCCGGGGCACACTTAAAACTCTTCCCTTCTGTCTTAGAATCAATATTGCCTATTGGCTCCAAGGCAGGAGAGAAGTAAGGGCAGGCAATGGGGCTCAAGTGACTTGCCCAGGATCACACATCTAGGAAGTATCTGAGGCCAAATTTGAACCCAAGACCTCCTGTCTCTAGGCTTGGCTCTCCATCTACTGAGCTACCCAGCTGACCCCTGTTTGGCACTTCAGCTGCCCTCTCCAAAACTGGCCTGTTGAACGCAGGACAAGAAAAGAGTCTGAGTGGGAGGTCAAGGAGGGTCACGGATGCACTTTATTGCTAGGGGAGCCCCTGCCCAGCTGTGCCCACACACTGGGAGCCTGGAGGGAGCCTGGGGGCAGCGGGCAGGGGGGTATCCTGCAGGCTGAGCTGGGGCCTAGGAAAGGAAGAGGGGGCCAGCCATGCATCTGAGGAGCTTTGTCAGGGCCCCGGGGGACCTGGGGTGGGGGAGGTGCTTAGGGGGGCCTGGAGGGCCGAATGGAGGACTCCTGTGGGGGTGCTGCTGGGCTGCTGCTGAGGCTCGTGAAGGGGGGAGCAGGGTGGAGAGAGAGCAGAGCCCTGGGTTCAACAGCAGGATTTCTGGCCACAGGAGGTGGAGCAGCAGGAGGGTCTGCAGCAGGTGGGCCGGCAGATGAGGGACACAGAGGAGGTGGGGCGGCAGCAGGAGGGGGCACAGCAGCAGGAGGAAGAGGAGGTGGTGCAGCAGGTGGGTTTGCAGGAGAGAGGCACACAGCAGGTGGCTGGTTTGCACACTGGCTGGCAGATGAGAGACACACAGGAGGTGGGATAGCAGCTGGAGGGGCCACAGCAGCAGGAGGAGGAGGAGGAGGTGGTGCAGCAGGTGGGTTTGCAGGACAGAGGCACACAGCAGGTGGCTGGGCTGCACACTGGCCGACAGGTGAGGGACACACAGCAGGGAGGCTGGCAGCAGGAGGAGGCTGGGCAGGCTGAGGTCACACAGTAGCTGGGCTTACAGCATACAGGCACACAGCAACAGGACTGCATGGGGACAATGGGACATGCTTGGCAGCAGGAAGCCCCACAGTCAGTGGACTGGCAGCAGGAGGGGGTGCAGACAGCTCGGCAGGGCTGGCAGGAGGCGGGCATGCAGCAGACTGGCCGGCACATGAGGGTGAAGCAGGATGCAGGCGGGTAGCAAGGGGCTGGGCAGCAGGAGGGGCCACAGCCGCCGCAAGGCTCACAGCAGCTCTCTGGACAGTCGTCCAGCTGCCAGGAGGAGCCCCCCAGGCACGAGCTGGGCATGCAGACGTTGCTGCTGCAGCTCACATCACTGGAGCAGACAGAGTTGGCGGAGGCTGAGGGCATTCGGGGCCCAGAGAAACAGCTGTGTGCCATGCTGGAAGCCGCTGGGTCGGGGCTTTGGGCAGCGAAGGACAAGGGCAGGGGCTGAGTGCCTGGTGCAGGGAAGAGACTGAGCCTGGCTGAGAGGGGCTGCTGGGGAGAGGGTGAGTGTAAGAGTGTGTGAGAGTGAGTGTGAGTGAGAGAGTGTGAGTGAGTGTGTGAATGTCTCCTGACCAGGGGGCCCTTTATACCTGCCTGCCAGGAGGATGTGCCAAGGGGCACCTGATTCTTCCTTGTTGTCTAACTGGCACCTGCAGACCCGTCATAAGGGATGGAGCCCTCGTGGCCCAGGAGGTGCCCACCAGCCACAAACAGCCTAACTTGGGCCTCCATTTCTTCCTTTCAGGAAACTCCTGTTGCCGGTGCCTGGCTAGTCTGGAGCATCCTGGGGCAAAAGGGACAGCTGGGGATGAGGGAGGGGTGGAGGGTGCCTTGTATAGAGACAGGCACACGCTGTGGGGTTTCCAGGGAGGGAGAACACTCTCCCGGGGGACAAGGAAGGCCTCCTGTACAAGGTACAAGCTCACAATTCCTGCAACTGGGAGTCGACAGGCTGCATTCCCAGATACCCAGTAGTTTGGGGGGGAGAACACAGAATATCATATTTGGGGACCAACAGGGTGACCATGTTGGCCAAAATATATGTCGTATTCTTATTGTTTTTTCATTGGCAAAAACAGTAGTGGATTCTTAGAAAAAGTTTTTTGGGTTCCAAATTCTCTCCCTCCATCTTGCCTTCCCTCCCTCCTGAGACAGTAAGCAATCTCATATAAATTTACCTGTGCAATCATGTAAAACCTTTTCCCATATTAGTCATTTTGTGAAAGAGAACTCACAAAAACAAACTAAAACAAGGGAGGGAAAGTGATAAATACAGCATGTTTCTATCTGCATTCAGATTCTTATCTATTCCTTTCCTGGAGGTGGAGGGCATTTTTCATCATGTCTTTGGGATTGTCTTGGATCACTGCATTGCTGAGAATAACTAGGATTGATCATCATTCAGTATTACTGTTACAGGGTTCAATATTTTTCTGGTTCTGCTCACTTCACTTTGTATAAGTTCCTGAAAGGCCCTCCCAGCTTTTTCTTTTAATGTTACCAAATTTTTCCTGCTTGGTCATACCCACTAGAACTTTTGTTCCAAGGCCACAACCCTCCAGGAATGTAGGATTACTTCCATAATATAATGAGTGTTATAGGAAAAGTTTTGCAAAATATCTGTCCTCTGTAAACCATTGTTATCCCATCAAAAACTGTTTGAATTATGTGTATGCTCAGGATTAGATCCACTATTAATCTCATGTGTGTATTTGGGCTCTCCAGATATCTATCATATTTAACTTATCTCAGGTTCTTTTAAAATCTCCTTAACTTGTTTCTTAGTTTCTTTTAGTGGTTAGATTTTTCTAGTTCTGAAAGGGGGAAATTAAAGTCTCTCACTATTATTTTGTTATTTATTTCCTTCTGTATCTCATTTAGTTTTAATTTAAAAAATACAGATGCTATAATACTTGATGCATACAGCTCCAATATTGGTAATGTTTCATTGTCCACAGTACCTCCCCCCCCCAACATAATATTGTTTACCCTATTCATTCCTTTCAATTATATGAATTTCAGCCCAATCTCTGTCATAGATCATGGCAGCTACCCCCTCCCTTTCCTATATTCAGAGACATAGTATATTCTGCTATAGCCCCTCCCCTCTACTCTCTGTGTGACTAATTTTCAATGTGTTTCTTTTGTAAACAACACATTGTCAGGCCCTTGTTTTGGATCCTTTCTGCAATCCCTTTTCTTCCTATGGGAGAATTATTTGCATTACACCCAATGTTAGAGTTACTAGCTGGGAATTACCATCTTCTCTATTCCTTCTTACTGTTTGTCCTCCTTTTCTTTTCACCTTACCCCTTCTCAACTTGACTCTCCAATTCATACCCTCTTCAGAAAAATTTTCCCTTATTTTCTCCCCTTGCCCTCCTACTTCCAAACTGGTCCATGTTTCCAAAGATCCCTCTCTTATCCCTTTCCCTTTTTTATTTTATTATTTTTATTTTATTTAATTGTTTAATTTAGAGTATTTTTCCAGGATTACAAAAATCATTTTCTTCCCCTCCCCTCTTCCCAATCCCCTCCCAAAGCCGATGCACAATTCCACTGGGTTTTGCATGTGGCTCTGGTCAAGATTTATTTCCATATTATTGATATTTGCATTAGGGTGATCATTTAGGGTTTATAACCCCAAATCATAGCCCCATCGACCCATGTGATCAAGCAGTTGTTTTTCTTCTGTGTTTCTGCTCCCACAGTTCTTCCTCTGGATGTGGGTACATTCTTTCTCATAAGTCCCTCAGAATTGCCCTGGGTCATTGCATTGCTGCTAGTAGAGAAGTCAGTGTTTGATTGTGCTACAATGTATGAGTCTCTGTGTACAATGTTCTCCTGGTTCTGCTCCTCTCACTCTGCATCAGTTCCTGGAGGTCGTTCCAGTTCACATGGAGTTCCTCCAGTTCATTCCTTTCAGCCCAATAGTATTCCATCAGCAACATATACCACAATTTGTTCAGCCATTCCCCAATGGAAGGGCAGCCCCTCATTTTCCAATTTTTGGCCACCACAAAGAGCGCAGCTATGAATACTCTGTTTCCTTATGATCTCTTTGGGGGTACAAACCCAGCAGTGCTATGGCTGGATCCAAGGGTAGGCAGTATTCCTTTCCCTTTTAATTATTATTCTGTCCACCTTTCCAAAATCCTTTCTTTATCCCTTCAACTGTGGCCTCCTACTTCTGGATTTGAGTTAGATTCTAAAAATCCTTCCTCTTACTATTGTGCTATAAGAAATGATAACAGGATGATTTCAGAAAGAGGTGGCATAATCTACATGAACTGATGCAGAGAGAAGCAAGTTGAACCAGAAGAAAATTGGACACAGTAGCAGCAACGTTGCAGGCTGATCAGCTGAAAGGCTTACTTACTCCCAACAATACAGTGATCCAGGACAGCTCTGAGGGACTTATGTCAAAGGATGCTCTGCACCTCCAGAGAAAGAACTGTTGAGGTCAGAATGCAGATCAAAGCATGCGATTTCTCATGTTAGCTTTTTTTGTTTTGGAGTTTTGGTTTTATATGATTATTCTCTTACAAAATGAATAATATGGAAATATTTTTCCATGATAATACATTTATAACCCAGATTGAATTGCTTGCCAGTTCTAGGAGAGAGGAGGGAGACACTTTGGGTCATATAACTTTGGAAAACTTATGTGGAAATTTATTACAGGTAATTGGTAAAATAAAGTAGTTTCATAATTTAAAAAATAGCTTCCCTATCTTTTCCTAAGATTCCTTTCCTATCCCCTCACCTTATGCACTCTCGTCGATGTAGCCTTACCTTTTCTCTCTTTTATTATCCCCTTGTCCTCCTTTCTCTTCACCCATCCTTCCTTTTCTTACTCCCCCAGTCCCCCAAGGGGGCTTCCAGCCTCTCCCTTATCCCATCCCCCTTTCCTCCTATTTCTCTTACGTTAAGGAGATTTTTATCCTTCCAATTATGTGTGTTGTTTCCTTTTTGTCCCAGGTCGCATTTCCTCTACTCATTCCTCTTCCATATGAGATAGCTATTCTTCTTGGCCTACTCTTCTATCATTTTGACTTACTGCATTATATTCACCTCAACCTTGAGGCTTCCATCCATCCCTCCTCAAAATACCCAGGCAGTGATGCCATTCCCAGTGGCCATACACAACTGTTTCCCGTATAGGAATCAAACAAAGGAATCAAACCTTTGGGATTGCTTAGGGTTAGCTTTTCATTACCTATATAGTTTTCTTATTGGTCAATTTTTTGGCTAAGTTCTGGGTCCCCCTGAATAGTTGAAACCCCTTTAGTTAATTAAGTATCCATTTTTACCTTTTATAATTATGTTTATCTTTGATGGATATGTTCTTCTTGGTTGTATGCCCAGTTTTTTGGCTATGCAAAATGCTGTGTTCCATAACTGTGCTCTTTTAATGTTGTGACTGCTAAGTCTTGTATCATTTTGACTGCACTTCCCCAGCATTTAAATTGTTTTTCCTGTTGCTGGTAGTATTGTCTCCTTAATTTGGTTGCTATGGAACTTAGCCACGATTTTCCTGTGCATTTTCATCTTTGGGTCCCTTTGAGGTACTGATTGGTTCATCCTTTTAAATTATTATCTTTATTTTATTCCAATAACAAATTTACCCATAAGTTTGACAGTTATGATTCATGTTGTCTCCCTCCCCTCTCCCAGAGCTGACAAGCAATTCCACTGGATTGTACATGTAGTAGTAGTCTCTCGGTAACCGAGGATGACGATTGTCTTTGTGCGTTTTTGTGCACACAGACACTTGTGCATGAAGATTTAAGTGGAAAAGCCGAAGCACAGAGACAGTCCCACTCTCTCGGCGTTGGAAGCCTGGGTCCAGTGGCACGTAAAGTCGTTACACCTGGAGACTTCCTCAGCTGCATTGCATGGCCGTGTTGTCTTTTGTGCTCCAACACACCCTGAGCACTTCACAGTGCTTTGCTGTGGCGCCCTCTCAGCCGTTGAACCTTCTTGTTGGTTTCTTCTGCCTGTTCCACCGAAGCAGTTTTCACATGCTGGGAGTGCAAAGCCCTGGTTCACCAGGGGTCAACCTCGACCTGATGGCTACCCTCACAAGGTTTGGCCGGCCCGGCCTGTTGAAGCCGTTGCCTGGGGTGTGGCCGCTGCTGCATGCTAGCAGCTACTAGGAACCACAAGTGAGAGCTGGGTGTCAGGTGGGGTCAGAGGCTGAAGAGCTGCCCTAAGAGGGCACAAGTCCTCCATACCAGAGATACTACCCCTCCCTGAACACCCCATACACCCCATTGTACATGTATTATCACTCAAAACACATTTTCATACTATTCATTTTAGCAAGAGAATAATCTTATAAAGGCAAAACCCCAAATCACATGCCAAAATAAACAAGTGATAAATCATTGTTTTTATCTACATTTCTGCTCCCCCAGTTCTTTCTCTGGTTATGGTTAGCTTCCTTTTTCATGAGCCTCAGAATTGTCCTGGATCATTGTATTGCTGCCAGTAGCAATGCATATCACATTTGATCATCCCCTAATGTTGCAGTTACTGTGTACAATGTTCTCCTGGTTCTGCTCATTTCACTCTGCATTCATTCATGAAGCTCTTTCCATTTCTTGCCGAAATCATCCTGTTCATCATTCATCACCATTCACCATAACTTTAACCCTAAATCATCCAGTCATCCATCACCATCATTTCCAGAATTGGTTTAGCCATTCCCCAACTGATGGAAATCACTTCAGTTTCCAATTCTTTGCCACCACAGAAGGAGCAGCTATGAATATTTTTGTGCAGGTAGGTCCTTTCCCCTTTTATTCAATCTCTTTGGGATTTAGACCTAGTAGTAGAATTACTCAATCAAAGGATATGCATCGATTTATTGGCCATAGTTCCAAATTGCCTTCCAGAATGGTTGGATCAATTCACAGCCCCACTAGCAATGCATTCGGTTGATTGGTGCATTCATTCAGTTTTCATTTTGCCCTCTGGTTCTACCATTTCTGTGCAGTTTTCCTTGATAATGTCTTAGAGTTGCAGGGTTTTTCTGACATCCTCCTGGTAGCCATTTGTTACACTAGTATCCCTTTCCAATCATAAACCACAACTTGTTTAGCTACTCCTCAATTTATGGGCACCTTTTCCATTTTTAATTCTTTGCCATCACAAAAAGTGTTCTGGAAATATTCTTGTACAAGTATATCCTTGTCCTTTTTTGAAGGGTATTGCTGAATCAAAGGGTACGAAGAGCAAAAAGTACCATTTTTATAAAGGACTTTTGTCAGAGAGGTCTGGTACTCAAGGTTCAAGGTTTCGTAGGGCTTTGAATGCCAAACAAAGTAGTATGAATTGTTCACCAGCAGATTCTTGGATCAAAAAGTGACATAATTAGGCCTGAGCTTTAGGAATATCACTGTGGGAACTTCTTAGATCAAAAGTGTTAAATAGGCGGCCCTCAACTGTCAAGTGTGACTGAACCAGCTCACAATACATTGAGGGAATAGTCAATAAAACAAAGAAAATTGCACCAATTCATGGACAGCATTCCATTCCTTTCTTTTTTTTTTCATGGCCACCATACCTTATTTAGTTAATGTTTTATTTTTTCAGTTATATGTTTTTGTAATTTTTTTGACACTTTAAAATGAGGATTTCTCTCTCCCTATCCTCCCCCTCTCCAGGATGTGGTGACACGTATTGCTCATGTCATGATAGAAGGCACATCGTACATCTCCGATAGGAATCTCCTGAAGGAGATGTTGTGGCAGATGGCATTTACAATTATTATGATTATAAAGGAATACAAATTTCCACATAAGTTTTCTGGCTACATGATCCAAACTGTCTCCCTGCCTCCCTTCTTTCTTCTCTCCTGGCACTGGCAAGCAGGTTGATCTGGGTCACATGTTTGTTATCATGAAAAACTCATCTCTATATTGCTCATTTTGCTCAAAGAATAACCACATAAAACCAAGCCCCCAAGAAATTAAAGTGAAGAATCACGCCTTGATTAGCGCTCCTTTGGCTGCAGCATTCTTTGTCCCAAGTCCCTCACAGCTGTCCTGGATCATTGCATTGCTGGCACTAGTGAAGTCTACCACAGTAGACCTGTGTACGTGTTCTCCCGGTTCTACTCATTTCTCTCTGCATCAGTTCATGGAGGTCTTCCCAGCTCTCCCTGCTTATCATTCCTTATAGCACGATAGTATTCCATCACCATTATGTAGCCACAGTTTGTTCAGGTGTTCTCCAGGGGATGGGTGTCCCCTCGATTTCTCTGCCACAAATATTCTTGTGCAAGTGGCCCTTCCCCTCTTTTCTTACCTTTGAGATATGTGCTCAGAAGCAGAGAAGATGCAGGTTTCATAACCCTTTGGCCATAGTTCCAAGTTGCCCCCTGTGAATGTGAAGCCCCTGCCCCCTTTATGATTGTAGGCAGATGAGCTTTCATAATGAGGACACAAGTAATAGAGTTTGCTTTATATGAATTATGCCCATCAGCTAAGAAAATACAGCTTAGGGGGCTTTTAAATCTTGCCGACAGGCACTTTGACCATAAGCCTGGAACCCAAAAGTTTCTGCCAAGCCCACCATGCCCTATTGAATGTACGACATAAGCCAGTCAGGAGGTCGGGGGCTGCTTCTGGGTGTCTGGAAGACAGTCAGTTAGGAGTATAGGATGCCCATAAACTAGGGGCAGTGACTATGCTAGCTATCTGGCAGCTGACTCCTGACATTAATAGAAATGGTAAGCAAAAACAATCAAACCCAAAGCCCTTATTGCAGAGGCCTTGGAAAGGTCAAGCATAATAACAGACATATGTTACCCCCCATAGTGATGATTTCTGTTCTTTCTAGCTTATTCAGCATTTACATAATTAATTAAGACCTGCCCATGTGGAAGATTTATATTCATTCTATTTTAATTTTAACTGTATTTTCCATCTTTAATGTGATGTTGTGTTATCAGATTTCTGGGCAGAAAAAAAGGCAATCTCCTAAGACTCAGTCTTTGGTCTTCATCTTGACCAGAGTCTGGCTTTATTGTGAGATCAGCCCTCTCTCAATAAATCTATTTGGGGGGCAGCTGGGTGGCTCAGTGGATTGAGAGCCAGGCCTAGAGATGGGAGGTCCTAGGTTCAAATCTGGCCTCAGACACTTCCCAGCTGTGTGACCCTGGGCAAGTCACTTGACCCCCATTGCCTAGCCCTTACCACTCTTCTGCCTTGGAGCCAATACACAGTATTGACTCCAAGATGCAAGGTAAGGGTTTTAAAAAAAATAAATCTATTTGGCTTGGATATTTTGCTGCCCTTATTGGTGTTTCTGCTAATAAAATTTCCCCACACCTCCAGAATAGTTGGATCAGTTCACAACTCCATCAGCAATGCATTGGTGTTCCAATTTTTCCACCCCCCCAACATTTACCACTTTCCTTTTCTGTCATAATAGCCAATCTGATAGGTATAAAGTGTTTCCTCAGAATTCTTTTAATTTGCATTTCTCTAATCAAGAGAGATTTAGAATATTTTTTCATATGATTATTGATAGCTTTGATTTTTTATCTGAAAACTGCTTATTCATATTCTTTGACCATTTGTCAATTGGAGAATGACTTATAGTCTTATAAATTTGACTTAGTTCCTTATATATTTGAGAAATAATGCCTTATCAGAGAAATTTGCTATAAAGATTTTCCCCGAGTTTGTTGTTTCCTTTCTAATCTTGGTTAGATTGGCTTTGTTTGAATGAAATCTTTTTTTAAAAAATTAATTAACTAAATTAATTAATTTAGACTATTTTCCCATGGTTACATGATTCATGTTCTTTCCCTCCCCTCGTCCCATCCCCCCTCCCACAGCCAACAAGAAATTCTACTGGGTTTTACATGCATCATTGATCAAGACCCATTTCCATATTATTATTTGCAATAGAGTAATCATTTAGAGTCTACATCCCCAATTGTATCTCCATAGAACTATGTGATCAGACAGTTATTTTTCTTCTATTTCTGCTCTCACAGTTCTTTCTCAGGATATGGATACATTCTTTCTTATAAATGCCTCAGACTTGTCCTGGATCATTGCATTGCTGCTAGTAGAGAAGGCTACTGATTGTGCTACAATGTATCCATCTCTGTGTACAATGTTCTCCTGGTTCTGCTCCTTTCACTCTGCATCAGTTCCTGGAGGTCGTGCCAGTTCATGTGGAATTCTCTTGCTGCTGAGCTTTGTTACTAATATATAGAAATTGATTTATGTGGGTTATTTTGTATCCTGCGACTTTGCTAAAATTATTTCTACTAGTTGCTTAGTTGATTCTCTAAGTTTACTATCATATCATCTTCAAAGAGTGATCGTTCAGTTTCCACGGTGCCTACTTTTACTCCTTCAATTTTCTTTTGGTCTCTAATTGCTAAAGCTTGCATTTCTAGTACAATGTTAAACAATAGTGGTGTTTATGGGCATCCTTGCTTCACTCCTGGTCTTATGGGGAAGGCTTCTAACTTATCCTCATTGCAGGTGATACTTGTTGATGGCTTTAGGTATATACTATTTATTATTTTAAGGAAAGGTCCATTTATTCCTATGCTTTCTAGTGTTTTTAATAGGAACGGGTGTTGTATTTTATCAAAGGCTTTCTCTGAATCTATTGAGACAATCATGTGATCCCTATTAGTTTCATTAATGATATGGTCCATTATGCTGACGGTTTTCCTAATGTTAAACCAGCCTTGCATTCCTGGTATAAATCCCACCTGGTCATGGTGAATAATCCTTGGGCTAACTTGCTGTAGTCTTTATTTCATATTTTTGCATCGATGTTCATTAAGGAAATTGGTCTGTAGTTTTCTTTCTTTGTTTTTGGCCTGCCTGGCTTGGGTGTCAGCACTGTATTTGTGTCATAAAAACAATATGCTAGGAGTCCTTTCTTGCTTACTTTGCCAAATAATTTGCATAGTACTGGGATTAATTTTCTTTAAATATTTGATAGAATTCACTTGTGAATCCATCTGGCCCTGGGCAGTTTTTCTTAGGGAGTCCCTCCATGGTTTGTTTGATTTCTTTTTCTAAAATGGGATTATTTGAGTATTCTGTTTCCTCTTTTGTTAATCTGGGAAGTTAATATTTTTGTAAATATTCATTCATTTCACCTAGATTGGAGGTGAATCCACCCTTTTGATTTTTTTTGTAGTGGTAAATGACAGCCTGTGGAACAGAAAACGCACCCCCTTCCCCCAACAGCTATAGAAACTAACAATGCCCCACCCATCCACCCACCCAGCACCTGCTGAAACTGTGGAACAAAGAACTATGGCAGTGCCTGATTCTCCTGACCAAACACTGAAACTTCCCATTCCTTAACATGATGGGTCCAAGAAGAATGAATGGTCTGACTGCACTGCCTGCACTTTGCTAGGCACTTTACAATCCTAAACACCATCTAGCTGCACACACCTGCCCTGCGCCTCCCCCCCCCCCCCCCCGGAAAAACAGCCAGTGAGATTAATCCAAGTTGCCTTGTTTCCTACACTCCCCTCCTTCCCCAAACCTATGACTCTTTATCTCTACCCCCCCTTAACACAGGCGGGAATCTCACTAATCTTGTTGGAGTTGGGACCCCCTTGCTGATCCAGATAAGCCTTTCTGTATTGCCCTACTCTTGTCTCATTTGTCTCTTGGGTCAAAACTTTGTCAGTCATACTGACAGTAATCTATTTTCTTCTTTCCTTTTTAAAAAATAAAACAAACCAATATGCTCCCTATTTTATTTGCCCCCCCAATAAATCCAATTCCTAGTCTTATTTGTTAGTTCAATAGTTTTTACTTTAAATTTTATTAATTTCTCCTTTGATTTTTAGGAGTTCCAATTTAGTCTTTGATTGGGGATTTTTCATTTGTTCTTTTTCTAGTTTTAGTTGCATGCCCAATTCATTGATCTACTTTTTCTCAATTTTATTTCCATAATCATTCAGAGATTTAAAATTTTCCTGAAGTATTGTTTTGGGTATATCTAAATTTTGGTACAAATTTTGATGTGCTGTTTCCTTATTGTCATTATCTTTAATGAAATCAATGATTGTTTATATAATTTGTTATTTGACCCATCTGTTTTGAAGAATTAGATTATTTAGTTTCCAATTAATTTTTAATTTATTTTTCCATGAATCCTTATTGATTGTAATTTTTATTGCATTATGATCTGAAATGGATTCATTTATTATTTCTGCCTTTCTGCATTTGGTTGTGAAACTTTTATGCTCTCGTAAATGGTTGATTTTTGTGTATGTTCCATGTGCTGCTGAAACAAAGGTATATTCCTTTTTAATCCCATTCAGTTTTCTCCAGAAATCTATTAAATCCAACTTTTCTAAAATTTCATTCATTTCTTTTTTGGATTTATCTAGACCTGAAAGCAGAAACTTGAGGTCTTCCACTAGCATAGTTTTACTGTTTATTTCTTCCTTACACTCCTTTGAAATTTGGAGGCTATACCATTTGGTGCATGTATATATTAAGTACTGATATTACTTCATTGTCTATAGTGCCTTTTATCAAGATGCAATTTCTTTTTTATCTTTTTTAATTAGATCTATTTTTGCTTTAGCTTTGTTTGAGATCATGATTGCTACTCCTGCTTTTTAAAAAATGTCACTTGAAGCCCAATAGATTCTGTTTCATTCCCTTACTTTTTCTCAGTGTTTGTCTACCTGCCTCAAATGTGTTTCTTGTAAACAACATATTGTAGGACTCTGTTCTTTAATTTACTCTTCCATCTGCTTCCATTTTATGGGTGAGTTCATCCCATTTACATTCACAGTTATGCTTGCCATCTGTGTATTCCTCTACATCTTGTTTTCCCCTTTTGATCCAGGACTTTCTCCTTTTGCCTTGTTCATCTACACAAGTATTTTACTTTTAATCAGTCTCCCCCATTCCCACACCCTTATATTACTCCCACCACCACTCTTGGACTCTTCTATCCCAGGAACTCCACTACTAGGTGGTAGTGAACTGATGACTAGTTCCTTCCATTTGCTTCCCTGTAGCCCTAGGGCTCCGATGCCACATGAGATGCTATAGGTTTCCTGTCTTCTCTACCTGTGTGGAATGGCTCTGTCTGGCTTTGTTCCTATTCTGCAGCTTTGTTGTCTCCACCAGAGTCCTGGGCTGTGCCAAGACCTGCTGGTTCTAGCAGATGCTGTGCTGCCTGGGCTGTTCTCTTCTCTGATTCTAGTGAGATGTGCACTTGCAGTTTCCTTTGTTTTGAGGCAATTTATTTTATTTTCTGTGCTTGTAGAGGAATCAGGGGAGTGAAGAACCCTTTACTCTGGTGTCTTAGCTCCCAGAATACAATCAACAGCATTTCATTCCAATACAAGCTCATCACTGATCTACAGGGATCCTCCTGTTCGAGTTGGGGGCTGAAATCCCTAATTGAGGGGATAGATTGGAAAGAAGAAAGACTGGAGACCCCTTAGGAAGCTATTTTGCTGTTACAGGGGTTGCCGATGAAGACCTGATCCAGAATGGTGGAAATCTGAGTGTAGAGAAGGGAATGGGCAAGAGAGACCCAAAGCCAGCCAGCCAGCCAGAGTTCCAGGGAAGGCGGCAGACTTGGAGGGGCAGCATCTGAGACGAGGCTGGAGATGATGGCGTCACAGGCACAACTGGAACAGTTGCCTCTGGCCAGAAGCAGCTCTCATCATGTATCTTATGAGCCCAAAGGAGGGGGGAGTGCACAGGATATGTGTGAAAGGCAACAGTAACAGGTGGCGGCCATCAGGTAAATCCTATTTTCTCCCTCAAGGAGGAGACAGGAGGAACTGGGGTCAGTGTAGGAAACCAGAGGAGAGAAGGTTTAGACCTCCAGCATTAGGACAAAACCCGGCCATCAGAGCTCATCCAGGGCCTTGCCGGCATCTGTGAGCACCCATCTGAGCTCGGAGAGTTGCCCTGTGAGCATGGCCGACCACAACACGGTCCGCAGGACTATTCTGAAGCACAGGATGGAGCCGGGAAGGTGGACGCCGGGAAGTGTTCCGGATAGACTAGAGTTTTGTTCAGGACATGAAGACAAAGTTGACTCTGGAAATGAGTGGCTGGACCTGGATTAGGCAGGAGGATGGGACATGTGGCATGGGGAGTGCCTTCCTGGTCCCGCTGAAATGGGCCCTGCCTGGTCACAGTCCCGAGAGAGGCACATGCACACACAGCTGCCTCCAGTGCTGTCACGCAGAGGGCCTGCAAGAATCTTGCAGACTGTGCCAAGTCAAGAGAGTGACCTGGACTCTGCCCTACAGACCCATGGCAGGGCTGGGAACGTGGCCTCACAAAAGCTGGCTCTCCCCTCTGATGAGTCAGAGGGCCACATTGCAGTGGCACTGAGCTGAAGGTCCTGCCAATCCAGCCAGTGCTCATTGAGCACCTACTGTGTGCCAGGTGGTGTGCACTGTGGTTAGGAATATAATTCATGCAAAGACAATCCCTGCCCTCAAGGAGCTGGCAAGGAGAAGAGGGGGTGCATGGTGGGGTGTGCACTGAAAGCACTTGAAAGAGCGGGCAAGCTGGGAGCCCCATCTGTGCCCCTTGAAAGGATGGCATCGAGAGGAGCGTCAGCAGGGAGTGTTCTAGTTTAGAAGTCATCAGTTTACCCTGGAAGCAGCAGGTGCAGAGTGGAGTGAGCCGAACCCCAGATGGCCCTTTAGAAAGGAAGGCATTGGGAGGAGTTGGGTCTCCTGCCGTCCCCTTCTAGTCTTGGGCCTCCAGAGCTTCCGAAGTCCCTGATGTGTGTGCCACTTGTGCAGTGGCTTCCCGGTGTCCCTGGGGCTGTCTTGTCTCTACCCCAGAGCAGTCTGGGAAACGCCCTCCTTCCTTCCTATCTACCCCAGTTCAGAAGAGGGAGGTGCTCAGGGCTGCAGGAACTAAACTCCCGTCCTTAGCAGCCTCTCCTTTGAATTTATGAAATGTTTGCTTTGGGTGGGTGAAGCTGGAGTGGCCACAGGGCAAGTAGGGACACTGAGGAGAGCCGGAGCCTGTGTCCCCGGAGGCCCCCTTCAGGGAGGTCGGGAAGGTTCCCCGGGGGTGGGGGCCCTCCATGGTCTGAACTCCGCAGCCTTCTGGCATGGGAGCCCCCCAGAACCGTGGCTTGGCTCCAACATGTGGGACCTTCGGGCAGGGCTGCGGATTCCTGGGGGGCCTCCGGGAGGGCAGGTGTTGAGAGCAGCCAAAGGGGGGCTCCGTGTGGCGCCCGGAGGTCCCAGAGTCCCCCTCCTACTTGCTGAAGGCCCTGGGAGAGAAGCAGGGGACGGGCAGGGAGGGGAGCCAGCCTGAGGGGAGAGGCCCCCCCAGGACCCCAGGGTTCCCCACAGGTGTTTGTGCTGAGTGGCTAAAGCCTCTCGCTGACACTAGAGTCCTGGGGCTGCACAAGTGACTGGCGAGAAGCAAGGGCAGGCTGTGCCCCATCGCTACGGCCTCGTGGACTACCCGCGCTGGTGCCCCCATGTCCCCCCTTCCCTTGAGTCCGGGGCAAGGATAGAGCCTGAGTGGGAGGCCAGGAAGGGTCACGGATGCACTTTATTGCCAGGGGAGCCCCTGCCCAGCCGTGCCCACACGCTGGGAGCCTGGAGGGAGCCCAGGGGAAGCGGGTGGGGGGGGTGTCCCACAGGTTGAGCTGGGGCCTGGGGAAGAAGGAGGGGGTCAGCCATGCATCAGAGTGGCTTTGTGGGGACCCAGGGAGGCCTAGGGTGGGGGAGATACTCAGGGGGGCCTGGAGTACCAAATGGAGGCCTCCTTTGGGGGTGCTGCTGGGCAGCTGCTGAGGCTCGTGAAGGGGGGAGCAGGGTGGAGAGAGAGCAGAGCCCTGGGTTCAACAGCAGGATTTCTGGCCACAGGAGGTGGAGCAGCAGGAGGGTCTGCAGCAGGTGGGCCGGCAGATGAGGGACACAGAGGAGGTGGGGCAGCAGCAGGAGGGGGCACAGCAGCAGGAAGAAGAGGAGGTGGTGCAGCAGGTGGGTTTGCAGGAGAGAGGCACACAACAGGTGGCTGGTTTGCACACTGGCTGGCAGCAAGAGGGGCCACAGCAGCAGCAGGAGGAGGAGGTGGTGCAGCAGGTGGGTTTGCAGGAGAGAGGCACACAGCAGGTGGCTGGGCTGCATGCTGGCTGGCAGGTGAGAGACACACAGCAGGAAGGTTGGCAACAGGAGGGCACTGGGCAGCAGGAGGGGGCTGGGCAAGCTGAGGTCACACAGCAGCTGGGCTTGCAGCAGATGGGCTCACAGCAGCAGGACTGCACGGGGGCACAGGGACAGGCTTGGCAGCAGGAAGCCCCACAGCCAGTGGACTGGCAGCAGGAGGGGGCACAGACAGCTGGGCAGGGCTGGCAGGAGGCGGGCACACAGCAGACTGGTCGGCACACAAGGGTGAAGCAGGGGGTGGGCAGGCAGCATGGGGCTGGGCAGCAGGAAGGGCCGCTGCAGCCGCAGGGCTCACAGCAGCTCTCTGGGGAGTCATCCAGTTGCCAGGAGGAGCCCCTCAGGCACGAGCTGGGCATGCAGACATTGCTGCTGCGGCTCACATCACTGGAGCAGACGGAGTTGGCGGAGGCTGAGGGCAAGCAGGGCCCGGAGAAACAGCTGTGTGCCATGCTGGGAGCCTCTGGGTGGTGCTTTGGGCAGCGAAGGGTGAGAGCAGGGACTGAGTGTCTGTTGCAGGGAAGGGACTGAGCCTGTTTGGGAGGGGTTGGCAGGGGAGAGGGTGAGTGTGAGTGTGTGTGAGTGTGTGAAGGTCTCCTGGCTGGGGGGCCCTTTATACCCGCCTGCCAGGAGGATGTGCCAAGGGGCACCTGAGCCTTTTCCCCCCTGTTGTTGTTGCCTAACTGACGCACACAGACCTGTCATTAGGGATGGAGCCCTCGTGGCCCAGGAGGTGCCCATCAGCCACAAACAACCTCACTCAGGCCTCCATTTCCTCCCTTCAGGAAACTCCTGTTGCCAGTGCCTGGATAATCCAAAGTATCCCGGGGCAAAAAGGACAGCTGGGGCTAGGGGGGATGGAGGGTGCCCTGTGCAGAGACTGGTACACACTGGGGGGTTTCTGCAGAGGGAGAACACTCTCCTGGGGGATGAGGAAGGCCTCCTGTACAAAGTCCAAGCTCAGGCTTCCTATATCTGGGGGTCAGGATGGGCCACAGGGCTGCCTTCCCAGCATCCCCAGCAGCTGGGGAGACACAAGGTCCTGTCTGGTGGGCTGAAGGGGGATACGTTTCTCCGGCGGAGTCTGGCCAAAGAGGGCTGGCAGCTGCCCAGGGCAGAGGATCAGGGGCTGCCCCCATCTCAATCCGATTCCCCTGTACTGGGGGGTGGGGTTTGGGGGGTGGATCTTGACCAAAATGGATCCAATCCCAGCCAATCCTGGCCAGCCTTCCCCGTCCCAAGTTCATGGAGCATTGATCTGCTGGGACCCTTCTGGGTGGCTCAGAGCCCCTTCTCTGGCTCTGAAGTCCCTGCTCTTGGGGGAGGGGGGAAGAGGCACATAAGAGTGGAGAGCAGCGTGGGGGCCCCTTTCTTATCCTTGGGGATGGGCATGAGGACCTCATCTGGCCAGTGGGAATCTGAGTGCCAGGAGGGCAGTGGGCCAGACCACAGAGACAGACAGAGTCAGAAGTGAGGCCACAGTCTCCTGGAAGAGGGAGGAGGTGATGGGTCACAGCAACAATTGGAACGGGAGCCCCTGGCAAGAAGAAATAATGTCTGTTCTTTGTCTCAGTCACCCAAGGGAGGAGAGTGGGTGATGGAGTGAGTATAAGGCAGGGAACACATGAGAGCAAGAGGGAGACACAAGGCCTGGGGAGGGGAGAAGGCTTAGAGCAGCTGTCATTGGCCTTTGGAGAGTTATTGGAGGATTTTGTGGATTCCTTCAACCTCTGGTTTGCCCTCATGTTCAGGAATATCAGGGCAGTTTTCCTGGATAATTTCTTGTACTTTGATGTCCAGCATATGTTTTCGTCATGACTTTCAGGGACTCCGATAATTCTCAGGTCAGTGGTTTTTGCAATGAGATATTTCATATTTTCTTCTTTTGGTTTTGTTTTAATGTTTCTGGATGTCTTATGAAATTAGTAGCTATTATTTACGAAACTCTAATTTTTAAAGACTGGGTTTCTTCCATGACCTTTTGGTTCTCTTTTTTCATTGGTCCCTTCTATTTCTTGTTGACACTCTTTTCTTCATTTTTTCCCTTTTATTCAGTAGGGAGATTCTGACTTGAAGCTGCTTATTTCTTTAGTGTTTTTTTTTTTGTGTGTGTGTGTGGCTTTTTTTCCCATTTGGCCAATTTTGGTCTTTAAGCTGCTATTTTCTCTTTGCATTACTTTCGTTTTCTCCCTCTTCCTTGATTCTGTCTTATTTGATTTTTGAAATCCTTTTTTGAGTTTTTCCAGAGGTTTGAAGCAATTCCCAGATTTTTGGAGATTTTGCATGTGTTTGTTTGTATCTTATCATCCCTTCTTGGTTCTGTTCTTTGATCTTTTTCCCTGTAGATATTTTTGAGGGCAAAGAGGTGTTTTTTTCCCCTATTCTTTGCTCATTTTCCTGCCAGTGGACTAGGAAATCTGCATGTTGCTGAGCAATTCTGTCTTAGGTGCTGACTTTCAAGGTTTAATCTTGGGGCTGTCTTCTCGGCTTCTGGTGAGGCTTGAGGGCTCCCAGCTCTGGACCTCTGGACCTCATTGCATGGACCTGAGATGTTGAGGGGTGCATTTGAGGTGCATGTTTGTTGGTGTAGCTCAGGATGCGGGATCGTGAGGTTGTCTACATTCTGATTCTGAGTCTGGCACAGTAGGTAGGGTGGGATGGTCGGTCTGCACTATTCTGTGTGCATTTTTGCTTCTGGTTCCCCCTTGTTTTGTGGAATCCCCCTCTCCATGCTTCCCTTTCACGTTTTGTTCAGTCAGAGAGCCCCCTGGCTCGTCCTGCTTTGATGCCCCTTTTAAGGACTGGTTAGGAGGGCTATTCATAGAGGTTTCAGGCCTTCGCTGCCACTGAGGTGCCATCTTGGCTGCACCCCCAGAAGAGCTGTAGTGGGAGGATGGCAGCCCGAGGTCCCTGAGGGCACAGGCTGGCATCCATGATCTCACAGGTGGGATCACAGATGGCCGGCTTACTGGCATGGCCTCCTGCCTGTCTCCGGGATCTTGGTGAAGCCCAGGATGGGAGCAGAGAATGCTGAGGGCTTGAGCTCCTCTGCTTTGCCTCATGTTTTATTGAGCCCTAAGAGAAAAGCTGCTTCTGGAAGTGGGTGTTGGATGGGGCTTTGGCTTGTCCAGTGTGAGGGGGCCTTTGGGCTGCTTGGGCAGCAGGTGTGGAGAGTTGCCTGAATGAATCGTGTCCTGGTCCAGGCAGCACGTGGTAGGGTGCGACGTGTGGGAGCCCCTCAGTGGCTGTTGTTGTTGGTGCTTCAGTGGTTTTTGGTCTTGACTGGCTCTTCCTGACCCCATGAGCTGTTTCCTTGGCAAAGATCCTGGAGTGGTTTGCCATCTCCTTCTGCAGCTTATTTAACAGGGGAAGAGACTGAGGCAAACAGGGTGAAGTGACTTTCCCAGGGTCACACAGCTAGCTAGTAGGTGCCTGAGTCTGTATAGCAGTTCTGTTGTATTCCTGACTCTGTCCTTTATCCACTTCCCAGCCTAGGTGCCCCCTGGCTAGGTGTCCCTGGGCCCGGCCCCCAGAGAGGCAGACAGTGACAGGGCCTGAGCTGAGCAAGGCTTGCCAGTGCTGGCATTGGGCTGGTCTGCAGCAATCTGTGCTCCTCTGGTCACAGGGCCCCACTGCCCCAGGGTGCTAGTCCAGGAGGCTTCAGGAGAGTGACCTGGATCCTTTCCCTCCTCCCCACCTCAGGGCTGGGAACGTGGCCTCCACCCAAGCTTGTTGTCCTCTCTAATTAGGCAGAGCACTCCCAGCCAGCAAGATCAAGTGTAAGTGGAGGCTCGATGAACAAGCCAAGGGAAGCCCCAGGAACCAAGTAGGAGGCAGTGGAAGAGTTTAGCCCTCCGACTGCCAGCCTGGGACGACTGACGACCAACGAGCCCCGGAGGAGACCCCAACAGTGGGAGTGGATCATGTTGATTTCATGTGATTACACTGCATGGACCATCGCAGATGAGTCTAGAAAAGCTTTGGAAGCCTCCTCTGAAGTGATGCAAAGTGAGCAGAGCAGAACCAGGACAACCGAGTCTCCAGTCACAGAACCATTGCAAGGGGAGCACCTGGGAAGGGCTGGGCCATTATGGGAGCCCCAAAGCCCCCAATGCCCCCAAGGGGTCCAGGGGAAAAGCCAAGCACTCTCAGCAGCCAAGGCAGAGCTGGTGAGGCCGAGTGCAGATCGCAGTGTGCCATGTTCAGCGTGTTGCCTCCATGAGTGTTCCATTGGCCTCGGGCAGGAGAGAGGAAGGCAGAGAATGTGATCACCAAATTTCAGAAAAGAATCATCGGAAATTGTTTTTTCATGCAGTTGAAAAAAATACAGGAAGTTCAGGAAAATGATTACTCAGAGCACCACAATGCAGTGTCCACTGAGGGTGGGTCCTGCATGTCCACCCCAATCACTATTTAGTAACTACTGCGGCACTATGCTAAGTGTTAGGGACAGGATTAATTCAAAAGAAGCTGGTCTCTGCCCTCAAGGATCTCAATCTAATGGCAGGAGCCAATGTGTTTAGGGAGGTCTAGCACCTTGGGTGTGAGAGCTTGCCAAGCCCATGTCAGGGCTGCTCATCCTCCTTTGGTCTCCACCTGGCCCCCTGCTCTCACCCATGGCTCCAAGAAGTGTAACAGCTGAGCCCAGTGGACCATCTCGGCAGACCTGTTAAACCAGAGAGAGTAACCATTGGACTCCCAAGCCCTCAGTGGGTTAGGAGGGTGGCTGGCTCCACCATGGAGCAGAACACAGAAATGGAAAACTTTCCCAAGCTGACCCCTTCCTACTTTTCCATCCTCTTTCCATCTTCCTTCTTTTATAACTTTCTGTTTCAGCCAGACTCATACTTACTTTTCCTCATATGTCCCATCTCCTCCCTCAGTGTCTTTGTCCAGAATTGGCTGGGCTTTGGTTGTATGGAGGACTTTATTTTATTTTTAAAATTTATTTTTTAAATTTCAAATATTTTTCCCTGGTTAAATGGTTCATGTTGTCTCCCTCCCCTCTTCCCTCCCCCTTTCCAGAGCTGACAAGTAATTCTATGGGGTTATACATGTATTTCCATATTATTCACATTTGTAATAAAGTCATCTTTTAAAAACCAAACCCCCAAGTCATATCTCCATAGAACCATGTAAGCAATCATGTGGTGTTTTTGCTCCTGCCTTTCTACTCCCACAGTTCTTTCTTTCTTTCCATGCGGATATCATGTTTCATGAAACTCTCTTGGGATTGTCCTGGATCATTGCATTGCTATTATTAGGAAAGTCAGTTACATTTGATCATGCTACAGCGTATCAGTTTCTGTATATGACATTCTCCTGGTTCTGCTCTTTTTGCTCTGCCTCAGTTCATGGAGGTCTTTTCCGTTTATCTAGAAATCAAGCCGTTCATCATTCTTTACAGTACAATAGTATTCCACCCCCATCATATACCACAATTTGTTCAACCATTCCCTAATTGAGGGACACCCCCAATTTTCCATTTTTTGTCACTACAAAGAGTGAGGCTATAAATATTTATGTATAACCCTTTTTTTACTCCCTCTTTGGGGTGCAAACCTAGTGGCGGTATAACTGGATCAACAGTCATACAGTCTTTTAAAGCCCTTTGAGTATAATTCCAAATTACCTCCCAGAATGATTTTTATCAATTCACAAATCAACCAGCAATGCATTCATGTCCCAGTGTTGGCACATCCCTTTGTGGGAGGTTTTTAGAGGCTCCTTGGATACTGGGCATACAAATACTGTCTACAAGGAGCATCTCTTTAGATTTTTCCTTCTGTGTCATGACTGCTCTGGTGTGAATCAGGCCTTCCAACATGGCCATTCCTGCTTGTGTATCTTGGTGCCCTGTTGGACTGTCCTTTGGGTTGTCAGGAAGAGGGCAGCAGTGGTTGTGGTCATGTATTTTAAGGAAAATAAGAGGTCCTTAATGACTTTTCTAGTAGGCGAGGGAGGGCTGGCAGGGGATTGATACCAGTCCCTGAGTCACCCAGAGTTCTATTTGAGAGATGAATGCCAGGCTGAGATCCTGTGAAGACTGGATTTAGCTCTTCCCTGATTGTAACAATGAAGGTACTTAGCTCTGCCTTGATTGGGAAGATTGAATGGTGATCCTCTGTCTATTTGGTGATTTAATCCCCAGAAATGTAAGCACAGTGCTTGAAGTTGAGTGGGAAGGTCTGATCACCAAAGGTATAAGCATCCCACTGATGTGAAGTGGGAGGTCTGTGACCCGAGTGCGATAGTGCCTAAAGAATTAGAATGGACCAACTGCCTTCTGGGCAGTCCTAGAGCACAGCATCTGCTGTGACTGGTAGACCTGGAATTAGCTGAAGGGACACACGAGAAAAGCTCTTTAAAAGGAAGAGAGGAGAGCCTGAATATCTCACTTCTCCAGCTTCCTCTGAGCCAGGCCTAAGGCCCCAGCCAGGGGAAGGAGTCTCAAGACTCTGGGCCTTTTCCAGAGGCTGATGCCTACAGAAAAGCCAAGGAAAGGAAGGCAGCTCAATCAGCAGATTCTTTATCAGCCTCAACTCCAGTAGAACTGCTCCTTACTGGAGGCTCCACTCCCAGTGTGTCTCCTTCAGACTCCCAGAAGAACTTCATTCAGGCCTCTGGCTCTTTAGATCAGGTCTAACGGGGGAGGGGGGGCACACCTTCCCACTCAACTTGAAGCACTGGGTTGGCACTGTTGGGGATTACATCACCAAACAGACAGAGGATCACCATTCAATCTTCCCAATCGAGGCACAGCCAAATCCAGTCTTCACAATCCTCAGTGCCTGCCCAGGGCCGGACCCGACTCACTGTGCCAGGCCCAGCCTGGGCATCTCTGCTTTGTCCATATCTTGGTTGTGGTCAGGAGGAGGAAGAAAGCGTCCCGAGCAGGAGAAGGTCTGCTGGCCACTCTCAGCATCCCGGTTACACCCTCACTGTTTGCCCTCAGACTGAGGGAGCCTCCTGAGGTGTGGCTCGAGCCCAGGGATGGGTGTGCTGAGGCCCAGGGAGGCCCTTCCCCAGAGCCGGGTGCGGGGACACAGGGCAGCCTCACTCAGCGCATGCAGAGGCTCTCCTGGGAGGGAGCCACCTTTGGCCATCCTGTGCAGCTGGGTGCAGGGCAGGGCTCTGGGGGAGGGAGTGCTGGCTGCGTGTCACGGGGGTGTGTGTGCTTGGGTGGGGGTCAGCTCGCATGCTGTCCTGTGGCCTCTGGAGCTCCTGGGCAGGCCTGTGCGGTACTTGTGCCCCTCATTGGCCCCTCCCCAGCCCGGTAGTCCTGGGACGAGAAAAGAGCCTGAGTGGAGGCCAGGAAGGCTCAAGGATTCACTTTATTGCCAGGGGAGCCCCTGCAGAGCTGTGCCCAAATGCTGGGAGCCAGGAGGGAGCCAGTGGGCAGCGGGCAGGGGGGGCATCCCGAAGGCTGAGCCGGGGTCTGGCGAAGCAGGAGGGGGTCAGCCATGTGTCAGAGAGGCTTTGTGGGGGCCCAGGAAGGCCTGGGGTGGGGGAGGTGCTCAGAGGGCCTGGAGGGCCGAAAGGAGGACTACTGTGGGGGTGCTGCTGGGCAGCTGCTGAGGCTCGTGAAGGGGGGGGGCAAGGTATAGAGAGAGCAGAGCCCTGGGTTCAACAGCAGGATTTCTGGCCACAGGAGGTGGAGCAGCAGGAGGGTCTGCAGCAGGTGGGCCGGCAGATAAGGGACACAGAGGAGGTGGGGTGGCAGCAGGAGGGGGCACAGCAGCAGGAGGAGGAAGAGGTGGTGCAGCAGGTGGGTTTGCAAGAGAGAGGCACAGAGCAGGTGGCTGGTTTGCACACTGGCTGACAGCAAGAGGGGCCACAGCAGCAGGAGGAGGAAGAGGTGGTGCAGCAGGTGGGTTTGCAGGAGAGAGGCACACAGCAGGTGGCTGGGCTGCATGCTGGCTGGCAGGTGAGGGACACACAGCATGGAGGCCAGCAGCAGGAGGGCACTGGGCAGAAGGTCGGGGCTGGGCAGACAGAGGTCACACAGCAGCTGGGCTTGCAGCACACAGGCAGGGAGATGCAGCAGCTGGGCTTGCAGCAGATGGGCTCACAGCAGCAGGACTGCACAGGTGCACAGGGACAGGTTTGGCAGCAGGAAGCCCCACAGCCAGTGGACTGGCAGCAGGAGGGGACACAGACAGCTGGGCAGGGCTGGCAGGAGGCGGGCACGCAGCAGACTGGTCGGCACAAGAGGGTGAGGCAGGAGGCGGGAGGGCAACTCGGGGCTGGGCAGCAGGAAGGGCTGCAGCCACCACAGGGCTCACAGCAGCTCTCTGGGCAGTCGTCCAGCTGCCAGGAGGCACCCTCTGGGCATGAGCTGGGCAAGCAGATGTTGCTGCTGCGACTCACATCACTGGAGCAGTCGGAGGCCGAGGGCATGCAGGGTCTGGAGAAATAGCCGTGTGACATACTGGGAGCCACTGGGTTGGGGCTTTTGGCAGCCAAGGGGTAGAGCAGGGGCTGAGTGCCTGGTGCAGGGAAGGGACTGAGCCTGGCTTGGAGGGGCTGGCAGGGGAGAGGGTGAGTATGAGAGAGTGAAGGTGCAGGGGCTATGTGTGATACTCTCCTGGCCAGGGAGCGTTTTATAGCTGCCTGCCAGGAAGATGTGCCAAAGGGCACCTGAGTCTTCTTCCCTGTTGTTGTCTATCCAGAGACTGTCATTAGGGATGTTGCACTCGTGGCCCAGGAGGTGCCCATTGGACACAAACAGCCTCACTTGGGCCTGCATTTCCTCTTTTTTGTCAATATCTGAGAAGCGTCTTCTCCCCACCAGACCCAGGGCTCAGTCCTGATGATGCAGGGACCAAAGGGAAAGGTGGGAGGCAGAGGGAGACCTGTGCAGAGAGAAGCCCATGCAGGGAGATTTCAGGAGAGGGAGAAGTCGGCCAGGTGGGATCAGGAAGGCTTCTGGTACTAGATCCCAGATCAGAATTCTCTGTGTGGGGAGTCAGGATTGGCTGCATTCCCAGTATCCCCCACAGCTTGGGGAGACACAGAATGTCATGATGCTGTGGCTGATAGGTTGTCCACTCTGGCCAAAAGGTATGATTTAGCATTTGTTTTTTCCTCTGGGGAAAAAGTAAGTAGATTTTGTATTTTGAAATAATATCCTATTTTTCCTATTTACACATAAAAACATTGTAAACTTGAAAAAATTTAGCTCCAAAGTCTCTCCCCCTTTGAAATAAAGCAGTCTAATAGAGATTTTTCATGTGCAACCGCAGAAAAATTTTCCATATTATTCATTGTATGGAAGAGAATTCAAACAAAAATTGGCACAGAAGAAAGTTATATATAGCACGTTTGTGACTGCATTTAGACTCCCTCAGTTCTTTCCCTGGAGGCAGAAGGTGTCCAGTGCTCCCCTGGCTCTGCTCACTTCGTTTTGCATCAGTTCATGGAAGTCTTTCATTTTTTTTTCTGAAATCCTTCTGGTCGTCATTTCTTCCCCCACACCTCCCCAGCCCATATTGATAATTGTGCCAGGGTGATCGTTTAGAGTCTCCATCCCCAATCATATCCCCATCGACCCATATGATCAAGGAGGTGTTTTTCTTCTGTGTTTCTGCTCCCACAGTTCTTCCTCTGGATGTGGATACATTCTTTCATACAAGTCCTTAGAATTGTCCTGGCTCATTGCACTGCTGCTAGTAAAGTCAGTTACATTTGATCCTTCTACAATGTATCAGTCTCTGTGTACAATGTCCTCCTGGTTCTGCTCCTCTCACTCTGCACCAGTTCCTGGAGGTCGTTCCTGTTCACATGGAATCCCTCCAGTTCCTTATTTCTAGCTCATCACTTCTGATGGCACAGCATTGTCCAATCAATGGGCATTGCTCCTTTCCCAATTCTTTACCACTACAAAAAAGAGTTTCTAGAAACGTTTTTGAACAAATAGATCTTTTCCTTGTTTTTTTTTGTGTGTGTGTGTGTGGGGGGGTGGTGGTGGGTGGGAGAGAATGTCTTTGGGATACAAACTCAGTAGAGGAATTACAGGAAGAAAGGGTATGAACAGCAGTGGTGACTATTTCATTAAAAAATTAATGGAGAATGCATCTCCAGGGATGCTCATGTATGTGCTGGGGGCCCAATTTCTGATTCTGAAATCCATGGTCTAGGCAGTGATGGCAAATATTTTAGAGACCAAGTGCCGGACAATCAGGAATGACCCAGCCAAGATCAATATCGATAAATTTGTGAGTACAGCCATGACCGTCTCCAGGGTCATTCTGAAATATAGGATGGGAGCAGAGAAGGCTGATGGATGGTCTAGTTTATTAGGTCTTGAAGGAAGTCAGTTCTGGAAATGCGTGTCTGGGGCCTTGGTAGGCAGGGGCACAGGGCATGGGGTCATGCCGAGCACCCACGGGAATCTCTTTTTCTTCTCTCTGGAGCTGAGTGCACCAACGGGCTACTCCAAGAAGCTAGATGAGAAGTTGCCTGAATTCTCTCCTAGAAGCCCAGAGCAGGGCTGGGATCTTGGCTCAGTAAAAGCTCAATGAAAACGAGCTCAACCAAAAACTTGCCTCTCCTTAGTGAAAGCAGCCTGCTGCAGTTCCAGTGAGCTGAAGGTTGTGCCAGTGCTGCCATACTGTGTGCCAGGCACTGTGGTTAGCCCTAGGAAGAGAATGAATACACAAAGAAAGAGCATCCCTGCTATGGAGGAGCTCTTAAGGCAGGCAGAGGAGGGTGTGTGTGGAGAGCAGGGAGTCCTTGGTGGGGTGAGAACTTGCTTTTTGGAGTTGAGCCCAGGCAGAGCCCAGACAGAGCAAGTTGGGGGAGCTGAGAGGCCAGTCTGCCTTTTAGAAAGGAAGGCATTGGGAGGAGTCTGATGGCCTGCCTTCAGCCCTCTAATCTGGGGCACCGAAGCATAAGAAGGCCCAGGGGGCCCAAGTGTTCAGCCCCTTCGAGGTGTCCCTGGGATTGTCCAGGGCCTCTTAAACGATGGCATCTCCCACAGAATGGAGGAGGAAACACCATCCTTCTCCCCTCCTGTACCTGCCACCACCCGGGCTTCAGAAAAGAGGCACCCAGTGCTTTGTAGAAGTGTCTCCTTTGAATTTATTATGTTTGCGTTGGGGACACCCCTGGGGTGGGTGAAGCTGGAGTGGCCACGGGGCAAGGGGGGCCTCTGAGGAGAGCCAGAGCCTGTGTCCCCGGAGTCCTCCTCAGGGAGGTTGGGAAGATTCCCTGGGGGTGGAGGGCCCTCCGGGGTCTGGTGAGGCCCAGATGATGTCTGACAATGGCAAAGTGGCCTCCACAGCCTGCTGGCATGGGAGCCCCCCAGAACCATGGCTTGACTCCAACAGGTGGGATGGGCGTGACGCCCCTGCTCAGGCCCAAGAGGCTGTGCCCGCGGCGACCCGAGCTGGCAATGTTCCAGGCTTATTTGTGCTCAGCAGCAGGAGGGTCTGCAGACCAGGGAGGTGCAGGAAGCTGGCTGGCAGCAGGAGGCCTGGCAGGAGGGCACCCCACAGACTATCGGCTTGCAGCAGACGGGCACACACAGAGCGGGCTTGCAGCAGACGGGCACAGAGCAGGCTGACTGGCAGGGGCTGGACACACAGCAAGCAGAGCTGCAGGGAGCAGCCTGGCCGCAGGAGGCCTGGCAGGGGCTGGACACACAGCAGGAGGGTGAGCAGCTGCCACCCCCACAGACTGCCTGGCAGCTGGGCACCACAGGGCACAGTGGGCGGCACAGCAGGGTCACACAGCAGGCCGGGCGGCAGCAGGGAAGGGCACAGCAGACAGGCTTGCAGCACAGGGGCACGGAGCAGGGAGCCTGGCAGCCAGTGGAGCAGCTGGTGTGGCACATGGTGACTGGGTGGGGGGCCTTTCAGGAGAGGAGCAGAGGAAGAGGAGGAGGAGGATCTGGGTTTGGACAGCTTCTTCGGCTTGGATGAAGGCTTTTATAGGCCTCTGCACAGTGTGTCTGTTCCTGTTGTTGTTGTTGTTGATGGTGGTGGCAGTATAGTGTGTATGTGTGTGTGAGTGTGTGTATGTGAATGTGTGTTTATGAGAGTGTGTGTGTTTATGTGAGTGTGTGAGTGTGTATATGTCAGCGTGTGAGTGTGTTTTTGAGTGTGAGTGAGTGTGTGAGTGTGCATGTGTGTCAGTGCATGAGTGTGTGTGAGTATGAATGTGTCTGTGTGAGAGTGTGTGTGAGTGTGTGTTTGAGTGTGAGTGTATTTGAGTGTTTGTGAGTGTTTGTGTGAGTGTGCGAGTGGGTGTATGTAAGTGTGCGTGTGTCTAAGTTCTTGAGTGTGTGAGTGTGAATGTGACAGTGCATGAGTGTGTGAATATGAATGTCTGTGTGTGACTCTGTGTGTTTGAGTGTGAGTATGTGTGTGAGTGTGAGTGTGTGTGTGAATGTGTCAGTGTGTGTCAGTGAGTGTGTGTGTTGTGTTAGTGTGTGTTTATGTGAGTGTGTGAGTGTGTATATGTGAGCGTGTGAGTGTGTTTTTGAGTGTGAGTGAGTGTGTGATTGTGCATGTGTGTCAGTGCATGAGTGTGTGTGAGTATGAATGTGTCTGTGTGTGAGTGTGTGTGTGAGTGTGAGTGTGTGTGTGAGTGTGAGTGTGTGTGTGTCTACAGATCAAACTGTGGCTGTTTTCCTTCTTGTTTCTCCTGCCCATCCCTCGCCCAAAGCACTCATTAAGCTTCCTTGAGGTCCTTGTCCAGTGTTTTTTAGAGCCCCCAAAGTGTTCTTTGGGGCCCTGACCCCGATTTGGCCTTGTCAGGGTCCTCGGGCTCCCTTGTCTCTACAGCTTCCCTTTGAGGGAAATCGTCCAAGCGGGAAGCCTTCAGTGGCTCTGGGTCACCCCAAGACCGCCCAGAGTCAATACTTACTGGACCCGCCATCCACAATCCGGCCAGCCTCATGATGCCTCCCCAAGGGAACCGCAGAGTGAGGGCAGTGGGGAACCTTGCCCTGTGGAGAAGGGCATGGCCACTCCTTGGAGGACGTCCTATCACCCCATTGTTTGCGGAGAGAGAGCTAGCACTAGGTTTAGGGCTTTGCCCTTCCTCCTAACAAGCAGTACTCTTTGTAGCTTGGGAGAGCCCCAGGTGACTTCCTGAGAGTTCTGTGTCCAATCTTCAGCTGCCCAGAGGCCCAATGGGCTCGGGGCTGCCCAGGTTTCCCTCAGGCATCATCGTGTGGCTCCAGTAACCCCCATGGCCCGCGGGTGGGCTCTGATGATTTCCTAAGACTTCCCAACGTGACCCACATGTCCATCTCCAAGATGTCTCCGTGTTTCTCCTGCTCGTGCTCTTGGTGAGGACGGACAAGACGCCTCCTCTCTCTTCGGTCTGCTATTCCTTCACATCCTTCATGACAGCTCTCGTGTCCTCCCCAAGGATTGTCCGGAGAAATTGGTAGATCCTCAAAGGATAGGAAGAGGCCGGGTTTAGTTTTCAATCATTTTTATTTCCAAACTTTATTAACACATCTCCACAGACATTTTCTGAACGTTTACGATCCAGATTGTCTCCCTCACTTCTTCCCTCCCCTCTGCTGGAGCTGGCAAGCAATTCAATCTGAGTCTTACATGCATTCCACTGCAAACCCATTTCCAAATCATTCATTTTTGTAAGCAAATAATCTCCTAAAACCAAACCCCACATGCGATCCCCAAATGAACGAGTGATAAACCACCTTCTTATCTTCATTCCTATTGCAAGAGTTCTTCCTCTGGAGGTGGACAGCCTCCCGTTCAGAAATCCCTCCCAACTGTCCTGGATCATTGTATTGCGGAGAGTGGCAAAGTCAGTTACATTTGATCGTTCCACGCCATTGCTGTTCGTATGTACCGTGTTCTCCTGGTTCTGCTTATTTCACTGTGCATCAGTCCCGAGAGCTCTTTCCAAGCCCTTTCTGAAATCATCCTCTTCATCATTCCCTATGGCACAAAGTTTTCCTTCACCATCCTATACCTCAGTTTCTTCAACCATTCCCCAACTCATGGACATCCCTTTAGCTTCTAATTCTTTGCCACCACAAAAGGAGCAGCTGGAAAGATTTTTGTACAAGTAGGCCCTTTCCTGTCTTTCAAATCTCTCTTGGATACAGACCCCAAAGCAGGACTGATGGATTTTACACTCTTTTTTAGTTCTTTGGTCATCCTTCCAAATTGCCATCCAGAATGGTTGCATCAGTTCACAAGTCTACCAGCAATGCACTGGTATTTGAGCTTTGCTGCATTCCTTCCAAAATTTATCTCTTTCTTTTCCTGCCATATTGGCCATTTGGGTACTTAGTTCTCTGTATATTTTAGAAATGAGTCCTCTCTCAGGGGAATTTGTTATAAAAATGTCCCCATTTGTTCTTTCCCTTCCAATCTTGGTTGCATTGGTTTTGTTTGTACAGACCTTTTTAAATTTAATGCAATCAAAATTATTTATTTTACATCTTGTAATGTTCTCTATCTCTTGTTTGCTCATAAATTCTTCCCTTCTCCACAGATCTGACAGGTAAACTATTCTGTGTTCTCCTAAGTTACTCACAATATCACTCTTTATGTTTAAATTGTGTACCTATTTTAACCTTATCTTGATATAGAGTATAAGCTATGGATCTAAATCTAGTTTTTGCTGTACGGTTTCCCACTTTACCAACAATTTTTGTCAAATACTGAGTTCTTATTGCAAAATCTGGGATTTGGGGGTCTATCAAACACTAGATTGCTGAGGTCATTCACCCCAAGGCTATTCCATTGATCCACTATTCTATTTCTTAGTCAGTACCCGATTTCTTTGATGATTACTGCTTTATAGTACAGTTTAAGATCTGGTACTGCTAGGCCAGCATTCTTGACTTTTTTTTTTCAATATTCCTGATCCTTCGTTCTTTCAGATAAATTTTGTTTTACTTTTTTCTAGTTCCGTTGAACAGTTTTTTGCTAGTTTGATTGGTTATAGCACTGAATAAGTAAAGAAATTCATTTAGGTAGAATTGTCATTTTAATATTAAATATTAGACCAGTTTTGCATTCCTGGTATAAATCCCACCTGGTCATGGTGTATAATTGTTGGTGGCATATTGCTATGGTCTTTTTGCTAGTATTTTATTTATGATTTTTGCATCAATGTTCATTAAGGAAATTGGTCTGTACTTTTCCTTCTGTTTTTGATTTTCCCGGCTTGGGTATCAGCATCATATTTGTGCCATAAAGTGAATATGGTAGGATTTCCTCTTTGCTTATTTGATATTTGCGAAATATTTTGTATTGTATTTGGATTAATTGTTCTTTCAGGGTTTGATAGAATTCACTTGTGAATCCATCTGGCTCTGGGGACTTTTTCTAAGGGAGTTCATTGATGGTTTGTTCAATTTTTTTTTCTGAGATGGGATTATTTAAATCTATTTTCTCTTTTATTTTAATCTGGGGATTTATTTTTTTGTTACTTTTTGTTACCTTTTTGTTACCTTTTACCGAGTGTATCAGATTTATTGTCTTATAAGTGATCAAAATTGCTCCTAATGATTGCTTTAATTTCCTTTTCTTTGGAGGTGAAATCACCATTTACATTTTTGATCCTGGAAGTTTGTTCTTTTTTAAAAATCAAGTTAAGCAATGCTACACGTATTTGATTTTGTTATTGATCCATCTCCTAGTCTTATTTATTTGTTCAACAGTTCTTTCACTTTCAATTTTATTAAATTCTCCTTTGATTTTAAGAGTTTTCAATTCAGTCCTTAATTGGGGAATTTTAATTTACTCTTTTTCTAGTTATTTATTATTTGTATGCCCAATTCATTGATCTGCTTTCTGTCTATTTTTTAGATATAAGCATTCAGGAATATAAACTTTCCCCTGGGCACTGCTTTGGCTGTATCCCATAAGTTTTGATATTTTGTCTTCTCATTATCATCCTCTTCAATGAAATCAGTGATTTATTTGGTGATTTTTTCTTTGAGCTGCCCATTTTGAAGAGTGAGAGTATGTAGTTTCCAATCAGTTTTTAAATTGTCTTTCCATGGACCTTTACTGATTGTAATTTTTGTTTGGCCATCCCGTGTGGGTGGGTGCAGGGCCCGGTTCTGGGGAAGGGAGTGTTGACTGTGTGTGCAGGGGAGGGTGCATGTGCTTGAGGTGGGGGTCAGCTCTCGTGCTGTCCCATGGCCTCCTGTGCTGCAGAGCAGTGCTGTGTGGTACTTGTAAGCCCCTATCACCCCCTCCCTAGCCCAATGGTCCCAGGACAAGGAAGGAGCCTGAGAGAGAGGCCTGGAAAGGTCAAGGATACACTTTATTGCCAGGGGAGCTCCTGCCTGGCAGTGCCCACACTCTGGTTGCCTGGAGGGAGTCTGTGAGCAGCAGTCGGGGGGTGCATACTGCAAGCTGACGTGGAGTCCTGGGGAAGCAGGAGGGGGTCAGCCATGCATCTGAGGAGCTTTGTGGGGACTCAGGGAGGCCTGGGGTGGGAGGATGTTTGGGGGGTGCCTGGAGGGCCAAATGGAGGCCTCCTTTGTGAGTACTGCTGGGCAGCTGCTGAGGCTCGTGAAGGGGGTAGCAGGGTGGAGAGAGAGCAGAGCCCTGGCTTCAACAGCAGGATTTCTGGCCACAGGAGGTGGAGCAGCAGGAGGGTCTGCAGCAGGTGGGCCGGCAGATGAGGGACACAGAGGAGGTGGGCCGGCAGCAGGATGGGGCACAGCAGCAGGAAGGACCACAGCAGCAGGAGGTGGAAGAGGTGGTGCAACAGGTGGGTTTGCAGGAGAGAGGCACACAGCAGGTGGCTGGGCTACACACTAGTCGACAGCTCAGGGGCATGGAGCAAGCAGGCTGACAGCAGGGAGGCTGGCAGCAGGAGGGCACTGGGCTGCAAGAGAGGACTGGGCAGGCAGAGGTCACACAGCAGCTGGGTTTGCAGCACACAGGCAGGGAGATGCAGCAGCTGGGCTTGCAGCACATGGGCACACAGCAGCAGGACTGTATGGGGGCACTGGGACAGGTTTGGCAGCAGGAAACTCCACAGCCAGTGGACTGGCAGCAGGAGGGGGCACAGACAGCTGGGCAGGGCTGGCAGGAGGCGGGCACACAGCAGACTGGTCGGCACACGAGGGTGAGGCAGGAGGCAGGAGGGCAGCATGGGGCTGGGCAGCAGGAGGGTCCGCTGCAGCCGCAGGGCTCACAGCAGCTCTCTGGGCAGTCGTCCAGTTGCCAGGAGGAGCCCCCCAGGCACGAGCTGGGCATGCAGACGTTGCTGCTGCGGCTCACATCACTGGAGCAGACGGAGTTGGCGGAGGCTGAGGGCAAGCAGGGCCCGGAGAAACAGCTGTGTGCCATGCTGGGAGCCTCTGGGTGGTGCTTTGGGCAGGGAAGGGGGAGAGCAGGGGCTGAGTGTCTGTTGCAGGGAAGGGACTGAGCCTGTCTGGGAGGGGCTGGCAGGGGAGAGGGTGAGTATCAGAGTGTGTGAATGTATGTGAGTATGAGTGTGAGTTAGAGAGTGTGAGTGAGTGTGTGAAGGTCTGGCCGGGGGGGCCCTTTATACCCGCCTGCCAGGAGGATGTGCCAAGGGGCACCTGAGTCTTCTTCCGTGTTGTTGTCTTACTGGCCTTCAGACCCATCATTAGGGATGGAGCCCTTGTGGCCCAGTAGGTGCCCGTCATCCATAAACAGCCTCACTCGGGCCTCCACTTCCTCACTTCAGGAAACTTCTGTTGCTCTCTCTGGGCTAGTCCGGAGCATCCTGGGGCAAAAGGGACAGCTGGCAATGAGGGGGAAGGAGGGTGCCCTGTGTAGAGACAGGCACACCCTGGGGGGTTTCCAGGGAGGGAGAACACCCCCTCCCCCAGCGGTACAAGGAAGGCCTCCTGTACAAGGTCTAAGCTAATGATTCCTACAGCTGAGAGTAAGGATGGGCCACAGGGCTGCCTTCCCAGCATCCCCAGCAGCTGGGGAGACACAAGGTCCTGTCTGGTGGGCAGCAGGGGGCCCCTCTGGGCATGACACAATGTTTCTCCAGAGCAGTCTGGCCAAAGAGGGCTGGCAGCTGCCCAGGGCAGAGGATCAGGGGCTGCCCCCATCTCAATCCGATTCCCCTGTACTGGGGGTGGGGTTTGGGGGGGTGGATCTTGACCAAAATGGATCCAATCCCAGCCAATCCTGGCCAGCCTTCCCAGTCCCAAGTGCATGGAGCATTGATCTGCTGGGACCCTTCTGGGTGGCTCAGAGCCCCTTCTCTGGCTCTGAAGTCCCAGCTCTTGGGGGAGGGGGGAAGAGGCACATAAGAGTGGAGAGCAGCTTGGGGGCCCCTTTCTTATCCTTGGGGATGGGCATGAGGACCTCATCTGGCCAGTGGGAATCTGAGTGCCAGGAGGGCAGTGGGCCAGACCACAGAGACAGACAGAGTCAGAAGTGAGGCCACAGTCTCCTGGAAGAGGGAGGAGGTGATGGGTCACAGCAACAATTGGAACGGGAGCCCCTGGCAAGGAGAAATAATGTCTTTTCTTTGTCTCAGTCACCCAAGGGAGGAGAGTGGGTGATGGAGTGAGTATAAGGCAGAGAACACATGAGAGCAAGAGGGAGACACAAGGCCTGGGGAGGGGAGAAGGCTTAGAGCAGCTGTCATTGGCCTTTGGAGAGTTATTGCAGGATTCTGTGGATTCTTTCAACCTCTGGTTTGCCCTCATGTTCAGGAATATCAGGGCAGTTTTCCTGGACAATTTCTTGTACTTTGATGTCCAGCATATGTTTTGGTCATGACTGTCAGGGACTCTGATAATTCTCAGGTCAGTGGTTTTTGCAAGGAGATATTTCATATTTTCTTCTCCTTTTGATTTTGTTTTAATGTTTCTTGATGTCTCGTGAATTTATTAGCTATTTTTTGCCAAACTCTAATTTTTAAGGACTGGGTTTTTTTCCATGACCTTTTGGTTCTTTTTTTCCATTGGTCCCTTCTACTATTTCTTGTTGACACTGTTTTCTTCATTTTTTGCCCCCTTTTCCAATAGGGAGATTCTGATGTGAAGCTGCTCATTTCTTTAGTGGTTTGTGTGTGTGTGTGTGTGTGTGTGTGTGTGTGTGTGTGTGTGTGTGTGTGTGTGTGTGTGTGTATGTGTGTGTGTGTGTGTGTGTGCTCGCGTGCACGGACTCGCAGGTGCCTTTTTTCCATTTGGCCATTTTTGGTCTTTAAGCTGCTATTTTCTCTTTGCTTTACTTTCCTTTTCTCCCTCTTCCTTGATTCTGTCTTATTTGATTTTTGCAATCCTTTTTGAGTTTTTCCAGAGGTTTGAAGCAATTCCCAGATCTTTGGAGATTTTGCATTTACTTGTTTGTATCTTACCATCTCTTCTTGGTTCTCTTCTTTGATCTTTTTACCTGTAGACATTTTTGAGGGCCAAAAGGTGTCTTTATTTCCTGTTCTTTGCTCATTTTCCTGTCAGTGGACTGGGAAATCTGCATGTTGCTGAGCAATTCTGTCTTAGGTGTTGGCTCCCAAGGTTTTGTGTTGGGGCTGTCTTCCCGGCTTCTGGTTAGGCTTGAGGGCTCCCAGTTTTGGAGCTCTGGACCTCATTGCCTGGGCCTGAGACATTGAGGGGTGCATGTGAGGTGCACATTGTTGCAGTGTAGCCCAGTGCTGAGGGGTGGGCCAGTCTCCCACAGAGGATGGGACCTTGGAGTTGGCATGGTGTCGGTGAAATGATGGATGGTTTCCAGGTTTCACAGGATAAACTGCTCTGCCTTGGCTGAAGCCTGCCTTTATTTTATTCCTTCATGATCACACATCTGCTTGGCACACAGTTTCATTCTCAACATACATGTTTCCACGGAACCTAACAACAGACAGGAAGCCTAGGGAGATAGTCAATGAAACACTTTTGCTAAGTCTAGAATCATCCTGACCCAGGTATAGGTTTGGGAATCCAGAGCACAGATTTTCAGGAGGTTTTTATGCCTAACAATGAGGGTCCTCTCTAAGAGGGTGTATGAGAACCCTTAGGTTTAATTTTGTAAGTGGGCTCTCCTGGTAATATCCTGGAGGGTCAGAGGGGGACATCTGTATGTTGGTCTCATCTATTGTTCCTAGAGCTAAGTTAGAATCAATCATCGCAATTCCAGTAATAAAGGTATGTTAATAATGAAAGTCACTTGGGGGTGTATCAGTGGATATTTCCATCCTTCCTGGGGGCTGCTTTGCAGTCCCCAGTTTCCATGTGGATCATGTCAAACAGGGAGGTCTTTGATTGCTCCCTCCCGGCAACCCAGGACAAGGGATCACGAGTTTGCCTACACTGTGTTTCTGAGTGTGGCACAGTAGGTAGGGTGGTGATGGTCAGCCTGCACTGTTCTGTGTGCCTTTTTGCTTCTGGTTCCCCCTTGTTTTGTGGAATCCTCCTCTCTGTGCCTCCCATTCACATTGTGTTCAGTCAGAGAGCCCCCTGGCTCGTCCTGCTTTGACTGGTGTTCTTTGAGGCCCCTTTTAAGGGCTGGTTGGAAGGGCTATTCATAGAGGTTTCAGGCCTTCGCTGCCACTGAGGTGCCATCTTGGCTGCACCCCCAGAAGAGCTGTAGTGGGAGGATGGCAGCCCGAGGTCCCTGAGGGCACAGGCTGGCATCCATGATCTCACAGGTGGGATCACAGATGGCCGGCTCATGGGCATGGCCTCCTGCCTGTCTCCAGGATCTTGGTGAAGCCCAGGATGGGAGCAGAGAATGCTGAGGGCTTGAGCTCCTCTGCTTTGCCTCATGTTTTATTGAGGCCTAAGAGAAAAGCTGCTTCTGGAAGTGGGTGTTGGATGGGGCTTTGCCTTTTCAAGTGTGAGGGGGCCTTTGGGCTGCTTGGGCAGCAGGTGTGGAGAGTTGCCTGAATGAATCGTGTCCTGGTCCAGGCAGCACGTGGTAGGGTGCGACGTGTGGGAGCCCCTCAGTGGCTGTTGTTGTTGGTGCTTCAGTGGTTTTTGGTCTTGGCTGGCTCTTCCTGACCCCATGAGCTGTTTCCTTGGCAAAAAAAAATTTTCCATATTATTCATTTTATGGAAGAGAATTCAAACGAAAATCGGCTCAGAAGAAAGTTATATATAGCACGTTTGTGACTGCATTTAGACTCCCTCAGTTCTTTCCCTGGAGGCAGAAGGTGTCCAGTGCTCCCCTGGCTCTGCTCACTTCGTTTTGCATCAGTTCATGGAAGTCTTTCATTTTTTTTTCTGAAATCCTTCTGGTCGTCATTTCTTCCCCCACACCTCCCCAGCCCATATTGATAATTGTGCCAGGGTGATCGTTTAGAGTCTCCATCCCCAATCATATCCCCATCGACCCATATGATCAAGGAGGTGTTTTTCTTCTGTGTTTCTGCTCCCACAGTTCTTCCTCTGGATGTGGATACATTCTTTCATACAAGTCCTTAGAATTGTCCTGGCTCATTGCACTGCTGCTAGTAAAGTCAGTTACATTTGATCCTTCTACAATGTATCAGTCTCTGTGTACAATGTCCTCCTGGTTCTGCTCCTCTCACTCTGCACCAGTTCCTGGAGGTCGTTCCTGTTCACATGGAATCCCTCCAGTTCCTTATTTCTAGCTCATCACTTCTGATGGCACAGCATTGTCCAATCAATGGGCATTGCTCCTTTCCCAATTCTTTACCACTACAAAAAAGAGTTTCTAGAAACGTTTTTGAACAAATAGATCTTTTCCTTGTTTTTTTTTGTGTGTGTGTGTGTGGGGGGGGGTGGTGGTGGGTGGGAGAGAATGTCTTTGGGATACAAACTCAGTAGAGGAATTACAGGAAGAAAGGGTATGAACAGCAGTGGTGACTATTTCATTAAAAAATTAATGGAGAATGCATCTCCAGGGATGCTCATGTATGTGCTGGGGGCCCAATTTCTGATTCTGAAATCCATGGTCTAGGCAGTGATGGCAAATATTTTAGAGACCAAGTGCCGGACAATCAGGAATGACCCAGCCAAGATCAATATCGATAAATTTGTGAGTACAGCCATGACCGTCTCCAGGGTCATTCTGAAATATAGGATGGGAGCAGAGAAGGCTGATGGATGGTCTAGTTTATTAGGTCTTGAAGGAAGTCAGTTCTGGAAATGCGTGTCTGGGGCCTTGGTAGGCAGGGGCACAGGGCATGGGGTCATGCCGAGCACCCACGGGAATCTCTTTTTCTTTTCTCTGGAGCTGAGTGCACCAACGGGCTACTCCAAGAAGCTAGATGAGAAGTTGCCTGAATTCTCTCCTAGAAGCCCAGAGCAGGGCTGGGATCTTGGCTCAGTAAAAGCTCAATGAAAACGAGCTCAACCAAAAACTTGCCTCTCCTTAGTGAAAGCAGCCTGCTGCAGTTCCAGTGAGCTGAAGGTTGTGCCAGTGCTGCCATACTGTGTGCCAGGCACTGTGGTTAGCCCTAGGAAGAGAATGAATACACAAAGAAAGAGCATCCCTGCTATGGAGGAGCTCTTAAGGCAGGCAGAGGAGGGTGTGTGTGGAGAGCAGGGAGTCCTTGGTGGGGTGAGAACTTGCTTTTTGGAGTTGAGCCCAGGCAGAGCCCAGACAGAGCAAGTTGGGGGAGCTGAGAGGCCAGTCTGCCTTTTAGAAAGGAAGGCATTGGGAGGAGTCTGATGGCCTGCCTTCAGCCCTCTAATCTGGGGCACCGAAGCATAAGAAGGCCCAGGGGGCCCAAGTGTTCAGCCCCTTCGAGGTGTCCCTGGGATTGTCCAGGGCCTCTTAAACGATGGCATCTCCCACAGAATGGAGGAGGAAACACCATCCTTCTCCCCTCCTGTACCTGCCACCACCCGGGCTTCAGAAAAGAGGCACCCAGTGCTTTGTAGAAGTGTCTCCTTTGAATTTATTATGTTTGCGTTGGGGACACCCCTGGGGTGGGTGAAGCTGGAGTGGCCACGGGGCAAGGGGGGCCTCTGAGGAGAGCCAGAGCCTGTGTCCCCGGAGTCCTCCTCAGGGAGGTTGGGAAGATTCCCTGGGGGTGGAGGGCCCTCCGGGGTCTGGTGAGGCCCAGATGATGTCTGACAATGGCAAAGTGGCCTCCACAGCCTGCTGGCATGGGAGCCCCCCAGAACCATGGCTTGACTCCAACAGGTGGGATGGGCGTGACGCCCCTGCTCAGGCCCAAGAGGCTGTGCCCGCGGCGACCCGAGCTGGCAATGTTCCAGGCTTATTTGTGCTCAGCAGCAGGAGGGTCTGCAGACCAGGGAGGTGCAGGAAGCTGGCTGGCAGCAGGAGGCCTGGCAGGAGGGCACCCCACAGACTATCGGCTTGCAGCAGACGGGCACACACAGAGCGGGCTTGCAGCAGACGGGCACAGAGCAGGCTGACTGGCAGGGGCTGGACACACAGCAAGCAGAGCTGCAGGGAGCAGCCTGGCCGCAGGAGGCCTGGCAGGGGCTGGACACACAGCAGGAGGGTGAGCAGCTGCCACCCCCACAGACTGCCTGGCAGCTGGGCACCACAGGGCACAGTGGGCGGCACAGCAGGGTCACACAGCAGGCCGGGCGGCAGCAGGGAAGGGCACAGCAGACAGGCTTGCAGCACAGGGGCACGGAGCAGGGAGCCTGGCAGCCAGTGGAGCAGCTGGTGTGGCACATGGTGACTGGGTGGGGGGCCTTTCAGGAGAGGAGCAGAGGAAGAGGAGGAGGAGGATCTGGGTTTGGACAGCTTCTTCGGCTTGGATGAAGGCTTTTATAGGCCTCTGCACAGTGTGTCTGTTCCTGTTGTTGTTGTTGTTGATGGTGGTGGCAGTATAGTGTGTATGTGTGTGTGAGTGTGTGTATGTGAATGTGTGTTTATGAGAGTGTGTGTGTTTATGTGAGTGTGTGAGTGTGTATATGTCAGCGTGTGAGTGTGTTTTTGAGTGTGAGTGAGTGTGTGAGTGTGCATGTGTGTCAGTGCATGAGTGTGTGTGAGTATGAATGTGTCTGTGTGAGAGTGTGTGTGAGTGTGTGTTTGAGTGTGAGTGTATTTGAGTGTTTGTGAGTGTTTGTGTGAGTGTGCGAGTGGGTGTATGTAAGTGTGCGTGTGTCTAAGTTCTTGAGTGTGTGAGTGTGAATGTGACAGTGCATGAGTGTGTGAATATGAATGTCTGTGTGTGACTCTGTGTGTTTGAGTGTGAGTATGTGTGTGAGTGTGAGTGTGTGTGTGAATGTGTCAGTGTGTGTCAGTGAGTGTGTGTGTTGTGTTAGTGTGTGTTTATGTGAGTGTGTGAGTGTGTATATGTGAGCGTGTGAGTGTGTTTTTGAGTGTGAGTGAGTGTGTGATTGTGCATGTGTGTCAGTGCATGAGTGTGTGTGAGTATGAATGTGTCTGTGTGTGAGTGTGTGTGTGAGTGTGAGTGTGTGTGTGAGTGTGAGTGTGTGTGTGTCTACAGATCAAACTGTGGCTGTTTTCCTTCTTGTTTCTCCTGCCCATCCCTCGCCCAAAGCACTCATTAAGCTTCCTTGAGGTCCTTGTCCAGTGTTTTTTAGAGCCCCCAAAGTGTTCTTTGGGGCCCTGACCCCGATTTGGCCTTGTCAGGGTCCTCGGGCTCCCTTGTCTCTACAGCTTCCCTTTGAGGGAAATCGTCCAAGCGGGAAGCCTTCAGTGGCTCTGGGTCACCCCAAGACCGCCCAGAGTCAATACTTACTGGACCCGCCATCCACAATCCGGCCAGCCTCATGATGCCTCCCCAAGGGAACCGCAGAGTGAGGGCAGTGGGGAACCTTGCCCTGTGGAGAAGGGCATGGCCACTCCTTGGAGGACGTCCTATCACCCCATTGTTTGCGGAGAGAGAGCTAGCACTAGGTTTAGGGCTTTGCCCTTCCTCCTAACAAGCAGTACTCTTTGTAGCTTGGGAGAGCCCCAGGTGACTTCCTGAGAGTTCTGTGTCCAATCTTCAGCTGCCCAGAGGCCCAATGGGCTCGGGGCTGCCCAGGTTTCCCTCAGGCATCATCGTGTGGCTCCAGTAACCCCCATGGCCCGCGGGTGGGCTCTGATGATTTCCTAAGACTTCCCAACGTGACCCACATGTCCATCTCCAAGATGTCTCCGTGTTTCTCCTGCTCGTGCTCTTGGTGAGGACGGACAAGACGCCTCCTCTCTCTTCGGTCTGCTATTCCTTCACATCCTTCATGACAGCTCTCGTGTCCTCCCCAAGGATTGTCCGGAGAAATTGGTAGATCCTCAAAGGATAGGAAGAGGCCGGGTTTAGTTTTCAATCATTTTTATTTCCAAACTTTATTAACACATCTCCACAGACATTTTCTGAACGTTTACGATCCAGATTGTCTCCCTCACTTCTTCCCTCCCCTCTGCTGGAGCTGGCAAGCAATTCAATCTGAGTCTTACATGCATTCCACTGCAAACCCATTTCCAAATCATTCATTTTTGTAAGCAAATAATCTCCTAAAACCAAACCCCACATGCGATCCCCAAATGAACGAGTGATAAACCACCTTCTTATCTTCATTCCTATTGCAAGAGTTCTTCCTCTGGAGGTGGACAGCCTCCCGTTCAGAAATCCCTCCCAACTGTCCTGGATCATTGTATTGCGGAGAGTGGCAAAGTCAGTTACATTTGATCGTTCCACGCCATTGCTGTTCGTATGTACTGTGTTCTCCTGGTTCTGCTTATTTCACTGTGCATCAGTCCCGAGAGCTCTTTCCAAGCCCTTTCTGAAATCATCCTCTTCATCATTCCCTATGGCACAAAGTTTTCCTTCACCATCCTATACCTCAGTTTCTTCAACCATTCCCCAACTCATGGACATCCCTTTAGCTTCTAATTCTTTGCCACCACAAAAGGAGCAGCTGGAAAGATTTTTGTACAAGTAGGCCCTTTCCTGTCTTTCAAATCTCTCTTGGATACAGACCCCAAAGCAGGACTGATGGATTTTACACTCTTTTTTAGTTCTTTGGTCATCCTTCCAAATTGCCATCCAGAATGGTTGCATCAGTTCACAAGTCTACCAGCAATGCACTGGTATTTGAGCTTTGCTGCATTCCTTCCAAAATTTATCTCTTTCTTTTCCTGCCATATTGGCCATTTGGGTACTTAGTTCTCTGTATATTTTAGAAATGAGTCCTCTCTCAGGGGAATTTGTTATAAAAATGTCCCCATTTGTTCTTTCCCTTCCAATCTTGGTTGCATTGGTTTTGTTTGTACAGACCTTTTTAAATTTAATGCAATCAAAATTATTTATTTTACATCTTGTAATGTTCTCTATCTCTTGTTTGCTCATAAATTCTTCCCTTCTCCACAGATCTGACAGGTAAACTATTCTGTGTTCTCCTAAGTTACTCACAATATCACTCTTTATGTTTAAATTGTGTACCTATTTTAACCTTATCTTGATATAGAGTATAAGCTATGGATCTAAATCTAGTTTTTGCTGTACGGTTTCCCACTTTACCAACAATTTTTGTCAAATACTGAGTTCTTATTGCAAAATCTGGGATTTGGGGGTCTATCAAACACTAGATTGCTGAGGTCATTCACCCCAAGGCTATTCCATTGATCCACTATTCTATTTCTTAGTCAGTACCCGATTTCTTTGATGATTACTGCTTTATAGTACAGTTTAAGATCTGGTACTGCTAGGCCAGCATTCTTGACTTTTTTTTTTCAATATTCCTGATCCTTCGTTCTTTCAGATAAATTTTGTTTTACTTTTTTCTAGTTCCGTTGAACAGTTTTTTGCTAGTTTGATTGGTTATAGCACTGAATAAGTAAAGAAATTCATTTAGGTAGAATTGTCATTTTAATATTAAATATTAGACCAGTTTTGCATTCCTGGTATAAATCCCACCTGGTCATGGTGTATAATTGTTGGTGGCATATTGCTATGGTCTTTTTGCTAGTATTTTATTTATGATTTTTGCATCAATGTTCATTAAGGAAATTGGTCTGTACTTTTCCTTCTGTTTTTGATTTTCCCGGCTTGGGTATCAGCATCATATTTGTGCCATAAAGTGAATATGGTAGGATTTCCTCTTTGCTTATTTGATATTTGCGAAATATTTTGTATTGTATTTGGATTAATTGTTCTTTCAGGGTTTGATAGAATTCACTTGTGAATCCATCTGGCTCTGGGGACTTTTTCTAAGGGAGTTCATTGATGGTTTGTTCAATTTTTTTTTCTGAGATGGGATTATTTAAATCTATTTTCTCTTTTATTTTAATCTGGGGATTTATTTTTTTGTTACTTTTTGTTACCTTTTTGTTACCTTTTACCGAGTGTATCAGATTTATTGTCTTATAAGTGATCAAAATTGCTCCTAATGATTGCTTTAATTTCCTTTTCTTTGGAGGTGAAATCACCATTTACATTTTTGATCCTGGAAGTTTGTTCTTTTTTAAAAATCAAGTTAAGCAATGCTACACGTATTTGATTTTGTTATTGATCCATCTCCTAGTCTTATTTATTTGTTCAACAGTTCTTTCACTTTCAATTTTATTAAATTCTCCTTTGATTTTAAGAGTTTTCAATTCAGTCCTTAATTGGGGAATTTTAATTTACTCTTTTTCTAGTTATTTATTATTTGTATGCCCAATTCATTGATCTGCTTTCTGTCTATTTTTTAGATATAAGCATTCAGGAATATAAACTTTCCCCTGGGCACTGCTTTGGCTGTATCCCATAAGTTTTGATATTTTGTCTTCTCATTATCATCCTCTTCAATGAAATCAGTGATTTATTTGGTGATTTTTTCTTTGAGCTGCCCATTTTGAAGAGTGAGAGTATGTAGTTTCCAATCAGTTTTTAAATTGTCTTTCCATGGACCTTTACTGATTGTAATTTTTGTTTGGCCATCCCGTGTGGGTGGGTGCAGGGCCCGGTTCTGGGGAAGGGAGTGTTGACTGTGTGTGCAGGGGAGGGTGCATGTGCTTGAGGTGGGGGTCAGCTCTCGTGCTGTCCCATGGCCTCCTGTGCTGCAGAGCAGTGCTGTGTGGTACTTGTAAGCCCCTATCACCCCCTCCCTAGCCCAATGGTCCCAGGACAAGGAAGGAGCCTGAGAGAGAGGCCTGGAAAGGTCAAGGATACACTTTATTGCCAGGGGAGCTCCTGCCTGGCAGTGCCCACACTCTGGTTGCCTGGAGGGAGTCTGTGAGCAGCAGTCGGGGGGTGCATACTGCAAGCTGACGTGGAGTCCTGGGGAAGCAGGAGGGGGTCAGCCATGCATCTGAGGAGCTTTGTGGGGACTCAGGGAGGCCTGGGGTGGGAGGATGTTTGGGGGGTGCCTGGAGGGCCAAATGGAGGCCTCCTTTGTGAGTACTGCTGGGCAGCTGCTGAGGCTCGTGAAGGGGGTAGCAGGGTGGAGAGAGAGCAGAGCCCTGGCTTCAACAGCAGGATTTCTGGCCACAGGAGGTGGAGCAGCAGGAGGGTCTGCAGCAGGTGGGCCGGCAGATGAGGGACACAGAGGAGGTGGGCCGGCAGCAGGATGGGGCACAGCAGCAGGAAGGACCACAGCAGCAGGAGGTGGAAGAGGTGGTGCAACAGGTGGGTTTGCAGGAGAGAGGCACACAGCAGGTGGCTGGGCTACACACTAGTCGACAGCTCAGGGGCATGGAGCAAGCAGGCTGACAGCAGGGAGGCTGGCAGCAGGAGGGCACTGGGCTGCAAGAGAGGACTGGGCAGGCAGAGGTCACACAGCAGCTGGGTTTGCAGCACACAGGCAGGGAGATGCAGCAGCTGGGCTTGCAGCACATGGGCACACAGCAGCAGGACTGTATGGGGGCACTGGGACAGGTTTGGCAGCAGGAAACTCCACAGCCAGTGGACTGGCAGCAGGAGGGGGCACAGACAGCTGGGCAGGGCTGGCAGGAGGCGGGCACACAGCAGACTGGTCGGCACACGAGGGTGAGGCAGGAGGCAGGAGGGCAGCATGGGGCTGGGCAGCAGGAGGGTCCGCTGCAGCCGCAGGGCTCACAGCAGCTCTCTGGGCAGTCGTCCAGTTGCCAGGAGGAGCCCCCCAGGCACGAGCTGGGCATGCAGACGTTGCTGCTGCGGCTCACATCACTGGAGCAGACGGAGTTGGCGGAGGCTGAGGGCAAGCAGGGCCCGGAGAAACAGCTGTGTGCCATGCTGGGAGCCTCTGGGTGGTGCTTTGGGCAGGGAAGGGGGAGAGCAGGGGCTGAGTGTCTGTTGCAGGGAAGGGACTGAGCCTGTCTGGGAGGGGCTGGCAGGGGAGAGGGTGAGTATCAGAGTGTGTGAATGTATGTGAGTATGAGTGTGAGTTAGAGAGTGTGAGTGAGTGTGTGAAGGTCTGGCCGGGGGGGCCCTTTATACCCGCCTGCCAGGAGGATGTGCCAAGGGGCACCTGAGTCTTCTTCCGTGTTGTTGTCTTACTGGCCTTCAGACCCATCATTAGGGATGGAGCCCTTGTGGCCCAGTAGGTGCCCGTCATCCATAAACAGCCTCACTCGGGCCTCCACTTCCTCACTTCAGGAAACTTCTGTTGCTCTCTCTGGGCTAGTCCGGAGCATCCTGGGGCAAAAGGGACAGCTGGCAATGAGGGGGAAGGAGGGTGCCCTGTGTAGAGACAGGCACACCCTGGGGGGTTTCCAGGGAGGGAGAACACCCCCTCCCCCAGCGGTACAAGGAAGGCCTCCTGTACAAGGTCTAAGCTAATGATTCCTACAGCTGAGAGTAAGGATGGGCCACAGGGCTGCCTTCCCAGCATCCCCAGCAGCTGGGGAGACACAAGGTCCTGTCTGGTGGGCAGCAGGGGGCCCCTCTGGGCATGACACAATGTTTCTCCAGAGCAGTCTGGCCAAAGAGGGCTGGCAGCTGCCCAGGGCAGAGGATCAGGGGCTGCCCCCATCTCAATCCGATTCCCCTGTACTGGGGGTGGGGTTTGGGGGGGTGGATCTTGACCAAAATGGATCCAATCCCAGCCAATCCTGGCCAGCCTTCCCAGTCCCAAGTGCATGGAGCATTGATCTGCTGGGACCCTTCTGGGTGGCTCAGAGCCCCTTCTCTGGCTCTGAAGTCCCAGCTCTTGGGAGAGGGGGGAAGAGGCACATAAGAGTGGAGAGCAGCTTGGGGGCCCCTTTCTTATCCTTGGGGATGGGCATGAGGACCTCATCTGGCCAGTGGGAATCTGAGTGCCAGGAGGGCAGTGGGCCAGACCACAGAGACAGACAGAGTCAGAAGTGAGGCCACAGTCTCCTGGAAGAGGGAGGAGGTGATGGGTCACAGCAACAATTGGAACGGGAGCCCCTGGCAAGGAGAAATAATGTCTTTTCTTTGTCTCAGTCACCCAAGGGAGGAGAGTGGGTGATGGAGTGAGTATAAGGCAGAGAACACATGAGAGCAAGAGGGAGACACAAGGCCTGGGGAGGGGAGAAGGCTTAGAGCAGCTGTCATTGGCCTTTGGAGAGTTATTGCAGGATTCTGTGGATTCTTTCAACCTCTGGTTTGCCCTCATGTTCAGGAATATCAGGGCAGTTTTCCTGGACAATTTCTTGTACTTTGATGTCCAGCATATGTTTTGGTCATGACTGTCAGGGACTCTGATAATTCTCAGGTCAGTGGTTTTTGCAAGGAGATATTTCATATTTTCTTCTCCTTTTGATTTTGTTTTAATGTTTCTTGATGTCTCGTGAATTTATTAGCTATTTTTTGCCAAACTCTAATTTTTAAGGACTGGGTTTTTTTCCATGACCTTTTGGTTCTTTTTTTCCATTGGTCCCTTCTACTATTTCTTGTTGACACTGTTTTCTTCATTTTTTGCCCCCTTTTCCAATAGGGAGATTCTGATGTGAAGCTGCTCATTTCTTTAGTGGTTTGTGTGTGTGTGTGTGTGTGTGTGTGTGTGTGTGTGTGTGTGTGTGTGTGTATGTGTGTGTGTGTGTGTGTGTGCTCGCGTGCACGGACTCGCAGGTGCCTTTTTTCCATTTGGCCATTTTTGGTCTTTAAGCTGCTATTTTCTCTTTGCTTTACTTTCCTTTTCTCCCTCTTCCTTGATTCTGTCTTATTTGATTTTTGCAATCCTTTTTGAGTTTTTCCAGAGGTTTGAAGCAATTCCCAGATCTTTGGAGATTTTGCATTTACTTGTTTGTATCTTACCATCTCTTCTTGGTTCTCTTCTTTGATCTTTTTACCTGTAGACATTTTTGAGGGCCAAAAGGTGTCTTTATTTCCTGTTCTTTGCTCATTTTCCTGTCAGTGGACTGGGAAATCTGCATGTTGCTGAGCAATTCTGTCTTAGGTGTTGGCTCCCAAGGTTTTGTGTTGGGGCTGTCTTCCCGGCTTCTGGTTAGGCTTGAGGGCTCCCAGTTTTGGAGCTCTGGACCTCATTGCCTGGGCCTGAGACATTGAGGGGTGCATGTGAGGTGCACATTGTTGCAGTGTAGCCCAGTGCTGAGGGGTGGGCCAGTCTCCCACAGAGGATGGGACCTTGGAGTTGGCATGGTGTCGGTGAAATGATGGATGGTTTCCAGGTTTCACAGGATAAACTGCTCTGCCTTGGCTGAAGCCTGCCTTTATTTTATTCCTTCATGATCACACATCTGCTTGGCACACAGTTTCATTCTCAACATACATGTTTCCACGGAACCTAACAACAGACAGGAAGCCTAGGGAGATAGTCAATGAAACACTTTTGCTAAGTCTAGAATCATCCTGACCCAGGTATAGGTTTGGGAATCCAGAGCACAGATTTTCAGGAGGTTTTTATGCCTAACAATGAGGGTCCTCTCTAAGAGGGTGTATGAGAACCCTTAGGTTTAATTTTGTAAGTGGGCTCTCCTGGTAATATCCTGGAGGGTCAGAGGGGGACATCTGTATGTTGGTCTCATCTATTGTTCCTAGAGCTAAGTTAGAATCAATCATCGCAATTCCAGTAATAAAGGTATGTTAATAATGAAAGTCACTTGGGGGTGTATCAGTGGATATTTCCATCCTTCCTGGGGGCTGCTTTGCAGTCCCCAGTTTCCATGTGGATCATGTCAAACAGGGAGGTCTTTGATTGCTCCCTCCCGGCAACCCAGGACAAGGGATCACGAGTTTGCCTACACTGTGTTTCTGAGTGTGGCACAGTAGGTAGGGTGGTGATGGTCAGCCTGCACTGTTCTGTGTGCCTTTTTGCTTCTGGTTCCCCCTTGTTTTGTGGAATCCTCCTCTCTGTGCCTCCCATTCACATTGTGTTCAGTCAGAGAGCCCCCTGGCTCGTCCTGCTTTGACTGGTGTTCTTTGAGGCCCCTTTTAAGGGCTGGTTGGAAGGGCTATTCATAGAGGTTTCAGGCCTTCGCTGCCACTGAGGTGCCATCTTGGCTGCACCCCCAGAAGAGCTGTAGTGGGAGGATGGCAGCCCGAGGTCCCTGAGGGCACAGGCTGGCATCCATGATCTCACAGGTGGGATCACAGATGGCCGGCTCATGGGCATGGCCTCCTGCCTGTCTCCAGGATCTTGGTGAAGCCCAGGATGGGAGCAGAGAATGCTGAGGGCTTGAGCTCCTCTGCTTTGCCTCATGTTTTATTGAGGCCTAAGAGAAAAGCTGCTTCTGGAAGTGGGTGTTGGATGGGGCTTTGCCTTTTCAAGTGTGAGGGGGCCTTTGGGCTGCTTGGGCAGCAGGTGTGGAGAGTTGCCTGAATGAATCGTGTCCTGGTCCAGGCAGCACGTGGTAGGGTGCGACGTGTGGGAGCCCCTCAGTGGCTGTTGTTGTTGGTGCTTCAGTGGTTTTTGGTCTTGGCTGGCTCTTCCTGACCCCATGAGCTGTTTCCTTGGCAAAAAAAAATTTTCCATATTATTCATTTTATGGAAGAGAATTCAAACGAAAATCGGCTCAGAAGAAAGTTATATATAGCACGTTTGTGACTGCATTTAGACTCCCTCAGTTCTTTCCCTGGAGGCAGAAGGTGTCCAGTGCTCCCCTGGCTCTGCTCACTTCGTTTTGCATCAGTTCATGGAAGTCTTTCATTTTTTTTTCTGAAATCCTTCTGGTCGTCATTTCTTCCCCCACACCTCCCCAGCCCATATTGATAATTGTGCCAGGGTGATCGTTTAGAGTCTCCATCCCCAATCATATCCCCATCGACCCATATGATCAAGGAGGTGTTTTTCTTCTGTGTTTCTGCTCCCACAGTTCTTCCTCTGGATGTGGATACATTCTTTCATACAAGTCCTTAGAATTGTCCTGGCTCATTGCACTGCTGCTAGTAAAGTCAGTTACATTTGATCCTTCTACAATGTATCAGTCTCTGTGTACAATGTCCTCCTGGTTCTGCTCCTCTCACTCTGCACCAGTTCCTGGAGGTCGTTCCTGTTCACATGGAATCCCTCCAGTTCCTTATTTCTAGCTCATCACTTCTGATGGCACAGCATTGTCCAATCAATGGGCATTGCTCCTTTCCCAATTCTTTACCACTACAAAAAAGAGTTTCTAGAAACGTTTTTGAACAAATAGATCTTTTCCTTGTTTTTTTTTGTGTGTGTGTGTGTGGGGGGGGGTGGTGGTGGGTGGGAGAGAATGTCTTTGGGATACAAACTCAGTAGAGGAATTACAGGAAGAAAGGGTATGAACAGCAGTGGTGACTATTTCATTAAAAAATTAATGGAGAATGCATCTCCAGGGATGCTCATGTATGTGCTGGGGGCCCAATTTCTGATTCTGAAATCCATGGTCTAGGCAGTGATGGCAAATATTTTAGAGACCAAGTGCCGGACAATCAGGAATGACCCAGCCAAGATCAATATCGATAAATTTGTGAGTACAGCCATGACCGTCTCCAGGGTCATTCTGAAATATAGGATGGGAGCAGAGAAGGCTGATGGATGGTCTAGTTTATTAGGTCTTGAAGGAAGTCAGTTCTGGAAATGCGTGTCTGGGGCCTTGGTAGGCAGGGGCACAGGGCATGGGGTCATGCCGAGCACCCACGGGAATCTCTTTTTCTTCTCTCTGGAGCTGAGTGCACCAACGGGCTACTCCAAGAAGCTAGATGAGAAGTTGCCTGAATTCTCTCCTAGAAGCCCAGAGCAGGGCTGGGATCTTGGCTCAGTAAAAGCTCAATGAAAACGAGCTCAACCAAAAACTTGCCTCTCCTTAGTGAAAGCAGCCTGCTGCAGTTCCAGTGAGCTGAAGGTTGTGCCAGTGCTGCCATACTGTGTGCCAGGCACTGTGGTTAGCCCTAGGAAGAGAATGAATACACAAAGAAAGAGCATCCCTGCTATGGAGGAGCTCTTAAGGCAGGCAGAGGAGGGTGTGTGTGGAGAGCAGGGAGTCCTTGGTGGGGTGAGAACTTGCTTTTTGGAGTTGAGCCCAGGCAGAGCCCAGACAGAGCAAGTTGGGGGAGCTGAGAGGCCAGTCTGCCTTTTAGAAAGGAAGGCATTGGGAGGAGTCTGATGGCCTGCCTTCAGCCCTCTAATCTGGGGCACCGAAGCATAAGAAGGCCCAGGGGGCCCAAGTGTTCAGCCCCTTCGAGGTGTCCCTGGGATTGTCCAGGGCCTCTTAAACGATGGCATCTCCCACAGAATGGAGGAGGAAACACCATCCTTCTCCCCTCCTGTACCTGCCACCACCCGGGCTTCAGAAAAGAGGCACCCAGTGCTTTGTAGAAGTGTCTCCTTTGAATTTATTATGTTTGCGTTGGGGACACCCCTGGGGTGGGTGAAGCTGGAGTGGCCACGGGGCAAGGGGGGCCTCTGAGGAGAGCCAGAGCCTGTGTCCCCGGAGTCCTCCTCAGGGAGGTTGGGAAGATTCCCTGGGGGTGGAGGGCCCTCCGGGGTCTGGTGAGGCCCAGATGATGTCTGACAATGGCAAAGTGGCCTCCACAGCCTGCTGGCATGGGAGCCCCCCAGAACCATGGCTTGACTCCAACAGGTGGGATGGGCGTGACGCCCCTGCTCAGGCCCAAGAGGCTGTGCCCGCGGCGACCCGAGCTGGCAATGTTCCAGGCTTATTTGTGCTCAGCAGCAGGAGGGTCTGCAGACCAGGGAGGTGCAGGAAGCTGGCTGGCAGCAGGAGGCCTGGCAGGAGGGCACCCCACAGACTATCGGCTTGCAGCAGACGGGCACACACAGAGCGGGCTTGCAGCAGACGGGCACAGAGCAGGCTGACTGGCAGGGGCTGGACACACAGCAAGCAGAGCTGCAGGGAGCAGCCTGGCCGCAGGAGGCCTGGCAGGGGCTGGACACACAGCAGGAGGGTGAGCAGCTGCCACCCCCACAGACTGCCTGGCAGCTGGGCACCACAGGGCACAGTGGGCGGCACAGCAGGGTCACACAGCAGGCCGGGCGGCAGCAGGGAAGGGCACAGCAGACAGGCTTGCAGCACAGGGGCACGGAGCAGGGAGCCTGGCAGCCAGTGGAGCAGCTGGTGTGGCACATGGTGACTGGGTGGGGGGCCTTTCAGGAGAGGAGCAGAGGAAGAGGAGGAGGAGGATCTGGGTTTGGACAGCTTCTTCGGCTTGGATGAAGGCTTTTATAGGCCTCTGCACAGTGTGTCTGTTCCTGTTGTTGTTGTTGTTGATGGTGGTGGCAGTATAGTGTGTATGTGTGTGTGAGTGTGTGTATGTGAATGTGTGTTTATGAGAGTGTGTGTGTTTATGTGAGTGTGTGAGTGTGTATATGTCAGCGTGTGAGTGTGTTTTTGAGTGTGAGTGAGTGTGTGAGTGTGCATGTGTGTCAGTGCATGAGTGTGTGTGAGTATGAATGTGTCTGTGTGAGAGTGTGTGTGAGTGTGTGTTTGAGTGTGAGTGTATTTGAGTGTTTGTGAGTGTTTGTGTGAGTGTGCGAGTGGGTGTATGTAAGTGTGCGTGTGTCTAAGTTCTTGAGTGTGTGAGTGTGAATGTGACAGTGCATGAGTGTGTGAATATGAATGTCTGTGTGTGACTCTGTGTGTTTGAGTGTGAGTATGTGTGTGAGTGTGAGTGTGTGTGTGAATGTGTCAGTGTGTGTCAGTGAGTGTGTGTGTTGTGTTAGTGTGTGTTTATGTGAGTGTGTGAGTGTGTATATGTGAGCGTGTGAGTGTGTTTTTGAGTGTGAGTGAGTGTGTGATTGTGCATGTGTGTCAGTGCATGAGTGTGTGTGAGTATGAATGTGTCTGTGTGTGAGTGTGTGTGTGAGTGTGAGTGTGTGTGTGAGTGTGAGTGTGTGTGTGTCTACAGATCAAACTGTGGCTGTTTTCCTTCTTGTTTCTCCTGCCCATCCCTCGCCCAAAGCACTCATTAAGCTTCCTTGAGGTCCTTGTCCAGTGTTTTTTAGAGCCCCCAAAGTGTTCTTTGGGGCCCTGACCCCGATTTGGCCTTGTCAGGGTCCTCGGGCTCCCTTGTCTCTACAGCTTCCCTTTGAGGGAAATCGTCCAAGCGGGAAGCCTTCAGTGGCTCTGGGTCACCCCAAGACCGCCCAGAGTCAATACTTACTGGACCCGCCATCCACAATCCGGCCAGCCTCATGATGCCTCCCCAAGGGAACCGCAGAGTGAGGGCAGTGGGGAACCTTGCCCTGTGGAGAAGGGCATGGCCACTCCTTGGAGGACGTCCTATCACCCCATTGTTTGCGGAGAGAGAGCTAGCACTAGGTTTAGGGCTTTGCCCTTCCTCCTAACAAGCAGTACTCTTTGTAGCTTGGGAGAGCCCCAGGTGACTTCCTGAGAGTTCTGTGTCCAATCTTCAGCTGCCCAGAGGCCCAATGGGCTCGGGGCTGCCCAGGTTTCCCTCAGGCATCATCGTGTGGCTCCAGTAACCCCCATGGCCCGCGGGTGGGCTCTGATGATTTCCTAAGACTTCCCAACGTGACCCACATGTCCATCTCCAAGATGTCTCCGTGTTTCTCCTGCTCGTGCTCTTGGTGAGGACGGACAAGACGCCTCCTCTCTCTTCGGTCTGCTATTCCTTCACATCCTTCATGACAGCTCTCGTGTCCTCCCCAAGGATTGTCCGGAGAAATTGGTAGATCCTCAAAGGATAGGAAGAGGCCGGGTTTAGTTTTCAATCATTTTTATTTCCAAACTTTATTAACACATCTCCACAGACATTTTCTGAACGTTTACGATCCAGATTGTCTCCCTCACTTCTTCCCTCCCCTCTGCTGGAGCTGGCAAGCAATTCAATCTGAGTCTTACATGCATTCCACTGCAAACCCATTTCCAAATCATTCATTTTTGTAAGCAAATAATCTCCTAAAACCAAACCCCACATGCGATCCCCAAATGAACGAGTGATAAACCACCTTCTTATCTTCATTCCTATTGCAAGAGTTCTTCCTCTGGAGGTGGACAGCCTCCCGTTCAGAAATCCCTCCCAACTGTCCTGGATCATTGTATTGCGGAGAGTGGCAAAGTCAGTTACATTTGATCGTTCCACGCCATTGCTGTTCGTATGTACCGTGTTCTCCTGGTTCTGCTTATTTCACTGTGCATCAGTCCCGAGAGCTCTTTCCAAGCCCTTTCTGAAATCATCCTCTTCATCATTCCCTATGGCACAAAGTTTTCCTTCACCATCCTATACCTCAGTTTCTTCAACCATTCCCCAACTCATGGACATCCCTTTAGCTTCTAATTCTTTGCCACCACAAAAGGAGCAGCTGGAAAGATTTTTGTACAAGTAGGCCCTTTCCTGTCTTTCAAATCTCTCTTGGATACAGACCCCAAAGCAGGACTGATGGATTTTACACTCTTTTTTAGTTCTTTGGTCATCCTTCCAAATTGCCATCCAGAATGGTTGCATCAGTTCACAAGTCTACCAGCAATGCACTGGTATTTGAGCTTTGCTGCATTCCTTCCAAAATTTATCTCTTTCTTTTCCTGCCATATTGGCCATTTGGGTACTTAGTTCTCTGTATATTTTAGAAATGAGTCCTCTCTCAGGGGAATTTGTTATAAAAATGTCCCCATTTGTTCTTTCCCTTCCAATCTTGGTTGCATTGGTTTTGTTTGTACAGACCTTTTTAAATTTAATGCAATCAAAATTATTTATTTTACATCTTGTAATGTTCTCTATCTCTTGTTTGCTCATAAATTCTTCCCTTCTCCACAGATCTGACAGGTAAACTATTCTGTGTTCTCCTAAGTTACTCACAATATCACTCTTTATGTTTAAATTGTGTACCTATTTTAACCTTATCTTGATATAGAGTATAAGCTATGGATCTAAATCTAGTTTTTGCTGTACGGTTTCCCACTTTACCAACAATTTTTGTCAAATACTGAGTTCTTATTGCAAAATCTGGGATTTGGGGGTCTATCAAACACTAGATTGCTGAGGTCATTCACCCCAAGGCTATTCCATTGATCCACTATTCTATTTCTTAGTCAGTACCCGATTTCTTTGATGATTACTGCTTTATAGTACAGTTTAAGATCTGGTACTGCTAGGCCAGCATTCTTGACTTTTTTTTTTCAATATTCCTGATCCTTCGTTCTTTCAGATAAATTTTGTTTTACTTTTTTCTAGTTCCGTTGAACAGTTTTTTGCTAGTTTGATTGGTTATAGCACTGAATAAGTAAAGAAATTCATTTAGGTAGAATTGTCATTTTAATATTAAATATTAGACCAGTTTTGCATTCCTGGTATAAATCCCACCTGGTCATGGTGTATAATTGTTGGTGGCATATTGCTATGGTCTTTTTGCTAGTATTTTATTTATGATTTTTGCATCAATGTTCATTAAGGAAATTGGTCTGTACTTTTCCTTCTGTTTTTGATTTTCCCGGCTTGGGTATCAGCATCATATTTGTGCCATAAAGTGAATATGGTAGGATTTCCTCTTTGCTTATTTGATATTTGCGAAATATTTTGTATTGTATTTGGATTAATTGTTCTTTCAGGGTTTGATAGAATTCACTTGTGAATCCATCTGGCTCTGGGGACTTTTTCTAAGGGAGTTCATTGATGGTTTGTTCAATTTTTTTTTCTGAGATGGGATTATTTAAATCTATTTTCTCTTTTATTTTAATCTGGGGATTTATTTTTTTGTTACTTTTTGTTACCTTTTTGTTACCTTTTACCGAGTGTATCAGATTTATTGTCTTATAAGTGATCAAAATTGCTCCTAATGATTGCTTTAATTTCCTTTTCTTTGGAGGTGAAATCACCATTTACATTTTTGATCCTGGAAGTTTGTTCTTTTTTAAAAATCAAGTTAAGCAATGCTACACGTATTTGATTTTGTTATTGATCCATCTCCTAGTCTTATTTATTTGTTCAACAGTTCTTTCACTTTCAATTTTATTAAATTCTCCTTTGATTTTAAGAGTTTTCAATTCAGTCCTTAATTGGGGAATTTTAATTTACTCTTTTTCTAGTTATTTATTATTTGTATGCCCAATTCATTGATCTGCTTTCTGTCTATTTTTTAGATATAAGCATTCAGGAATATAAACTTTCCCCTGGGCACTGCTTTGGCTGTATCCCATAAGTTTTGATATTTTGTCTTCTCATTATCATCCTCTTCAATGAAATCAGTGATTTATTTGGTGATTTTTTCTTTGAGCTGCCCATTTTGAAGAGTGAGAGTATGTAGTTTCCAATCAGTTTTTAAATTGTCTTTCCATGGACCTTTACTGATTGTAATTTTTGTTTGGCCATCCCGTGTGGGTGGGTGCAGGGCCCGGTTCTGGGGAAGGGAGTGTTGACTGTGTGTGCAGGGGAGGGTGCATGTGCTTGAGGTGGG